>NC_092089.1:67382411-67711161 GCF_045679555.1 Salvelinus alpinus
TACATTCTGGGATTTATTTATTCAGAGTTTATTCCTCCCAACCCCCTCTGCAAGAGGTAGCTGTTCGGGGTAATGTCTCACATTGTCTTGCATGTGTGGTAATATACACCGTGTATGATTGATTTAATGTTTTAGCTTGCATATGTGTTGATATATGCGGAATTTAGAAAATGTTTATGTAAATGCCGCAGCACAGGAAAGGATATTAAATTGCATCATATCGATTAATGTCAAAGAAACTCATCCAGCAACGACACATAATTTGTACTTATACAGTACTGATTGAATATCCCATACGTTCCTTCATCATCTCATACACTTTGTCTGTTGTCATGTTTTTAAAGGGGCATCTGTAACATTAAGTGATACTCATTTGACACTGGGGATTGTGGGAAGGCAGTTTACAAATGTCACAAATGGTGGTAGATGTATTGGGGATCATGAGCAGCCATCGCCTAACTGTGGTTATTATATGTCTGTGTCTGTCTGTCTGTCTGTCCATGTGTCCGCAGGGTGCGGCTTGAGGCGTTCTCAGACAACAGTGGGAAGCTGCAGCTCTCCCTGCAGGAGATCATAGAATGGCTGACGGCCAAGGACGAGGAGCTGTCAGAGCAGCTGCCCATAGGGGGTGACGTGGGGGCCGTCCAACACCAGAGGGAGTTCCACCAGGTACTGTGTTGGGCCCCTTTCAAAAGCTACATCACAAACACTGAAACAAGCCAAAATGGTAGGTAATACTTAGAATGTTCTTACAGGGCAGGGCTCTCCAACCCTGTTCCTGGAGAGCTACCCCCCCATTTTATTCCAAGTTTTTTCTGTGGCACTAAGGAACAATCAACTCATTCCATGGCTTCTATAGAAAGTGTGATTTAATCAATTTACTATAGGCAGATACACAGTAATTACAGTGAACTATAGTTACAAATTGCTTGAGTGGAAACCATCATTCATGCCGAGCTGCAGGAATGTGTGTTTGAGTTACCATCCAGTTGACTCGTATTGATCAAACAAATTCAAAGGCGCCTTCACAGCACAAACCAGTATCACTTTGTCTCTCCCTAGAAACTCGTTAGTTACCTGTTTGGAATTAATAGGGCCACTATGTTATGTTTCAGTGCTTTGACACTAACCTTAGTTTAAGGTTAGCCCATCGGTAACATTAAGGATAGAGGGAAGTAAGCACTTTGAGAGCAGTACATACCTAATCCCTCCCTCCAAAAGGATTTACCTACTTTCAATTAGCAACCTCTTCGATTTGAGGCTCTCTTAATTTGGCCATCTATCAAAATAACGACTCTATTTCAGGATTTAAGACTCTGGCTGTTATCTGCAGGACAGATCGGGACCAACAAAATGGCAGTGGTGTGTGTTAAAACTAGTGGTGGAAAAAGTACTGTATTGTCATACTTAAAGGTAACGATACCTTAATAGAAAATGACTTAAGTAAAAGTGAAAGTCACCCAGTAAAATACTACTTTATTAAAAGTAAAAAAGTATTTGGTTTTAAATATACTTAAGTATCAAAAGTAAATGTAATTTCTAAAATATACTTAAGTATCAAAAGTATAAATAATTTCAAATTCCTTATATTAAGCAAACGAGACGGCACTATTTTCTTGTTTTTTAAATTTACGGATAGCCCCTGACTATATCCAACACTGAGACATAATTTACAAATGAAGCATGTGTTTAGTGAGTCCGCCAGATCAGAGGTAGTAGGGATGACCAGGGATGTTCACCTGATAAGTGTGTGAATTAGACCATTTTCCTGTCCTGCTAAGCATTCAAAATGTAACGAGTACTTTTGGGTGTCAGGGAAAACGTATGGAGTACAAAGTACATTATTTTCTTTAGGAATGTAGTGAAGAAAAAGTTGTCAAAAATATATATAGTAAAGTAAAGTACAGATATCCCAAAAAACTACTTAAGTAGTACTTTAAAGTATTTTTACTTAAGTACTTTACACCACTGGTTAATACCACCCAGTGGTGAATCTATAAAAGATACCCTGAACTGTCGTTAAATAAGAGTGATTCAGCTGAAATCTTTTTATTTGACATGTTAAAAAGCCCCAGCTGCTCTGTGTTGATGGAGAGGGGAATTCAACTAGTTGAAAGCTGAGACTTGTGGAGCCAAGCAAGCAGATGCCGGGTGCAGAATATAAGAGGAGAGATAGAGTCCCTCACATTCAGGGGCTTGTTCTGCACCCCTCCTTATTCTGTAGTTGAACATTGAGAAAATCCTTCCTTGCAATGGTTTCAGTTTAAAAAAAAATCAATTTCCCGGTAAAAACATCTCCATTTGGTATGATATGTCCCCCAAACACAAACAGGCAGGCAGGAAGGCAGATACGTACTGTACACACACACACACACACACACACACACACACACACACACACACACACACACACACACACACACACACACACACACACACACACACACACACACACACACACACACACACACACACACACACACACACACACACACACACACACACCATAATTGGTCCTGTACTACAGCAGAATGCTCTTTCCACCTACGTTCCAATTTTCTGTGCTGTCAGTTTGTGCAGTGTGTCTCTGAGGGGAGAGAGCCATATTGACAGTGAGAGTGGTCCTCACCTCCCCCTCCTCCCCCCTCCACTAACACAGACTGCCGCTGTGAAATCAGCTTCCCAATTAACAGGACAAAAACCATACAGTCACACACCATCTCTCTCTCTCTCTCTCTCTCTCTCTCTCTCTCCTGCTAATCTCTCTATCTCTCTATCTCCTGCTAAGAGATTATAGCCCACTGTGCTGTTTCCTCCCTCCCTCCCACCCATACTACAGATTTTGTTACTTAGTATGTACCTGCTAAAATCACAATAGCTCCACCCTCCTCCTTCCTCACCCCTTTCCTCCCACCATCCCTTTTCTTTTCTCTATGCCCCCATTTTTATGCAATATTCCTTTATAATCTATCTAAGGAGCTCCCACTCCCCAAGTGTGACGTTGCTCTAAAACCTTTCAGACAAAGCGGAGAGGGAAATTGTATGGAGTTTTCTGTGGAGAATTTCAGGGTTTGAGAAATGTTAGTTATTGATCTTAAGTGGATTTATTCTGCAGTGTTTCATTGCGTGGGGAAGTGTCCCTTTCAGTTTGTGTGTGTGTGTGCGTGCGTGTGCTTGAGTGCGTGCGCATCACTCTATAAGTATGTGCATGTGTAGTGTTCTATAAGTGTGTGTGTGTAGTGTTCTATAAGTGTGTGTGTGTAGTGTTCTATAAGTGTGTGTGTAGTGTTCTATAAGTGTGTGTAGTAGAGGTCGACCGATTATGATTTTTCAACGCCGATACCGATACCGATTGTTGGAGGACCAAAAAAGCCGATACCGATTAATCGGCCGATTTTTTTATTTATTTGTAATAATGACAATTACAACAATACTGAATGAACACTTATTTTAACTTCATATAATACATCAATAAAATCAATTTAGCCTCAAATAAATAATGAAACATGTTCAATTTGGTTTAAATAATGAAAAAACAAAGTGTTGGGGAAGAAAGTAAAAGTGCAATATGTGCCATGTAAGAAAGCTAACGTTTAAGTTCCTTGCTCAGAACATGAGAACATATGAAAGCTGGTGGTTCCTTTTAACATGAGTCTTCAATATTCCCAGGTAAGAAGTTTTAGGTTGTAGTTATTATAGGAATTATAGGACAATTTCTCTCTATACGATTTGTATTTCGTATACCTTTGACTATTGGATGTTCTTATAGGCACTTTAGTATTGCCAGTGTAACAATATAGTTTCCATCCCTCTCCTCGCTGCTACATGGGCTCGAACCAGGAACACATCGACAATAGCCACCCTCGAAGCAGCATTACCCATGCAGAGCAAGGGGAACAACTACTCCAAGTCTCAGAGCGAGTGACGTTTGAAACGCTATTAGCGCGCACCCCGCTAACTAGCTAGCCATTTCACATCGGTTACACCAGCCTAATCTCGGGAGTTGATAGGCTTGAATTCATAATCAGCAGAGCTGCTGGCAAAACGCATGAAAGTGCTGTTTGAATGAATGCTTACGAGCCTGCTGGTGCCCACCATCGCTCAGTCAGACTGCTCTATCAAATCATAGACTTAATTATAACATAATAACACACAGAAATACGAGCCTTAGGTCATTAATATGGTCGAATCCGGAAACTATCATCTCGAAAACAAAACATTTATTCTTTCAGTGAAATAGGGAACCGTTACATATTTTATCTAACGGGTGGCATCCATCGGTCTAAATATTCCTGTTACATTGCACAACCTTCAATGTTATGTCATAATTACGTAAAATTATGGCAAATTAGTTCGCAATGAGCCAGGCGGCCCAAACTGTTGCATATACCCTGACTCTGCGTGCAATGAACGCAAGAGAAGTGACACAATTTCACCTGGTTAATGTTGCCTGCTAACCTGGATTTCTTTTAGCTGAATATGCAGGTTTAAAAATATATACTTCTGTGTATTGATTTTAAGAAAGGCATTGTTCTATAAGTGTGTGTGAGTGTGTGTGTGTGTGTAGTGTTCTATAAGTGTGTGTGTGTGTAGTGTTCTATAGGTGTGTGTAGTGCTCTATAAGTGTGTGTGTGTGTAGTGTTCTATAAGTGTGTGTGTGTGTGTGTGTGTGTGTGTGTGTGTGTGTGTGTGTGTGTGTGTGTGTGTGTGTGTGTGTGTGTGTGTGTGTGTGTGTGTGTGTGTGTGTGTGTGTGTGTGTGTGTGTGTGTGTAGTGTTCTATAAGTGTGTGTGTAGTGTTCTATAAGTGTGTGTAGTGTTCTATAAGTGTGTGTGTAGTGTTCTATAAGTGTGTTTGTAGTGTTCTATAAGTGTGTGTGTGTGTGTGTGTGTGTGTGTGTGTGTGTGTGTGTGTGTGTGTGTGTGTGTGTGTGTGTGTGTGTGTGTGTGTGTGTGTGTGTGTGTGTGTGTGTGTGTGTGTGTGTGTGTGTGTGTGTGTGTGTGTGTGTGTGAGAGAGAGCTTTTCTTTGACATCTGTTTAGCGAAATTACTGATTTACAGTTCATGAGGGTTGACCGATTCACACATTTAAAGTTTTGGAAAGATCTGACTTTTTTAAACCTTCGAAACAGCACCTATGACCCCATTTTAAGGCACTTCCGGTTGGCACAGGAAGCTATAAGTAAATACATATCCTGATCGGGGTATGCTTTTACAGAATCCTGAGTTTTAAGTCTATACGTTAAGAACTGACTGATTTACACAGGGTTGAATGCACTATATATCACAAACTGCTGGTTGGATATGGCAAAACACTTTTAGGGTGATTTTATCACTTCCGGTTGCTCCAGGAAGCTTAGAATCAACACAGGTAGACCTCATAGTGGCTTGATGGATTGTCATTGAAGACAGGTTCATAAGACATTCATAACCCACATAGGCTTCAGGTTGAATTTAGGGGTGCAGGCAATGTGTTCCTATGGGGTGAGATGTCATTGTAAACTGTTTGATGTAAACACCTTCTTTTAACTGTTAAGTGTTAATGCCACACGGTCAATGTTAGGCTTGCACAGAGACCTTAGGAACGTTCCTGAGGTCAAATTGTGCTTCTAAACCTTAACAGTTCTCTCTCTGTCTCCCAAAAGCAAAAGACTTGAAATGTAGGTCAAGGGTCATCTTCTTGTCACTGTCGCTGCGCTCAGACCGAGCAAGCTACGGTCAAGCGGGGCGTCTCGTTGAACTCGGCACGGCTATGGTGATGTCATTTTTAGTGGTGAATTCAGATTGCTATTTTGGTGGTTTTTCACTGTTGAAACATATTGCAAATGCACAAAAGTCAACTAGCAAGTCAGTGTCCATCAGCCAATTAGATATTTTCAGACACCAAACTGATACCATCTGACTCCAAACTCACTTTTTCCAACTCGTTTAGAAGCCAACTATCACATATTTCAGAGCAGGCCCAAAATTCACAGCGCCTTCCATTTAAACCATAATAAAACAAATAATACGTAGTTATGTTCTAGCTGCGGGTCCAGTTTTCACATTATGTTTAGCCCTATGTGAGGCGACCTCGAATCCCAAGTTTCGGCTCGATAGGTCATTCGGTGCCCGAGCAAAACCTTAATTGGTGCTGAAATTCCACTTTTTTCCATGCCTTGCTACGGGGTCCTTGAATGAGCTATCGGACAGAAATGTCGGGGTCCGTCTCTATGGGCCGAGCCGGTTTCAATGCACCTAGTCTTGCAACTCTGGGACTTTTCTAAATGTCACCATTTTGTAATGCTCAAAATGAATTGAAGTCAATGCAAATACACCGAGGCTTTTTATCGGTCCGAGAACCTTCTAGAGCCACATAACTCACCGTGCTTAAAACTTGTTATGGCTGCAGGGGGCGTATTGAAAAACTGGAAAATATGTGCAAATTTTCAAACGGCCTCTTAATCAATTTTTGCTCTTACAATATGCATATTATTATTACTATTGGATAGAAAACAGTCTCTAGTTTCTAAAACCGTTTTAATTATTTCTCTAAGTGGAACAGAACTATTTTTACAGCCCATTTCCTATCCGGAAGTGAGATTTCCAAAATCGATGTCGCTCTTCAAGCCCTTGTCTATAAAAGGGCATGTCACTTAGGACTGTAGAAACACGTCATACGCCTTCCTCTGGGTGTCATGCGGAAGTGAGAGAAGAAATCACTTGATTATCTCGTCCTGGATTTGAACACAACGTCTTGGAGTGAGTGTTGCGCAGTTTATTTTTCTTTCTGGGCGCGAAGTAGGACCTGGACTCGGCTCCTGGAAAACACTCTGTAAAGGTGAATATGATCTCTGGCTTCGATTTTATTTGATACATGTCACAATATCATCCTAAAGTATGTTATTTCAATATAGTTTAATTATATTATTGAAATGTATTCTGGACTTTAGACGTGATGCGACGCAATAATTTTTTCAAGATGGAGAGGTTAGCGTCGCACTGCCAGTGTGCTTGCTAATTCAAGAGGGAAATTGTTCGTTCTGGATCGAAATAAAGACATTTCTGAACAAAGGACCCCTTGGAGAACATTCTGATGGAAGATCAACAAAGATAAGGACCCAATTTGGGATGCTTTTTCATATATCTGTCGAACTGTGCTATGCTACCGTTTGCCTTGAGTCAATGCTGTTGTGATGTTAGCTATTGTAGTAAGCTAATATGACGATATATTGTGTTTTCGCTGTAAAACACTTCAAAAATCGGAAATAGTGGCTCTATTCACAAGATCTTTCTCTTTCATTAGCTATCCACCATATATTTCTCTGAAATGTTTTATGATGTGTAATTAGTAGTTGACGTTGGTGTCTGTATTTTCTCTGGCTACTCCCGTGCGATTTCTGACTGTAGCTATGATGGTAGCAGTAATGTAAAACTGATTTATAGCTAAAATATGCACATTTTTTGAACAAAACATAGATTTATTGTGTAACATGTTATAGGACTGTCATCTGAGGTAGTTTTTTCTAGGTTATTTAGGTTGGTTCTAGGTTAGTTAGGTTGGCTTGTGCATGCTACTTGCATCCTACTTGTGCTGTGAAAAATGTCTGTACTCTTTTTTATTTGGTGGTGAGCTAACATAAATATATGTGGTGTTTTCTCTGTAAAACATTTAAAAAATCGGACATGTTGGTTGGATTGACAAGATGTTTATCTTTCAAATGCTGTATTGGACTTGTTAATGTGTGAAAGTTAAATATAAAAAAAAAAATAGATTTTGAATTTCGCGCCCTGCACTTGAGCTGGATGTTGTCATAGGTGTACCGGTGTCGGGCTGCAGCCATAACAGGTTAATCGACCTGAGCTCTAGAACAGGTTTGTAAAGTTTCAGAACTCTAGGTCTGACGGTTCTTTAAAAGTTCAAACAAAAGTAACTATTGCAGGCACTGTCTGCCTCTAAGCCCCTCAGTGTGTCACTCTATCCTTTCTGTGTGGGTGTGTACATTTTTCCTTGAAATCTGATGGGATGAATGACTGATTTACAGTTCATGAGGGTTGCCTATTCACATATATTAAGTTTAGGAAAGATTAGACTTTTTTAACCCTTCGAAACAGCCCTTTTGACACCAATTATGGCACTTCCGGTTGGCACAGGAAGCTGAAAGTAAACACATATCCTCATTGGAGTGGGCTTTTACAGAATCCTGAGTTTTAAGTCTATACGTTAAGAACTCACTGATTTACATAGGGTTGAATGCACTATTTCTCTCAAACTGCAGGTTGGGTATGGCAAACACTTTTAGGGTGATTTAACCACTTCCGGTTGCTCCAGGAAGCTTAGAATCGACACAGGTAGACCTCATAGTGGCCTGATGGATTGTCATCGAAGACAGGTTCATAAGGCATTATTAACCCACATAGGCTTCAGGTTGAATTTAGGGGAGCAGGCAATGTATTCCTATGGGGAGACATGTCATTGTAAACTGTTTGATGTAAACACCTTCTTTTAACTATTAAGGGTTAATGCCACACGGTCAATGTTAGGCTTGCACAGATCGGGAGGACCTTAGGAACGTTCCTGAGGTCAAATTGTGCTTCTAACCTTAACGGTTCTCTCTCTGTCTCCCAAAAGCAAAAAAATATGAAATTGAGGTCAAAGGGTCATTTGGGTCCTTCTTCTTGTCCCTGTCGCTGCACTCAGACCGAGCTAGCTACGGTCAAGCGGGGCATCTCGTTGAACTCGGCACGGCCTGGAGATAATGGCAATGCCATTGCAGGCTTTGTGTGTCTTTAAGCACCGTACTTTTTCACTCCATCCTTTTATCCCCTTTTCTTCGTGGTATCCAATCGCTAGTAATTACTATCTTGTCTCATCGCTACAACTCCCGTATGGGCTCAGGAGAGACGAAGGTCGAAAGCCACGCGTCCTCCGAAGCACAACCCAACCAAGCCGCACTGCTTCTTAACACAGCGCGCCTCCAACCCGGAAGCCAGCCGCACCAATGTGTCGGAGGAAACACCGTGCACATGGCCCCCTTGGCTAGCGCGCACTGCCCCCGGCCCGCCACAGGAGTCGCTGGAGCGCGATGAGACAAGGATATCCCTACCGGCCAAACCCTCCCTAACCCGGACGACGCTAGGCCAACGGACCTCCCGGTCGCGGCCGGCTGCGGCAGAGCCTGGGCGCGAACCCAGAGACTCTGGTGGCGCAGCTAGCACTGCGATGCAGTGGCAGAGCTTCGAGACCCACTTAAAAAATGTTCGTCTGAACACACTGCAACTGGATCTGTAATTTATTTATTTTTTTACTCCTTTTTGTGAACATGACCAATTTGTCAATGTACGATTTCTCTTAAATTACGATAGATAAATGGCTGGTTCTTTTTTTCCTGACACCGTATGCTTATGTACTTTGACGTGAAGCGGTCAAATTAGCACCCTACTTTACGTTTTTGACCTTTAATCCCAGAAAAATGGCCATAACTCAAAAAGCGTTGAGGCCTCGACGCCATCTTGTTCGGGGCCAACTGTCCATTACGTCTTCGAAATATTTTCCGTTTAGGAGAAAAGGCCACATGCATTTGCAATGTGCTTGTGCATTTGCAATATTATTTATTTTCCCTCTGGTGGGAATTTCCTAGACTGCGGAAAAATGACCAAAATGTGTTATTTTTATAAAACGGAAACCGAACGTCCGAGAGATTTAGTTTGATGACTTCCTGAAAGATCTCTCCCCCGCGCACGGCCCGACGCCGTCCGCGAATTTTAGAAACGTTGCAGGACGTCTAGTAAGGGACCTTACATTTGCAATGTGGCGTTTCTCACTAACCATATGGCGAGTGCTAAAATGTTCCCTTAAGGTATGGAAAGGCCTTGGAAAGGCCATAAGTGTAAGCCAACATAATTCATTATTTTACATTAACATATAATACATGCATTATGAAGAAAATGGTGTAATTTAGGCTCCACGAAATATGAAATGGGTTATGAAGAAAATCGTGTATGGTTGCCTACATGACAAAAAGGCGTTCTGATTACAAGTGCACCAGTATCCAAAGTATTAAGCGAAATCAAGCACAGAAAACAGCATTGGCATTAATAAAACAATATTTCCCACGAATTAAGTCGCAGGTAAATGTACGTCTTTTCTCAAAAATTCTGTTCAGCAAGTCTAAAACAGTACATATAGGCATACAACGACACATTTTAAAACATGGTTAAACAAAGACAACATTTCTGTATATTCATGACGTTGAATTAGCCATTAAGAAGAACAAAAATGAAATACAAATTATCGCGTCTACATGGTTGTTGCAACGGCTTGTGTGTCACCTACTGGTTAAATTTGTGTCTTTTCGCACTAATTAAGTAGCACAGAAATTCGTGTATTTTCAAACGAATTGAACCACCCCAAAACACCCCAAAAATGCACAAAAACGCACAAAATCTGCTGAAATACATTTTGTACATATATGCGCGAATTGAATGTGAGACTGTGTTGGCCTAAGAGACAATTTATGCTTGATCCGAAAATGTGGTCGGAAGCGGTGTATGGATGGTGTGATGTAATTGCGGAGCACCCGGACGCACGCAGAGGCCAAATTGAGCTCCGTACGGCATTGTCTTGTGCCTCTCAAATTTTGTAACAATGCGTAGGGCTCAGTATTGCTCCGCACTGACATGATTGGTTGATGGTAGGTGAGGGCGCTAGGTCCTGTATAAACACAAACTCACTTCCTTGACAACTTCCTTCACAACAGCTCTGCGCTACTCTGTAAAGCGAAAAAAGTATGATTGCCCAGACTTCTGCAGAGGCCGTATCACCGTAAATGCTACATGCCAATGCAGACGTTGGATTGACCATGCAGCGCCTTTCACTGGCATGCAAATTTCAAATTTGGGGAAGATAATTTTCACAAAACAAATGCACCTTCATAATAGAGCATTACATGCATAATCACATTTGTGTTAACTTTTGAGAACGGTGTTTTCACGCTAATTTATTGCATTTTGGAACATTCACGCTCACAGCCTACTGCCGTGTGTGATTTCTGCGCTTATAATGTGAAGAAACAGCCTAATAGTTGATCAACATTTTAAGCTAAACGTTCTGACCTGTTGCATCAGCCTCATTGCTTTAAAAAAAAAAAAATTATGCGAGTGGTTGTATTAATTTGGGATCTAAAGCATCCCACAACTGTCCAAGAGTATGTTTGGAATATTTATTTATTGCACAGAAGGACAAGTTGACCAATATAATAGGTCAACCTTTGTACTATGGGGGATAGTAGATTGACATAGGCTAGTGCTTTTGCTGTTCGTTGGGCCCACTCATCTTGTTGGCTGATGAAAAGTAGGCTAAATGTAGACAGTTCTTCTAACATCTTCAATATGCGCCTCGGGAATTCAATGACAGGGACGCGAGCAATTGCGTCTGTCTTCACTTTTAGCCTACATCTTAGCTGAGATACCGCTGAGAAGGGCCCGATCATGTGACGGGCATTGGCTAATAAGAATTGAGATATCTGAGAGCGCCATGTGAGTGAGAGGTGCTTTGGAGCATGACAGAGAGAAGGGAATTGTAATTATTATATTAATTCCAAGGGCACAACGGCCACTTTGGCTGCAAAAGGCATTGTCACGTTCCTGACCTGTTTTCTGTTAGTTTTTGTATGTGTTAGTTGGTCAGGACGTGAGTTTGGGTGGGCAGTCTATGTTTTCTGTTTCTATGTTGGTTAATGGGTACCTAATATGGTTCTCAATTAGAGGCAGGTGGTTTTCATCTCCTCTGATTGAGAATCATATTAAGGTAGGTGTTGTCACATTGTTTGTCGTGGGTGGTTGTCTTCCGTGTCTGTGTTTGTTTGCACCATACGGGACTGTTTCGTTCGTTCGTCGTTTTGTGTAGTCATTTTCCTGTTCGTGAGTTCTTCGTTGTATGTAAGTTCGCATGTCCAGGTCTGTCTACTCCGTTTTGGTTATTTTGTTAGTTATCAAGTGTTCTTCGTGTTTTCGTTCCTTGTTTAAATAAATCATGTATTATCACAACGCTGCGCCTTGGTTCAATCCCTGCTCTTCCTCTTCGGATGAAGAGGAGGAGGAACGCCGTTATAGAACCACCCACCAAACCAGAACCAAGCAGCGCGAATTCGAGCAGTGGCCTGCTACACAGGATTATTGGAGTTGGGAGGAAATATTGGACGGAAAAGGTCCATGGGCACAGCCGGGAGAATATCGCCGTCCCAAAGCTGAGCTGGAGGCAGCGAAAGCAGAGAGGCGGCGATATGAGGAGGCAGCAAGGAGACGTGGCTGGAAGCCGGAGAATCAAGCGCAAGACCGGAGTTATGAAGGTACGCGGCTAGCACGGAAGCCCGTGAAGAAACCCCAAAAATTTCTTGGGGGGGGCTAAGAGGTAGTGGGCCAAGGGCAGGTAGGAGACCTGCGCCCACTTCCCAGGCTAACCGTGGAGAGCGGGAGTACGGGCAGACGCCGTGTTACGCAGTAGAGCGCACGGTGTCTCCTGTACGTGTGCATAGTCCGGTGCGGGTTATTCCACCTCCCCGCACTGGTAGGGCTAGATTGGGCATTGAGCCAAGTGCCATGAAGCCGGCTCTACATATCTGGCCACCAGTGCGTCTCCTCGGGCCGGCTTACATGGCACCAGCCTTACGCATGGTGTCCCCGGTTCGCCTACATAGCCCGGTGCGGGTTATTCCACCTCCCCGCACTGGGCGGGCGACGGGGAGTATTCAACCAGGTAAGGTTGGGCAGGCTCAATGCTCAAGGGAGCCAGTACGCCTGCACGGTCCGGTATTTCCGGCGCTACCTCCCCGCCCCAGCCCAGTACCACCAGTGCCTACACCACGCACCAGGCTTCCAGTGCGTTTTCAGAGCCCTGTTCCTCCTCCACGCACTCTTCCTATGGTGCGTGTCTCCAGCCCAGTGCCTCCAGTTCCGGCACCACGCACTAAGCCACCTGTGCGTCTCCAGAGCCCTGTACACACTGTTCCTTCTCCCCGTACTCGTCCTGATGTGCGTGCCCTCAGCCCGGTGCCACCAGTGCCGGTACCACGCACCAGGCAAATAGTACGCTTTGAGAGTCCAGTGTGCCTTGTCCCTGCTCCCCGCACTAGCATGAAGGTGCGTGTCCTTAGCCCGGTGCCTCCAGTTCCGGCACCACGCACCAGGTCTACAGTGCGCCTTATCCGGCCAGAGCCATCCGTCTGCCCAGCGCCATCTGAGCCATCCGTCTCCCCAGCGCCATCTGAGCCATCCGTCTCCGAAGCGCCGTCTGAGCCATCCGTCTGTCCCGAGCCATTAGAGCCGCCCGTCTGTCCCGAGCCGTCAGAGCCGATAGTCAGTCAGGAGCCGCTAGAGCCATTCGTCAGACAGGATCTGCCAGAGCCGCCAACCAGACAGGATCTGCCAGAGCCGCTAACCAGACAGGATCTGCCAGAGCCGCCAACCAGACAGGATCTGCCAGAGCCGCCAACCAGACAGGATCTGCCAGAGCCGCCAACCAGACAGGATCTGCGAGAGCCGCCAACCAGACAGGATCTGTCAGAGCCGCCAACCAGACAGGATCTGCCAGAGCCGCCAGTGAGCCATGAGCGTCCAGAGCCGCCAGTGAGCCATGAGCGTCCAGAGCCGTCAGCCAGCCATGAGCGTCCAGAGCCGTCAGCCAGCCATGAGCGTCCAGAGCCGTCAGCCAGCCATGAGCGTCCAGAGCCGTCAGCCAGCCATGAGCGTCCAGAGCCGTCAGCCAGCCATGAGCGTCCAGAGCCGTCAGCCAGCCATGAGCGTCCAGAGCAGTCAGCCAGCCATGAGCGTCCAGAGCCGCCAGTGAGCCATGAGCGTCCAGAGCCGCCAGTGAGCCATGAGCGTCCAGAGCCGTCAGCCAGCCATGAGCGTCCAGAGCCGTCAGCCAGCCATGAGCGTCCAGAGCCGTCAGCCAGCCATGAGCGTCCAGAGCCGTCAGCCAGCCATGAGCGTCCAGAGCCGTCAGCCAGCCATGAGCGTCCAGAGCCGTCAGCCAGCCATGAGCGTCCAGAGCCGTCAGCCAGCCATGAGCGTCCAGAGCCGTCAGCGAGCCATGAGCGTCCAGAGCCGTCAGCCAGCCATGAGCGTCCAGAGCCGTCAGCCAGCCATGAGCGTCCAGAATCGTCAGCCAGCCATGAGCGTCCAGAGCCGTCAGCTAGTCATGAGCGTCCAGAGCCGTCAGCCAGCCATGAGCGTCCAGAGCCGTCAGCCAGCCATGAGCGTCCAGAGCAGTCAGCCAGCCATGAGCGTCCAGAGCCGTCAGCGAGCCATGAGCGTCCAGAGCCGTCAGCCAGCCATGAGCGTCCAGAGCCGTCAGCCAGCCATGAGCGTCCAGAATCGTCAGCCAGCCATGAGCGTCCAGAGCCGTCAGCTAGTCATGAGCGTCCAGAGCTGCCATGTATCCAGAACTGCCCCTCAGTCCAGAGCTGTCTCTCTGTCCGGAGCTGCCCTTCAGTCCGGAGTTGCCCCTCTATCCTGAGCTACCTCTCTATCCTGAGCTACCTCTCTATCTTGAGCTACCTCTCTATCCTGACCTACCTCTCTGTCCTGAGCTATCTTGTCCCGGAGCTGTCCCTTATTTTTGTGTTGCCTCTTATATTAGGTGGGTGGAATAAGAGGGTGGTCATTCTGAGGGGGAGAAGTAAGCTGGGATTGACTATGGTGGGGTGGGGACCTCGCCCAGAGCCTGAGCCACCACCGTGGTCAGATGCCCACCCTGACCCTCCCCTAGACTTTGTGCTGGTGCGCCCGGAGTTCGCACCTTAAGGGGGGGGTTATGTCACGTTCCTGACCTGTTTTCTGTTAGTTTTTGTATGTGTTAGTTGGTCAGGACGTGAGTTTGGGTGGGCAGTCTATGTTTTCTGTTTCTATGTTGGTTAATGGGTACCTAATATGGTTCTCAATTAGAGGCAGGTGGTTTTCATCTCCTCTGATTGAGAATCATATTAAGGTAGGTGTTGTCACATTGTTTGTCGTGGGTGGTTGTCTTCCGTGTCTGTGTTTGTTTGCACCATACGGGACTGTTTCGTTCGTTCGTCGTTTTGTGTAGTCATTTTCCTGTTCGTGAGTTCTTCGTTGTATGTAAGTTCGCATGTCCAGGTCTGTCTACTCCGTTTTGGTTATTTTGTTAGTTATCAAGTGTTCTTCGTGTTTTCGTTCCTTGTTTAAATAAATCATGTATTATCACAACGCTGCGCCTTGGTTCAATCCCTGCTCTTCGGATGAAGAGGAGGAGGAACGCCGTTACAGGCATGGATTTTTTAGGGGGCATTACAGCCACACAAGGGGGAAGCTGCTGAGAAATTCTAGGTCTGGTGAGAATATTATCAAGTGCTTATCTAACTATGAATGAGAGACTGATGAAGTGTGTGCAGCCTGCACAAGAAACAAATCAAAGCTCAAGCCTTTCATTCAACTCTTTTCAAATCATCATTAGAGTTGCATCATGCAATCTTAGAATGCATTAAACATCTAGACATACAGTACCAGTCAAAAGTTTGAACACACCTACTCAATCCAGGGTTTTTCTTTATTTTTGCTTTTTTCTACATTGTAGAATAATAGTGAAGACATCAAAACCATGAAATAACACATATGGAATCATGTAGTAACCCAAGAAATGTCCAGGGTTTTTTCCCCTCTGGTTGCACATTTAATATGCTGATAGAAATTTGGTCAAACGGATTTAAGTTTCCCTGCATTAAATTCCCCGGCTACTAGGAGTGCCGCCTCTGGGTGAGCGTTTTCTTGTTTGCTTATGACGGAATACAGCTCGTTCAATGCTGTCTTAGTGCCAGCCTGTGACTGTGGTGGTACGTAAAACAGCTACGAAAAATACAGATGAAAACTCTCCAGGTAGATAGTGTGGTCTACAGCTTATTATGACATATTCTACCTCAGGTGAGCAATAGATCGAGACTTCCTTACATAACTGTTCACCAGCTGTTATTTACAAAAATACATAGTCTGCCGCCCCTTATCTTACCAAACACCATGGAACCACACAGCCGTCATACCGCTCAGGAAGGAGACACGTTCTGTCTCCTAGAGATGAACGCACTTTGGTGCGAAAAGTGCAAATCAATCCCAGAACGATAGCAAAGGACCTTGTGAAGATGCTGGAGGAAACAGGTACAAAATGATCTATATCCACAGTCAAACGAGTCCTATATCGACATAACCTGAAAGTCCGCTCAGCAAGGAAGAAGCCACTGCTCCAAAACCGCCATAAAAAAAGCCAGACTACGGTTTGCAACTGCATATGGGGACAAAGATCGTACTTTTTGGAGAAATGTCCTCTGGTCTGATGAAACAAAAATAGAACTGTTTGGCCATAATGACCATCGTTATATTTGGAGAAAAAAGGAGGAGGCTTTCAAGCCGAAGAACACCATCCCGACCGTGAAGCACGGGGTGGCAGCATCATGTTGTGGGGGTGCTTTGCTACAGGAGGGACTGATGCACTTCACAAAATAGATGGCATCATGAGGATGGAAAATTATGTGGATATATTGAAGCAACATCTCAAGACATCAGTCAGGAAATTAAAGCTTGGTCGCAAATGGGTCTTCCAATGACCCCAAGCATACTTCCAAAGTTGTGGCAAAATGGCTTAAGGACAACAAAGTCAAGGTATTGGAGTGGCCATCACAAAGCCCTGACCTCAATCCTATAGAAAATTTGTGGGCAGAACTGAAAATGCGTGTGCGAGCAAGGAGGCCTACAAACCTGACTCAGTTACACCAGCTCTGTCAGGAGGAATGGGCCAAAATTCACCCTATTTATTGTGGGAAGCTTGTGGAAGGCTAACCGAAACGTTTGACCCAGGTTAAACAATTTAAAGAGTGTATGTAAACTCTGACTCACTGGGAATGTGATGAAAGAAATAAAAGCTGAAATAAATCATTCTCTTTACTATTATTCTGACATTTCACATTCTTAAAATAAAGTGGTGATCCTAACTGACCTAAGACAGGGAATTTTTACTAGGACTAAATGTCAGGAATTGTGGAAAAAAACTGAGTTTAAATGTATTTGGCTAAGGTGTATGTAAACTTCCGACTTCAACTGTAAGTAAAAATACTTTAAAGTACTACTTAACTAGTTTTTTTGGGGGGTATCTGTACTTTACTATTTATATGTTTGACAACTTTTCATTTACTTCACTACGTTCCTGAAGAAAATTATGTACTTTTTACTCCATACATTTTCCCTGACACCCAAAAGTATTCATTACATTTCGAATGCTTAGCACATAAGGAAAATGGTCCAATTCACGCACTTGTCAAGACAACATGGTTATTGCTACTGCCTCTGATCTGGCGGACTCACTAAACACAAATGCTTCATTTGTAAATTATGTTTGCCCCTGGCTATCCGTACATAAAATAAATAATCATAATTGTGCCGTCTGGTTTGCTTAATATAAGCAATTTGAAATGATTTATACTTTTACTTTTGATACTTAAATATATTTTTGCAATTATATTTTCTTTTTATACTTAAGTGTATTTAAAACCAAATACTTTAAAACTTTTACTCAAGTATTATTTTGCCGGGTGACTTTCACTTTTACTTGAGTAATTTTTCATTGAGATATCTTTACTTTTACTCAAGTATGACAGTTGGGTACTTTTTCCACCACTGGCTATATTAAATGGATTTATTGGACTTTTTAAAATGTAGATGTTCCAAAGGTCTGCATCAGTAGCTTGTAGGCTATGCTTGGTAGCCAGGAGATGCTATATGTGTTTATGTTAATTAACGGTCAATTACCGTGAGAACGCAGTTATTTGCCTGACAATCACGAGCTGACAAAATAGCATGTCCGCCATAGCCCTAGATATGACTCCTGTGGTAGGCTAAGTGAATAACGTGATATGCCTCTGTCTGTAATATTCTATTTTGATTTATAAGGGTGGGGTCAAGTTTACAGTTGAAGCTGCTATGCTCATCTCTGCCTCATGCCCCACGACTACAGAGTTGAGCTAGCTTCTTCGCTAGCTATAAAAATTGTTAGTGTTATTAGCCTTAGTCTATTTAACTAGCTCGAACCAGCTAATCTGCCACTGCTACAATAGATATCAAAAATTGGCTTCGCCAAGGTAACCAAACAAAACCAAAAGGAGGAAGCGAGCGATTGGCAGCAACAGCAGTATCAAACCACCGAGGCCGCCGCCAAGCCCAGCAGCGATGATGATGTCGAGCTCCAGCTAGCTCCGCGTGCAGAGCCTACCTACCCTTCCACAAGCGTCGCCAGGATAATGGCTCCACAGCTTCCTCCACCTCCGACTCTTCCTGACAATATCTGAACAGAGAAGCCAGCCCAGGTTAGCCTAGAATCCTACCCTAGACGCAGTTTTTCTGTCCAAAAATTTCATTTAATAGCAACTGGTTCATAGGAAGAGAGTGTCTGGAATACTCAATGACTGCAGAATTCAATATAATTCCAATGTAAGAACCCAAATGATGCCCCTGGGTCTAGCTACATATCAATATGTTTCATCATAGAAATAAATACATTCTATTATGGTTTTCTTGGTAGCCTATTGGTTTTCGTTGCTGTAAATGGAACTGTACGTATCGGAAACGTGTTTATGGTAGGCTGGCGTTGCTTAATTGATTAGGTGGGTCGAATTCCATCCACAGAAGTGCATTGGGCCATATCACAACGTGTTGCTCTACTTAGGAGCGGCATGGTTTTCCATGTTTGATGCTGGCCTATAGGTCCATTTACACAGACAGCTGTGCATGGCTGCATCTCACTGTAGTAGGCTGTAGGCTATTTAGATCTCCATTCGCCTTTTTGTTTTACTGCGGTTCTTACTGTTAATGTAACTAGCCTAATTATATAAAATATTGAGTTGCACCCCCTTATGCCATCAGAGCAGCCTCAGTTTGTCGGGGCATAGACTCTACAAGGTGTCGAACGCGTTCCACAGGGCTGCTGGTCCATGTTGACTCCAATGCTTTCCAAAGTTGTGTCAAGTTGGCTGGATGTCCTTTGGGTGGTGGACCATTGTTGATACACACGGGAAACTGTTGAGTGTGAAAACCCCAGCAGCGTTGCAGTTCTTGACACACTCAAACCGGTGCACCTGGCACCTACTACCATATCCCGTTCAAAGGCACTTTAATATTTTGTCTTGTCCATTCACCCTCTGAATGGCACACATACACAATTCATGTGTGGATTTAACAGGTGACATGAATAAGGGATCAAAGCTTTCACCTGGATTCACCTGGTCAGTCTATGTCATGTTCTTAAAGTTTTGCACAGTCAGTGTATTTCACTTTAGTTTAATAACGTACTAATATATAGGCTAAAGTTTTTACCTAGCATAAGTTGAGTGGTGAATGGAGATTAGCTGTTGAGGACGAGAGAGTCTGGTTGACACTGCCGGTCCATAGGGCCCACAGGATTCTCTGTGACTGCGTCCTAAATGGCACCTTATTCCCTATAAAGTGTATTACTTTTGACCAGAGCCCTATGGGACAGCCTATGAGTCATTAATTCCACTGGGCGGCTGGGTTGGTTTCTAGGTCTGCAGCAGAATAATTTGCATGTACTCAGGCAGTTCAGCACAGAGACGATATAGTACAGACTGACAGCTAGGCAGTCCTATGTGGCCCTGCCAGTTGCTCCTCACTGTGTGTGTTCATGTATGCAAATTGATGTGTGTGTGTGTGTGTGTGTGTATAATGTACAGTATGTGTTATAATGAGCCCATGCATGTTGTTTTGTATGTGATTGAACCATGCTTTCATCTCTGTGTGGGCTCCTGTTCTGTCTGTCTCCAGGTATTCATGGAGGATGTCAAGTCTCGGGGGCCGTTCATCTACTCTGTGTTGGAGTCTGCTCAGGCCTTCTTGGCACAGCACCCCTTCCAGGAGCCCGAGGAGACGCTGCCCGACGGAAAAGGTCTGCCCACCGACCCCAAAACCGTGCCAAATGACAACCTACATATGTAGGATCTTAATTTGAGCTAGTTTGCTACAGGAGGAAAATAATCCTGCAGCAACAGGAAATGTTAATTATTATGTGGATTATAATTAATGGAAATGTTTTGTAGCGGTTGATACATTTTTTGTTAGGGTAAATCAAGTCGGATATTTTAAAGTGGAAAGTACAAACTTTAGAAGCCTTTTTAAACCTGAATACACTCCAAGTTTGCAACAAAAGAGTCACCAACAAAAGAGTGATCAAATTAAGATCCTACATCTGTAGGTGCCATTCCTCCCCATACCACCCCACCCTGCCACATTGCCACACACACCAAAACCAGACCTGAGCAGTGAGAACAGAGCGAGATAGGGAGTTCAGTAAGTTGATCTCCAGCAGGTGTGTATCTACCATTAGGTCTGATTAGCAGCTACCTGTCCTGCTGTATCAGAGTGGATCAGAGAATGTATGTTTGGGGAGAGCAGTTGGGTCGGGACCAATTAGCCCAGTTCACACCATCTGGTCAAATCAATAATGCAGCATGCTAGGCTGTTTCTGCCCCCCACTCTCCTTCCCCCCCTCCCTCGCCCTCCCCCAACCAGCGTCCTCTTGCTCTCCACCACTGGTGGCACGCAAGGGGAAAAGATGGGGGCGAACTCTCTCTGTTTCTCTGCCCCCAACAAGATATTTCTCACAGTTTCTCCTATCCAACTGTTTCTTTCTACTGATGTTTGCACCAATTGGGGCTAACACTCTCTTTGCCTGGCTGCCCAATCCCTCACCCTGTTCTCCTTCTCCCCCCTCTTCATCCCCTCCTCCCCCTCCAGAAGTGTCTCCGAGGAAGCGGATCCTGAACGTGAGTCGCTCAGTGTGGAAGCAGGCCAACGTGGCCAGTGACCTGTGGGAGAAGCTGACTGCCCGCTGCGTGGACCGACACAGGTCAGATATGCGGCACAGGCCCACTCCACTGGGCTACAATACACCCATGATTCTGGGTTTTCGATTGGCTAGAGATGTTTTTACCCTGCCTGTACTCAAATATCATTGGGTCTTTATTTTGACAGCATCAAGGAAAATGCTATGGCCGGAATAAGGTTAGGGTTGGTGTATTGCTCAGGTATTAGGGTGATGTCTTGCGTTAGTGGTAAAACTGCATACGACAATGTATAAAACAACTGTAGAAGTTAAAGTATTCTGTCTGTGTCCAAGGCACATGGAGCGGACCCTGGAGCGCCTGCTGCAGACCCAGGCAGCCATGGAGGAGCTGGCGGTGGCCCTAGAACAGGCTGAGGGGGTCCGGGATGCATGGGAGCCTGTAGGGGACCTCTTCATCGACTCACTGCAGGACCACATCGATGCCACCAAGGTAAGCATGTATGTGTGCGTCTCAAATATTAAGCAACCTGTCTGCTTCAAATAAAAAGCTGGGCTTGTTTGTGTGTGTGTGCGTGTGCATGTGCGCGTGCGCGCGCGTGTGTGTGTGTGTGTGTGCGAGTGTGTATGTGTGTACTGTGCTCCTCACCACCAGGGCCAGACAGAATCTGCAGATATCAGATTTCACATCAAAGTGATTTGAAATATAAAATACCTGTGGAATCGACACAGATGAAATAGTGCCTGAAACATGAACAGATCCATCTTTATTGCTTAGATATGGAGACAATGCTGTGAAGATATTGATAAGAAAACTGTCTAGAAGATTCCCTCTAGCTACGCTCGCTAATCTGTTAGCTGTGAAGAGGCTCCTCCACTCTGCTGGCTAGATGGCTGTTATTTCACTGTAATTATGGAAGATCAGTCTCTCTATCCCTCTGCTCTCTTAGCTTTGTTTCTGTTAGTATTGTCTCAGTGTGGTTTAAGTGTTCCTGGGCGACATGATTTGATTTGATTTTTAATTTATTTATTATGATCTTATTAGTGTTTAAGTCTTGCGTCTTCAGGACGTGTGTGCCACATGGGCTTATAAGACACTGTATTTGCAGTAGCAAAATGTAATTATAATATATACAGTACCAATCAAAAGTTTGGACACACCTACTCATTCAAGGGTTTTTCTTAATTTTTTTACTATTTTCTACATTGTAGAAAAGTAGTGAAGACATCAAAACTATGAAATAACACATATGGAATCATCTAGTAACCAAAAAAGTGTTTAACAAATCAAAATATATTTTATATTTGATATTCATCAAAGTAGCCACCCTTTGCCTTGATGACAGTTTTACACACTCTTGGCATTCTCTCAACCAGCTTCATGAGGAATGCTTTTCCAACAGTCTTGAAGGAGTTCCCACATATGCTGAGCACTTGTTGGCTGCTTTTCCTTCACTCTGCGGTCCAACTCATCCCAAACCCTCTCAATTGGGTTGAGGTCAGGTGATTGGAGGCCTTTACACAGCCTGGAGATGTGGTTTTGGTCACTGTCCTGTTGAAAAACAAATGATAGTCCCACTAAGGCCAAACCAGATGAGATGGCATATTGCTGCAGAATGCTGTGGTAGCCATGCTGGTTAAGTGTTCCTTGAATTCTAAATAAATCCTGACTGTGTCACCAGCAAAGCACTCCCACACCATCACACCTCCTCCTCCATGCTTCACGGTGGGAATCACACATGCGGAGTTCAACCATTCATCTACTCTGCATCTCACAAAGATTGGAACTAAAAAATTGGACTCATCAGACCAAAGGACAGATTTCCACTGGTCTAATGTCCATTGCTCATGTTTCTTGTTTAAAGCAAGTCTCTTCTTCTTATTGGTGTCCTTTAGTAGTGGTTTCTTTGCAGCAATTCGACCATGAAGGCCTGATTCACACAGTCTCCTTTGAACAGTTGATGTTGAGATGTGTCTGTTACTTGAACTCTGTAAAGCATTTATTTGGGCTGCAATTTCTGAGGCTGGTAACTGTAATGAACTTATCCTCTGCAGCAGAGGTAACTCTGGGTCTTCCTTTGCTGTGGCTGTCCTCATGAGAGCCAGTTTCATCATAGCGCTTGATGAAAGTTTCTTCAAGTGCAGTCGCAAATGTTCCGGATTGACTGACCTTCATGTCTTAAAGTTATGATGGACTGTCATTTCTCTTTGCTTATTTGAGCTGTTCATGCCATAATATGGACTTGGTCTTTTACCAGATAGGGCTATCTTCTGTAAACCACCGCTACCTTGTCACAACACAACTGATTGGCTCAAATGCATTAAGAAGGAAAGAAATTCTACAAATTAACTTTTAACAAGACACACCTGTTAATTGCAATGCATTCCAGGTGACAACCTCATGAAGCTGGTTGAGAGAATGCCAAGAGTGTGCAAAGCTGTCATCAAGGCAAAGGGTGGTTACTTTGAAGAATGTCAAATATAACATGTATTTGTTTAACACTTTTTGGGTTACTGCACGATTCTATGTGTTATTTCATAGTGTTGATATCTTCACTATTATTCTACAATATAGAAAATAGTAAAAAAATAAAGACAAAGGGCTGAACAAGGGCTGAAAAAGGGCTGTAGGGCTGTATCCAGGCATTCCACATTGCGTCTTGCATAAGAACAGCCCTTAGTCGTGGTGTATTGGCCATATACAACACCCCCTCGGGGCTTAAATATATAATGTTTTACTGTTTACTGGTTTGCTGTTTTGTTAAATGCACTTTAAATAAATTGTGATTTGATTTGAAAGGGCACAGACCTGTGCAAAATATACTGTAAACCTCATTATAATTTAGCAGTATGAACCCTAAATAGAAACTTTTCTTCCCAACGACGTGTGTTGTAAGGAGATAACTGTGCATCATTCAGTTGAATAAACTAGCGTTAAATATTAACCTCCTTATAACACATTTTTTCAGAAAAGTTTCAAATTTAATTACCTTGCCTGATTGTTATGAGGTTTATGGTAGCCTTTCCTACCCACAAATCTGTGCTCCTTTGCCACCATAAATGTCACACTCAGTGTGTTTCAGTGTGTTTATGTACACAATTCATTTGTTTCAGAGAAAGTGTTAGTTTCTATCTTTCTCCTACGTTCATTCTCCCAAACGGACAGCCAATTAAGCCTAACGACAGCAGGCAGTGCATTGAGTCAATAGCCAGTGACATGTTGATATGACGGAGGTCCCTCAGTTCATTGGCTGATGTTGAATCCCCAGCCAGTCATTTGTTTAGTTGTTAAGTCACAATGATCATGTCAATGTTTGCCTTGCTGTCAGTGCCAGCACATGTTCCTCATTTTTCTATGTCTCCAGGGCAGGCTTTCCAGCAGCCTCTGTCTGTCTGTGGTGTACACACACACACATACACTCTCTCTCACACACACACACACACACACACACACACACACACACACACACACACACACACACACACACACACACACACACACACACACACACACACACACACACACACACACACACACACACACACACACACACACACACACACACACTCACACTCACACTCACACACACACACTCTCTCTCTCGCTTCTCTGTCTCTCGCTCTCTTTCTCTCTCTCTCTCTTATCTCATGTTTTTGTCATGAGGCTGCAGCACAGACGCCATTAGCTTGATATAACTGCAGCACTGTGCGCACACACACACACACACACACACACACACACACACACACACACACACACACACACACACACACACACACACACACACACACACACACACACACACACACACACACACACACACACACACGCACACGCACACGCACACACACACACACACACACACACACATCCCTTAGATCATTAGTGCTGTTTTGGCTGGGTTGATCTGACTCTTAAGTTGCGTAAGCCATGAAGGGTCCCTGTTGTATCTCTCCCATGGTGATGGGTGTTTGTGCGGGCAGCAGCTCCAATACTAGGTCCACAGTCCACACAGCCACATAACAGAGTGAGTCTAATGCCATTAAACTCAGTCAACTTGGGGAAAGGAATTGGGCATGCATTGTGAATTTTTTATTATTTGATGAATGTTATGAACAAAATTTCAATTGATTTCTATAATTTACCGAGTTGAAAACCCTGCCAGTACCATGTGGGGGGGAGGGCGTGTGTGTGTGTGTGTGTCTGTCTATGTGCCTCTCCCTCTCTAATTCTCTCTATTTACTTCCTCTCCCTCTCTAATTCACTCTATTTCCTCCCTCTCCCTCTCCCTCTCTAATTCTCTCTATTTTCTCCCTCTCCCTCTCTAATTCACTCTATTTCCTCCCTCTCCCTCTCCCTCTCTAATTCACTCTATTTCATCCCTCTCCCTCTCTAATTCGTTCTCTATTTTCTCCTTCTCCCTCTCTAATTTTCTCTCCATTTCCTCCCTTTCCCTCTTTCTTATTTGCTCTCTTTCTCCCTCGCCTTCCTTTCTCTCATTTCCCCTTCCTCTCTTTTCACCTTCTACATCTCTCTCTTTTCCTCCTCCCACCCTCTCTCCCTCCCTCTCACCTCCAGTTGTTTAAGGAGGAGCTAACTCAGGTGAAGGAAGGCATGAAGCACATCAATGACCTGGCTCATGAGCTGGCCATTTCTGACGTCCATTTGTCCATGGACAACGCCCACTCCCTGGAGCACCTCAACAGTCGCTGGAAACTACTGCTGGTAACTGGACCTGAACCTCCCCACAACCACCTCCCTCAACCTCCCCATAACCTTCACACAATCTCCCCACAACCACCTTCCGTCCATACAACCTCTCCACAACATCACCTTGACTTCCACTCAACCAGTCGATAACATTATCTCAACTGAAAACCTTAACTTTACCCTCAATCTTTCTTCAAACTACCCTCACAACTTCCCATAAACCTCCCCTCAACCTCCCCACAACATCACCTCAACATTGCCTCAGAATCCCTTCAACCTCCCCATAATACCCTTGCTGTTAACGTTTTATTTGATTGACTTCACTTCACATCTGTGGTAATTGCACATCCTCAACCTTCCCACAACATCTCTTCAACCTCCATACAACCACTCCGCCTTTAACAACCTGGTCTTCCATGGCTCACTTCCTCTGTGGTCATCTCACAAGACATCTCAAATCAAAGTGTACATGTGGGAACATGTGTGTCTGAGCAAGTGTGAAGTCATTAACGTCTGTAGAAATGAATGTACGTAAGTGTTAAGTTGTCTATTGTCTTTGTCTATTTATGCTTTTGTATTGGAAGAAAAATAAAATCTTGCAAAAAATAAATGCTTACTTGCAAGCTCTCCTCAACAGTGCAGTACAAATATCTACAAAAATAATCAAAAATCAAATAATACCATCTGATCGAGTTTCTGACCGAGTTTCTTGCAGTATGGCTCAGTCGTAAAGTGAGACGCTACAACAGTCTGTGAGTTTAGGCTTAGCTGCAGCTTTGCCTTGGCCTCTCTTGTGATTGCATCATTTTGGAGAGGATGCAACAAATGATGCCTTTTGTCTCCAGAGTGAAACCTATTGGATTGTTCTGAGGGGAAAGTGGTGAGGATGCCAGGAATCAGCAAATAAGGCAAGGGCTCAGATAAGAAAAGAAGGCTTTTCTCTTTCTCCTCTGTTCCCTGTGTGTTGCTCTTTCTCCCCTGCTCCCTGTGTGTTGCTCTTTCTCCCCTGCTCCCTGTGTGTTGCTCTTTCTCCCCTGCTCCCTGTGTGTTGCTCTTTCTCCCCTGCTCCCTGTGTGTTGCTCTTTCTCCCCTGCTCCCTGTGTGTTGCGCTTTCTCCCCTGCTCCCTGTGTGTTGCTCTCTCCCCTGCTCCTTGCGTGTTGCTCTTTCTCCCCTGCTCCCTGTGTGTTGCTCTTTCTCCCCTGCTCCCTGTGTGTTGCTCTTTCTCCCCTGCTCCTTGCATGTTGCTCTTTCTCCCCTGCTCCCTGTGTGTTGCTCTTTCTCCCCTGCTCCCTGTGTGTTGCTCTTTCTCCCCTGCTCCTTGTGTGTTGCTCTTTCTCCCCTGCTCCCTGTGTGTTGCTCTTTCTCCCCTGCTCCTTGTGTGTTGCTCTTTCTCCCCTGCTCCCTGTGTGTTGCTCTTTCTCCCCTGCTCCCTGTGTGTTGCTCTTTCTCCCCTGCTCCTTGTGTGTTGCTCTTTCTCCCCTGCTCCCTGTGTGTTGCTCTTTCTCCCCTGCTCCCTGTGTGTTGCTCTTTCTCCCCTGCTCCCTGTGTGTTGCTCTTTCTCCCCTGCTCCCTGTGTGTTGCTCTTTCTCCTCTGCTCCTTGTGTGTTGCTCTTTCCCCCCTGCTCCCTGTGTGTTGCTCTTTCTCCCCTGCTCCCTGTGTGTTGCTCTTTCTCTCCTGCTCCCTGTGTGTTGCTCCTTCTCGCCTGCTCCCTGTGTGTTGCTCTTTCTCTCCTGCTCCCTGTGTGTTGCTCTTTCTCCCCTGCTCCCTGTGTGTTGCTCTCTCCCCTGCTCCCTGTGTGTTGCTCTCTCCCCTGCTCCTTGTGTGTTGCTCTTTCTCTCCTACTCCCTGTGTGTTGCTCTTTCTCCCCTGCTCCATGTGTGTTGCTCTTTCTCCCCTGCTCCCTGTGTGTTGCTCTTTCTCCTCTGCTCCTTGTGTGTTGCTCTTTCCCCCCTGCTCCCTGTGTGTTGCTCTTTCTCCCCTGCTCCCTGTGTGTTGCTCTCTCCCCTGCTCCCTGTGTATTGCTCTCTCCCCTGCTCCTTGTGTGTTGCTCTTTCTCTCCTACTCCCTGTGTGTTGCTCTTTCTCCCCTGCTCCATGTGTGTTGCTCTTTCTCCCCTGCTCCTTGTGTGTTGCTCTCTCCCCTGCTCCCTGTATGTTGCTCTCTCCCCTGCTCCTTGCGTGTTGCTCTTTCTCCCCTGCTCCCTGTGTGTTGCTCTCTCCCCTGCTCCCTGTATGTTGCTCTCTCCCCTGCTCCTTGCGTGTTGCTCTTTCTCTCCTGCTCCCTGTGTGTTGCTCTTTCTCCCCTGCTCCATGTGTGTTGCTCTTTCTCCCCTGCTCCATGTGTGTTGCTCTTTCTCCCCTGCTCCTTGTGTGTTGCTCTTTCTCCCCTGCTCCTTGTGTGTTGCTCTTTCTCTCCTACTCCCTGTGTGTTGCTCTTTCTCCCCTGCTCCATGTGTGTTGCTCTTTCTCCCCTGCTCCTTGTGTGTTGCTCTTTCTCCCCTGCTCCCTGTGTGTTGCTCTTTCTCTCCTGCTCCTTGTGTGTTGCTCTTTCTCCCCTGCTCCCTGTGTGTTGCTCTTTCTCTCCTGCTCCCTGTGTGTTGCTCTTTCTCTCCTGCTCCATGTGTGTTGCTCTTTCTCCCCTGCTCCTTGTGTGTTGCTCTTTCTCTCCTGCTCCCTGTGTGTTGCTCTTTCTCCCCTGCTCCTTGTGTGTTGCTCTTTCTCTCCTGCTCCTTGTGTGTTGCTCTTTCTCCCCTGCTCCCTCCCTGTGTGTTGCTCTTTTCTCTCTTGCTCTGTCTGTCTCTCTTGTACTTTCTCTTGCTGTCTCTCTCAATTCAATAGTTCTATTCAGTGATTAGTCTGTCTTCCGTTGCCAAAGTAAGAACACAGAAACCTATTGAACGCCCCCCCCCTCTCTCTCTCCCTCTCGCTCTCCTCCTCCCCTCATTCTCCTGTTGAATAATGTGATGCTAAATCCCTGTCATTTGAATAACATCATATGCTGCTGCTGCTCTCTCTGCTGTGACACAGACGTAATGCATTTTTTTTAAGGCTGATACTCTAATATTTTTGGTCTTGAATAATTTAGTAATTCTGCTGCAAACCTCCGTTAGCCTAGTAGTCTAGCGGTAGTAGAGATAGATGGTAGTACGCTGCTGAGTTGGCACCGACATCTCCTTGCAGCATTCCAACTGCTCCAAATTAGTCTGAAGCAATCTGCGTAGGCTTGAGTGCATCCTGCCTTATTCATTTGGGCGAGCCAGTGTGCACAGCCGTGTGTATGTTGAGCAATGGTGATGTTTTCCTCTCCATAATGCTAACTTCTCATCTCAGCTCGTTGGGCTTGCTTGTGCTTGAAGTGCCTCGGGATAAATGTGCCTTGTTCTATCTTACTCTATCTCACTCTCTTTCTCAGTGTGATTGGCAGGGCCAGCTCCAGGCATAAGTGACATAAGTGGCCGCTTAGTGCCCCCAGCACTAAGGGGCCCCCGACCCCAAAAACGATAAATATATATATATATATACTACTGGTTAAAAGTCTTAGAACACCCACTCGTTCAAGGGTTTTTCTTGATTTTGACTATTTTCTACATTGTAGAATAATAGTGAAGACATCAAAGCTATCAAAAAGCACATATGGAATCATGTAGTAACCAAAAAAGTGTTAAACAAATCAAAATATATTTCATATTTGATATTCTTCAAATAGCCACCCTTTGCCTTAATGACAGCTTTGCACACTCTTGGCATTCTCTCAACCAGCTTCACCTGGAATGCTTTTCCAACAGTCTTGAAGGAGTTCCCACACATGCTGAGCACTTGTCGGCTGCTTTTCCTTCACTCTGCGGTCCGACTCATCCCAAACCATCTCAATTTGGTTGAGGTCGGGGGAGTGTGGAAGCCAGGTCATCTGATGCAGCACTCCATCACTCTCCTTCTTGGTAAAATAGCCCTTACACAGCCTGGAGGTGTGTTGGGTCAGTGTCCTGTTGAAAAACAAATGATAGTCCCACTAAGCTCAAACCAGATGGGATGGCTTTTCTCTGCAGAATCCTGTGGTAGCCATGCTGGTTAAGAGTGCCTTGAACTCTAAATAAATCACAGACAGTGTCACCAGCAAAGCACCCCAACACCATAACTCCTTAACTCATAACTCCATGCTTTACAGTGGGTACCACACATGCAGAGATAATCCATTCACGCACACCGCGTCTCACAAAGACACAGTGGTTGGAACCAAACATCTCTAATTTGGACTCCAGACCAAAGGACAAATTTTCACCTGTTTAATGTCCATTGCTCATGTTTCTTGGCCCAAGCAAGTCTCTTCTTATTGGTGTCCTTTAGTAATGGTTTCTTTGCAGCAATTGGACCGTGACAGCCTGATTCAAGCAGTCAACTCTGAACAGTTGATGTTGAGATGTGTCTGTTACTTGAACTCTGTGAAGCATTTATTTGGGCTGCAATTTCGGAGGCTGGTAACCCTAATGAACTTATCCTCTGCAGCAGAGGTAACTCTGGGTCTTCCTTCCCTGTGGCGGTCCTCATGAGAGCCTGTTTCATCATAGCGCTCAAGGGTTTTTGCGATTGCACTTGAAGAAAATTTCAAAGTTCTTGACATTTTCCATATTGACTGACCTTCATGTCTTAAAGTAATGATGGACTGTCGTTTCTCTTTGCTTATTTGAGCTTTTCTTGCCATAATATGGACTTGGTCTTTTACCAAATAGGGCTTGTTGGCTGCTTTTGACTGGAATTGTATATACAAAAATATGTGGACAACCCTTCAAATTAGTGGATTCGGCTATTTCAGCCACACCCGTTGCTGACAGGTGTATAAAATCGAGTACATAGCCATCCAATCTCCTTACCGAAGAGCTCAGTGACTTTCAATGTGGCATCGTCATAGGATGCCACCTTTGCATCAAGTCGTCAAATTCCAGCCCTGCTAAAGCTGTCCTGGTCAACTGTAAGTGCTGTTATTGTGAAGTGGAAACGTCTAGGAGCAACAACGGCTCAGCCGCGAAGTGGTAGGCCACACAAGCTCACAGAACGGGACTGCTGAGTGCTGAAGCGCATAAAAATTGTCTGTCCTCGGTTGCAACACTCACTACCAAGTTCCAAACTGGCTCTGGAAGCAACGTCAGCACAAGAACTGTTCATCTGGAGCTTCATGAAATGGGTTTCCATGGCCGAGTAGCCCCACACAAGCCTAAGATCTCCATGTGCAATGCCAAGCGTCGGCTGTAGTAGTGTAAAGCTCGCTGCCATTGGATTATGGAGCAGTGGAAACGGGTTCTCTGGAGTGATGGATCACGCTTCACCATCTGGCAGTCTGACGGACAAATCTTGGTTTGGCGGATGCCAGGAGAACGCTACCTGCCCGAATGCATAGTGCCAACTGTAAAGTTTGGTGGACGAGGAATAATGGTCTGTGGCTATTTTTCATGGTTCAGGCTAGGCCCCTTAGTTCCAATGAAGGGAAATCTAAACGCTACAGTATACAATGACATTCTCGATGATTCTGTGCATCCAACTTTGTGGTAACAGTTTGGGGAAGGCCCTTTCCTGTTTCGACATGACAATGCCCCTGTGTACAAAGCGAGGTCCATAAATGGTTTGTCGAGATTGGTGTGGAAGAACTTGACTGGCCTGCACAGAGCCCTGACCTCAACCCCATCGAACACCTTTGGTATGAATTGCAACGCCGACTGCAAGCCAGGCCTAATCGTCCAACATAAGTGCCTGACCTCACTAATGCTCTTGTTGCTGAATGGAAGCAAGTCCCCGCAGCAATGTTCCAACATCTAGTAGTGGAAAGCCTTCCCAGAAGAGTGGAGGCTGTTATAGCAGCAAAGGGGGGACCAACACCATATTAATCCCCATGATTTTGGAATGAGATGTTCAACAAGCCGGTGTCCACATACTTTTGGTCACGTAGTGTATATATATACACTGAGTGTACAAAACATTAGAAACACCTGCTCTTTCCATGACATAGACTGACCAGGTGAATCCAGTTGAAAGCTGTGATCCCTTATTGATGTCACCTTCAAACAGTGTAGATGAAGGGGAGGAGACAGGTTAAAGAATGATTTTTAAGCCTTGAGACAATTCAGAGATGGATTATGTCTGTGTGCCATTCAGAGGGTGAATGGGCAAGACAAAATATTAAAGTGCTTTTGAACGGGATATGGTAGCAGGTGCCTGGCGCAACGGTTTGAGTGTGTCAAGAAATGCAACGCTGCTGGGTTTTTCACGCTCAACAGTTTCCCGTGTGTATCAAGAATGGTCCAAACACCCAAAGGACATCCAGTCAACTTGACACAACTGAGGGAAGCATTGGAGTCAACATGGGCCAGCATCCCTGTGGAACGTTTTCGATATCTTGTAGAGTCTATGCCCCGACAAACTGAGTCCATGCCCGATGAATTCATGCTGTTCTGATGTCAAAAGGGGGGTGCAAGTCAATATTAGCAAGGTGATCCTAATGTTTTGTACATTCAGTGTATATACACATTTTGGGGGGAATTCAGTCTGGGTCTCAACTTACTGTTGAGAGTTAGAATAGTAGAATACGCACAGTGCAATGTTTTTTATTTGGCTGTGCAGTAGTTTTTGTCTTGTTATGTCAGTCACTGACAGTCACGCAATTAGCATGTCAGCTAAATTTTTTTAGATTTGTAAGTTAGTCTAGCCAGCAATCTATATTTGTAGTAATCACGCAGGGCAGGTATCCAGGGTCCCCTATTGATTTTGTTAGTCTCACTCCGATATCATTAACATGGTAAGTCTTGGCAAAATGTTTAGAATTGTAGCTTTAATACATACATTTTTCTCTCCGCCGTCAAGAGGGCCACTAAAATGTTTTGTCCACGAGGTAGGGGAGCCCCCCCAACCAATTCTCGCTTAGGGCCCCAAAAGGCCAGGGCCGGCCTTGGTGAGTGGATTTAGCGCCCTTTGTTTGTGGAGCTGTTTCGACATCCTCTGACAATGATTTACATGCTGAATCGAATACCTCGTAAATAAACCAGGATTAGTCCTCAACAAATCCCTTTTAGGACAGCCACATCGACAAAAACACACCGTACAGAGACAATGAATGGCACACCTTATTTTCACGAACTCAAATCCCTCTCGCTTGTTGACACACACCCACACACCCCCACACCTCTATTCCGATGCACAGCTTACTGTGAAATGACTGTCATCGTTTGAAAAGAGCCTAACAGATCGGAGTGGATTCAGTGTCGTCTTTCCCTACTCGGTGCTCTTCAAAGGGCTATGGCAAGGTGGCAGGGGAGGTGTGTCAATGTTTACATTTTTTCATAGCCCTATCTTACTGCCAAACGAAGGATGAGGAGAGGAGGAGGGAGGGAGATGTTTGTGTGTGTTTGTAGCGGGTGTGAGATGAGATAAAGACGATTCCGTTATTCTCTTTGATTCTTTTGATCAAATGTAATTGAGTTTTGCCCGTGCTGTGTGTGTGTGTTTGTGTGTGTGTGTGTGTGTGTGTGTGTGTGTGTGTGTGTGTGTGTGTGTGTGTGTGTGTGTGTGTGTGTGTGTGTGTGTGTGTGTGTGTGTGTGTGTGTGTGTGTGTGTGTGTGTGTGTGTGTGTGTGTGTGTATCATGTAAATGTGTGTGTGTTTGTGTGTATAATTCAATGTCATGTAAATGTGTGTGTAATGTAATGTAAATGTATGTCTCCTCGCAGGGCTCCATTGAAGAGCGTCTGAAGCAGCTGCAGGATGCCCATAGAGACTTTGGTCCTGGATCCCAGCACTTCCTCTCCAGTAAATGCTCCTCCACATTCATTAGAAGCTGGCGCCGGGTGCTGTGACGCTCTGTGCCACGTTGTGCCACACTGTGCTATGCCTGTATAGTGGCTGGGGGCAGGATGGGGGTGGGATGTTGAAAATGCGGATGGGGGGGGGGGGTTTGTAGGGGGGAAGGGGATTAGAACATGGTTGGTCACAGTGTGAGGCTGTGTGTGTGACTGTGTTGTCTGGGTCGGGTGACGAGGGGGCAGGCTTTGTACCTTGAGCCCCCACTGAGTCACAGCAGCAGTATTGTGTGTCTGTGCTCAGTCACGTGTGTGTGTGCGTGCTGCTCTGTGATGGTGGTGGTAGTTAAAGGGAACCCCTACTGTCCTCGGTTCCCCCCCATCCAGCTCTGCTGTGTCAGCACTGTCATGCTTCTGGGGCTGATCTATTTATCCCTGCCAGGAATGTGTGTGTGTGTGTGTGTGTGTGTGTGTGTGTGTGTGTAGCTGCCTCACTGTGTTCATTGTGACAGTGTCCTTGTGTGTGTGTGTGACTCCCTTAACTTCCCAGCCATTCCAGTCTAGCCTATTCCAGTCCCAGCTAGCTTACCCCTGTAGCTTACTGCTAAAATGCTACATTGAACGGGTCTTGTCAATATTCCTCCTCCGTCTCCCATATATCCCATAGCCTTTGCAAACAACCTAATCCTCTCTGAGACTGGACACAAAAGGCTGCTTTTCCCTTCATTCAACTTTAGCTCACCTGTTGTGTGACGCAGCTCTCCCTCTGTGGTGCCTGAATGTTCACAGACGGTCTGGGTAGATGCGGGTCATGCCCTAAATGGCACCCTTTTTCCCTATTCAGTGCACTATACCCATAGGGCCCTGGTCAAAAGTTGTCCACTAAATGCACTAAATAGGGAATAGGGTGCCATTTGGGACATGAACATGGTCAGTGGTTATGTGCAAATGGCTTTTCATGCTTGATGTGCCTCAGCAATTGATTTCCCCCTCACTTTCAGGTTCAGTGCAGATACCCTGGGAACGCGCCATCTCTCCAAACAAAGTGCCCTACTACATCAAGTAAGTCCAACTGTGTGTGTGTGTGTTGGGGGGGGGGGGGGGGGCTAGGGGGTCTGTGTGTGTATGTGTAGTACATTAAGTCCAACTGGGGGACATGAGTGCAGACAGTCCAAAAGTGTGTGAAGAAAAAAGGTCTTTAGGTCGTTGTTGAAAAAAGACATTCACTTTGCTTGAGATGGCAGTGTTGAGTTACCTGGAGAGAACACATTCATACTAAGGTATCCCTCAGAGGACAGTATTGAGTTAAGACCCTTCCCTGACCTCTTATTTATTCATCAAATCTCCATCCTCCCTGGTTGGGCTGAGTTTATCTTTCAGCTCTGAGGTGTGTGTGTGTGGGGTGTTGTCGTTGTGTGTGCATCCATCCATACACGTGTGCGCACATGTGTACTGTGTGTGTGTGTGTGTGTGTGAGTGTGTGTTTGCCTTGTACACGTGAGTGTGTTTTGTCAGCGTATCTCTTTTACAAATGAGTGTATTTATTTTCTTAATCACTGCTGTTAGCCCTGGGCCCCGTTTGGCCTCTCTGCTGCCCCCGTTTTCACCCTCCCCCTCCCTGCTCCAGTAGCCCCCCCTCCCTGTGCTGCCTGATAATTCCTTATGGGCTGTGTAATTGTGCCACTGGAGGGGAATATCTGATGGGCCCTCTGTCGGGCATCTAATCGATTCCAACAGTCTCACACAGGTAATAACGAGCGCTGGAGTGAAGTGGCCCCGGGGTCCTGGCAAACTTCCTGCTCGGGGCTCGCTCATTTATTTAACTGTGCTCGTCATTTATTTATTGGCTATCTTTTTCTCCCCTATATATTTTCCTTTTCCTGCGCTGCGCGGCTCCATGTAGCAGTTGCTGGCAGGGATTTGGGTTGAGTGCTCAGATAGGTTGTCTGTTTAATGAAGTGTAGAGACAGTAGCAGCTCTCTGTGTGAAGCCTCTTACATGGTTGCCGTAGCTCCGTCAGAGCGGTAGGGTGAAGCAGTAGTAGCAGCTGGTACACAGTGAAGGGTGAGGAGTGACCGTAGTGGAACATTGGTCCTACTGCCTTCTTGTTGCTGTGTGTCTGAGCTTTGCAGGTTCATAAACTCATAATTGGAAACAACTCTGTCTACTTTCTCCCTTGTTACACTGTACCTGTCTCTCTATTCCTCCTCCTCTCTACACTGTCCTCTGCTCCCCCCCACCCTCTCTCTAAATTCATCTTTCTCTTTGCTCTGTTTCTTTTTCCTCTTCTCTAACTACTTTACTCTTTCCTCCTGTAACTCTGTCCCCCTTTGCTCTCCACCTCTCCCCTCTCCCCTCTCCACCTCTCCCCTCTCCCTTCCTCAACTCCCTCAGCCATCAGGGCCAGACGACATGCTGGGATCATCCAAAAATGACGGAGCTGTATCAGGCACTGGGTAAGACAGAGACAATTAAAGAGTTCCCCTCTCTGAGCTTTTTCCACTTAGGCCCTCACCGGCCACCTCCGCAGGGGCCTCGTCACCGTCACCCCGTACCTCATTAAGGCCCCGTATTTCAGACACCCCCGAGATGGACGACACTGGTCTCCTCAACCTGCGGGACCAATTTGCCGGCTCTGTGATTAGCTATTTCCTGCATTTAAATTAATTGTGATTAAATGGCATCGGATTCCTTTTATTAATGGGATCTGACAGGGGGTTTGTCCACACACACACACACACGTTGAGATGCTATCAGGGATGGAGGGAGCGGAATTATGTAGCAACATGGCCCCTGCTAATGACTCACTGATGGACTGATAAATGCGGGGAGAATGAGGGCAGACGAGGGGTGGTGTGTCTCATCTGGAGGAAGACAGTGGGAGGGGGGAAGGATGGAGAGAGGGAGAGAGAGAGACAGAGAGAGTGAGAGAGATAGATGGAGAGATAGGGGAGCGAGAGAGAGAGAGAGAGGGGACGGAAGAGTAGAAGGGGGTTTGTTTTCTCTCTTGTCCTCATCCTCTGATCTTCTCTTTTTCATTTTTTCCCTCCCTCCCTCCCTCCCTCCCTCCCTCCCTCCCTCCCTCATTAGCGGATCTAAACAACATCAAGTTCTCAGCGTACCGGACGGCCATGAAGCTGCGGCGGGTGCAGAAGGCTCTGAGATGTACGTATTGTGTTTTAAAACCTCATTCATTGGGTGAGAAAGCTGGAGCTCCAGAGCAGTGTGTGTAGGCTTTTGTTCCAGCCCGGCTATAGCACACCTAATTCAGCCAGAAAAGGTCTTACATTTTAGACCATGATTAGTGAAATCAGGAGTTGCCCATTCCCTTCCTTAACTCCTAGGGTATATCTGCCACCAAGGTCACCACTACCAATCGAAGTCATTGATTAGCCTAGCGCTAACTAGCTAGCTACAACTCCTCATCCAACCAGCTACAACCCTTTCTATCCATCATTAGGTCTAAATCACTGTCATACATGCTAATTAAACTCATTAATTGGCCCAGTTAAGTTACATGAGGGGAGGTAATTAGCCAAGGCCATGTGGATGAGTGAGGCATAAACGTGTGTGTGTGTCCTCCAGGACTAAGCGTAGTAGCCTTATCTTTCACTTTCCAGACATCCCCCCTCTCCTCCTCTCCTCCATCCCTCCCTCCCTCCTTCCCTGGCTCCACCTGACCCTGAGTCAGCCCTGCGGCCATGCTTCGCCATGGTTGGCCGCTCACATCCCTTTCCACGCTTTCTCCATTCACACTCTCTCTCCGTTGTCCATCCCTCCACCCCTCTCTCCACCCCAACCCTCTCTATCCGACACAGGGAAATGGCCTGCGAAAGCACAGCATAAATGGACCGCTGAAAACGATACCCTCCTATTGCTTTCTCTCTCTTCCTCTCTCTCTCTCCCTCTCTCTCTATTTTTCTCTCTCTAGCACGCCTCATCGTGTGCTGGTCTGCTAGTTCGTGTCGTTAGGAGAATTAATTGCCAGGCTGCCATAGTAACTACTGAGTTTCTCCCTCCCTCCCTCCCTCCCTCCCTCCCTCCCTCCCTCCCTCCCTCCCTCCCTCCCTCCCTCCCTCCCTCCCTCCCTCCCTCCCTCCCTCCCAGTATGGATGATTGAGGAAGGCTCTACAAAAGCACATCTAAAATGTATTTTAGTGTCTCCTCTCCTCTCCCAACCCTAACCCACTATAGCCATGTCCTCTACTCTCCCAACCCTAACCCACTACAGCCATGTCCTCTCCTCTCCTAACCCTAACCCACTACAGCCATGTCCTCTACTCTCCCAACCCTAACCCACTACAGCCATGTCCTCTACTCTCCCAACCCTAACCCACTATAGCCATGTCCTCTACTCTCCCAACCCTAACCCACTACAGCCATGTCCTCTCCTCTCCTAACCCTAACCCACTACAGCCATGTCCTCTACTCTCCTAACCCTAACCCACTCCAGCCATGTCCTCTCCTCTCCTAACCCTAACCCACTACAGCCATGTCCTCTCCTCTCCCAACCCTAACCCACTACAGCCATGTCCTCTACTCTCCCAACCCTAACCCACTCCAGCCATGTCCTCTCCTCTCCTAACCCTAACCCACTACAGCCATGTCCTCTCCTCTCCTAACCCTAACCCACTATAGCCATGTCCTCTACTCTCCCAACCCTAACCCACTATAGCCATGTCCTCTCCTCTCCTCTCCCAACCCTAGCCCACTACAGCCATGTCCTCTCCTCTCCCAACCCTAACCCACTACAGCCATGTCCTCTACTCTCCCAACCCTAACCCACTACAGCCATGTCCTCTCCTCTCCCAACCCTAACCCACTACAGCCATGTCCTCTACTCTCCCAACCCTAACCCACTACAGCCATGTCCTCTCCTCTCCTAACCCTAACCCACTATAGCCATGTCTTCTCCTCTCCCAACCCTAACCCACTACAGCCATGTCCTCTACTCTCCCAACCCTAACCCACTACAGCCATGTCCTCTCCTCTCCCAACCCTAACCCACTGCAGCCATGTCCTCTACTCTCCCAACCCTAACCCACTACAGCCATGTCCTCTCCTCTCCTCTCCCAACCCTAACCCACTATAGCCATGTCCTCTACTCTCCCAACCCTAACCCACTCCAGCCATGTCCTCTCCTCTCCTCTCCTCTCCCAACCCTAACCCACTATAGCCATGTCCTCTACTCTCCCAACCCTAACCCACTATAGCCATGTCCTCTACTCTCCCAACCCTAACCCACTCCAGCCATGTCCTCTCCTCTCCTCTCCCAACCCTAACCCACTATAGCCATGTCCTCTACTCTCCCAACCCTAACCCACTCCAGCCATGTCCTCTACTCTCCCAACCCTAACCCACTACAGCCATGTCCTCTCCTCTCCTCTCCTAACCCACTATAGCCATGTCCTCTACTCTCCCAACCCTAACCCACTCCAGCCATGTCCTCTCCTCTCCTCTCCCAACCCTAACCCACTCCAGCCATGTCCTCTCCTCTCCCAACCCTAACCCACTACAGCCATGTCCTCTCCTCTCCCAACCCTAACCCACTGCAGCCATGTCCTCTACTCTCCCAACCCTAACCCACTACAGCCATGTCCTCTCCTCTCCTCTCCCAACCCTAACCCACTATAGCCATGTCCTCTACTCTCCCAACCCTAACCCACTCCAGCCATGTCCTCTCCTCTCCTCTCCTCTCCCAACCCTAACCCACTATAGCCATGTCCTCTACTCTCCCAACCCTAACCCACTATAGCCATGTCCTCTACTCTCCCAACCCTAACCCACTCCAGCCATGTCCTCTCCTCTCCTCTCCTCTCCCAACCCTAACCCACTATAGCCATGTCCTCTACTCTCCCAACCCTAACCCACTCCAGCCATGTCCTCTACTCTCCCAACCCTAACCCACTACAGCCATGTCCTCTCCTCTCCTCTCCTAACCCACTATAGCCATGTCCTCTACTCTCCCAACCCTAACCCACTCCAGCCATGTCCTCTCCTCTCCTCTCCCAACCCTAACCCACTCCAGCCATGTCCTCTCCTCTCCCAACCCTAACCCACTACAGCCATGTCCTCTACTCTCCCAACCCTAACCCACTATAGCCATGTCCTCTCCTCTCCTCTCCCAACCCTAGCCCACTCCAGCCATGTCCTCTACTCTCCCAACCCTAACCCACTACAGCCATGTCCTCTACTCTCCCAACCCTAACCCACTATAGCCATGTCCTCTCCTCTCCCAACCCTAACCCACTATAGCCATGTCCTCTCCTCTCCCAACCCTAACTCACTACAGCCATGTCCTCTACTCTCCCAACCCTAACCCACTCCAGCCATGTCCTCTACTCTCCTAACCCTAACCTACTCCAGCCATGTCCTCTACTCTCCCAACCCTAATCCACTCCAGCCATGTCCTCTACTCTCCCAACCCTAACCCACTCCAGCCATGTCCTCTACTCTCCCAACCCTAACCCACTGCAGCCATGTCCTCTACTCTCCCAACCCTAACCCACTGCAGCCATGTCCTCTCCTCTCCTAACCCTAACCCACTACAGCCATGTCCTCTCCTCTCCTCTCCTCTCCTCTCCTCTCCTCTCCTCTCCTCTCCTCTCCTCTCCTCTCCTCTCCTCTCCTCTCCTCTCCTCTCCTCTCCTCTCCTCTCCTAACCCACTCCAGCCATGTCCTCTCCTCTCCCAACCCTAACCGACTACAGCCATGTCCTCTCCTCTCCTCTGCTAACTCTAACCCACTCCAGCCATGTCCTCTCCTCTCCCAACCCTAACCCACTACAGCCATGTCCTCTCCTCTCCTCTCCTAACCCACTCCAGCCATGTCCTCTCCTCTGCCACCCTTTTATCTCCCTGTTTAATTCCACCTGTCATTAGAGGACACACTTTTATATCCAGTCCTCTGCCCAGCCTGGGATGGCCATTCAAATTAGTTTAGAGGAACAAAATCACATTTGGGTCGACGCTCTCACAATCTGTCAGCACTTAAGTGGGAGAAAAGTTGAATAAGTGTTCTCTCCTTCACTCTGCTGTCCCTGGTGGTCTGTGTGTGTGTGTGTGTGTGTGTGTGTGTGTGTGTGTGTGTGTGTGTGTGTGTGTGTGTGTGTGTGTGTGTGTGCGCGTGCGTGCGTGCGTGCGTGCGTGCGTGCATGTGCCCATCCAGTGGACCTGTTGACGCTGGTGAGTGTGGTGGACGTGTTCAGGGAGCAGGATCTGCAGCACGGGGAACATGTGATGGATGTGGTGGAGATGATTCATGCCCTGACCGGCCTGTATGAGAGACTGGAGGAGGAGAGGAGGGCCATCGTGGTCAACATCCCTCTCTGTGTCGACATGTGCCTCAACTGGCTGCTCAATGTCTACGACAGGTACTACTGACCACTGACCTTTGACCTTGACCCTTGACCCTGAACCTTACATGACATCAACCAGACCAGGTCATGTGTTCTAACTGGCTGCTCAGTGCGACAATGTCTGACAGGTACTTGACCTTATATTACCTTTAAGGGGTTGGAAATAGAAAATAAACACTAATTAGCCAGTAAGATGAAGATTACTCCCGCATACAACACAACTACTTTCGCCAAGGTTATTTAGCCGGTGTCAGTCAAGAACCTATTTCATGACCTGAGTTATGCATTAATTTGTGTTCAGATATACAGTTTATTCTTCATCTAATTTGTGGTTGTTCATTCCACTGGTGTTGTTAGATGCTTGTCAGTGGCACTTTGAGCTATTATGTTCTAATGAACCAAATAACTCTGTTTTTGTCACCTCTGTTTCATATGCAGCACTGTTCTATGCGTGACACTCGTAACCCCTGCAGTTAGCGTTGCTGCTAATATAACCTCTCACACATCCTTGGCCAAATCCACCGTTTTCCCACAATCAAGGTCCATCACTCTCTGCTAGTCCAATGCTGTGATTGGCCGAGAGCCCTCTCAGTGTGGCGTCTCATTGGTGAAGTACGCTCTGTGCCTGGGAGGCTGTGTCGTGAGTAGGATCACAGAGAGGCTGGAGCTCAATCAAGCGGGCAGGTGTCCAATCAGGGCCACTGAGACCCAGCAGAAAGCCTCCTCTGTTTGATTCTGATTGCCCTGACCCCATCTCTCTCTGCCAACTGCCAAGCCCTCCGCGGACAATCTGAGAGGCACAATTCCCGGCGAATATAAAAAACAGACCCATTTTTTTCTAAACACTAAACATTTGTTTTGCAGCCCTTAACTACCTGCTGCTAATGAGTGGAAATCAGCATTTTACCCTTTACATGCATTCCCTGTAATTGCTTTTTTGTTTTCCGATAAACGCAGGCTGTGAATGCGAATGAGCTGAGCATGCAGTGGGATCTGTCTGTCTGTCTGTCTGTCTGTCTGTCTGTCTGTCTGTCTGTCTGTCTGTCTGTCTGTCTGTCTGTCTGTCTGTCTGTCTGTCTGTCTGTCTGTCTGTCTGTCTGTCTGTCTGTCTGTCTGTCTGTCTGTCTGTCTGTCTGTCTGTCTGTCTGTCTGTGAGCTGTAATCATCATGAGGTCTACCCACAGACTGAGTGTTGTGTTCTCAGTATTACTAAAGAGAAAAGCTGATTTTTTCAAAAAAGTATTTAGTCAGCCACCAATTGTGCAAGTTCTCCCACTTAAAAAGATGAGAGAGGCCTGTAATTTTCATCATAGGTACACTTCAACTATGACAGACAAAATGAGAATTTTTTTTCCAGAAAATCACATTGTAGGATTTTTAATGAATTTATTTGCAAATTATGGTGGAAAATAAGTATTTGGTCACCTACAAACAAGCAAGATTTCTGGCTCTCAAAGACCTGTAACTTCTTCTTTAAGAGGCTCCTCTGTCCTCCACTCGTTACCTGTATTAATGGCACCTGTTTGAACTTGTTATCAGTATAAAAGACACCTGTCCACAACCTCAAACAGTCACACTCCAAACTCCACTATGGCCAAGACCAAAGAGCTGTCAAATGACACCAGAAACAAAATTGTAGACCTGCACCAGGCTGGGAAGACTGAATTTGCAATAGGTAAGCAGCTTGGTTTGAAGAAATCAACTGTGGGAGCAATTATTAGGAAATGGAAGACATACAAGACCACTGATAATCTCCCTCGATCTGGGGCTCCACGCAAGATCTCACCCCGTGGGGTCAAAATGATCACAAGAACGGTGTGCAAAAATCCCAGAACCACACGGGGGGACCTAGTGAATGACCTGCAGAGAGCTGGGACCAAAGTAACAAAGCCAACCATCAGTAACACACTACGCCGCCAGGGACTCAAATCCTGCAGTGCTAGACGTGTCCCCCGGCTTAAGCCAGTACATGTCCAGGCCCGTCTGAAGTTTGCTAGAGAGCATTTGGATGATCCAGAAGAAGATTGGGAGAATGTCATATGGTCAGATGAAACCAAAATATAACTTTTTGGTAAAAACTCAACTCGTCGTGTTTGGAGGACAAAGAATGCTGAGTTGCATCCAAAGAACACCATACCTACTGTGAAGAATGTGGGTGGAAACATCATGCTTTGGGGCTATTTTTCTGCAAAGGGACCAGGACGACTGATCCGTGTAAAGGAAAGAATGAATGGGGCCATGTATCGTGAGATTTTGAGTGAAAACCTCCTTCCATCAGCAAGGGCATTGAAGATGAAACGTGGCTGGGTCTTTCAGCATGACAATGATCCCAAACACACCGCCCGGGCAACGAAGGAGTGGCTTCGTAAGAAGCATTTCAAGGTCCTGGAGTGGCCTAGCCAGTCTCCAGATCTCAACCCCATAGAAAATCTTTGGAGGGAGTTGAAAGTCCGTGTTGCCCAGCAACAGCCCCAAAACATCACTGCTCTAGAGGAGATCTGCATGGAGGAATGGGCCAAAATACCAGCAACAGTGTGTGAAAACCTTGTGAAGACTTACAGAAAACGTTTGACCTCTGTCATTGCCAACAAAGGGTATATAACAAAGTATTGAGATAAACTTTTGTTATTGACCAAATACTTATTTTCCACCATAATTTGCAAATAAATTCATAAAAAATCCTACAATGTGATTTTCTGGATTTTTTTTTCTCATTTTGTCTGTCATAGTTGAAGTGTACCTATGATGGAAATTACAGGCCTCTCTCATCTTTTTAAGTGGGAGAACTTGCACAATTGGTGGCTGACTAAATACTTTTTTGCCCCACTGTAGGTCTCCTCCTGCCTCCCACTAGGTCTCCCGCTGCCTCCCACTAGGTCTCCCCCTGCCTCCCCCTAGGTCTCCCCCTGCCTTCCCTAGGTCTCCCCCTGCCTCCCCTAGGTCTCCCCCTGCCTCCCCTAGGTCTCCCCCTGCCTTCCATAGGTCTCCCCCTGCCTCCCCCTAGGTCTCCCCCTGCCTCCCCCTAGGTCTCCCCCTGCCTCCCCCTAGGTCTCCCCCTGCCTCCCCCTAGGTCTCCCCCTGCCTCCCCCTAGGTCTGACTGTAATAATCTTGCATTGACTCTAATAATCTCACACTGACTCTAATGTTCTCACACTGACTCTAATAATCTCACACTGACTCTAATGTTCTCACACGTTCTCTAATAATCTCGCATTGTCTCTAATAATCTCACACTGACTCTAATGTTCTCAGACTGACTCTAATGTTGTCACACTGCCTCTAATGTTCTCACACTGACTCTAAAAATCTCACATTGTCTCGCATGTTCTCACACTGACTCTAATGTTCTCACACTGACTCTCATGTTCTCACACTGTCTCTAATGTTCTCACACTGACTCTAATGTTCTCCCACTGACTCTAATAATCTCACATTGTCTCTAATAATCTCACACTGACTCTCATGTTCTCACACTGACTCTAATATTCTCACACAGACTCTAATGTTCTCACACTGTTTCTAATGTTCTCACACTGTTTCTAATGTTCTCACACGTTCTCTAATAATCTCGCATTGTCTCTAATAATCTCACACTGACTCTAATGTTCTCAGACTGACTCTAATGTTGTCACACTGCCTCTAATGTTCTCACACTGACTCTAATGTTCTCACACTGACTCTAACAATCTCGCATTGTCTCTAATCTCACACTGACTCTCATGTTCTCACACTGACTCTAATATTCTCACACTGACTCTAATGTTCTCACACTGACTCTAAAAATCTCACATTGTCTCTAATGTTCTCAGACTGACTCCAATGTTCTCACACTGTCTCTAATGTTCTCACACTGACTCTAATGTTCTCACACTGACTCTAATGTTCTCAGACTGACTCGAATGTTCTCACACTGTCTATCATGTTCTCAGACTGACTCGAATGTTCTCACACTGTCTATCATGTCCTCACACTGACTCTAAAATTCTCACGTTGTCTCTAATAATCTCACACTGACTCTAATGTTGTCACACTGACTCTAAAAATCTCACATTGTCTCTAATAATCTCACACTGACTCTAATGTTCTCACACTGACTTTCATGTTCTCACACTGTCTCTAATGTTCTCAGACTGACTCTAATGTTCTCACACTGACTCTAATAATCTCGCATTGTCTCTAATAATCTCACACTGACTCTCATGTTCTCACACTGACTCTAATAATCTCACACTGACTCTAATGTTCTCAGACTGACTCGAATGTTCTCACACTGTCTATCATGTTCTCAGACTGACTCGAATGTTCTCACACTGTCTATCATGTCCTCACACTGACTCTAAAATTCTCACGTTGTCTCTAATAATCTCACACTGACTCTAATGTTGTCACACTGACTCTAAAAATCTCACATTGTCTCTAATAATCTCACACTGACTCTAATGTTCTCACACTGACTTTCATGTTCTCACACTGTCTCTAATGTTCTCAGACTGACTCTAATGTTCTCACACTGACTCTAATAATCTCGCATTGTCTCTAATAATCTCACACTGACTCTCATGTTCTCACACTGACTATAATATTCTCACACTGACTCTAATGTTCTCACACTGACTCTAAAAATCTCACATTGTCTCGCATGTTCTCACACTGACTCTAATGTTCTCACACTGACTCTCATGTTCTCACACTGTCTCTAATGTTCTCACACTGACTCTAATGTTCTCCCACTGACTCTAATAATCTCACATTGTCTCTAATAATCTCACACTGACTCTCATGTTCTCACACTGACTCTAATGTTCTCACACTGACTCTAATATTCTCACACAGACTCTAATGTTCTCACACTGTTTCTAATGTTCTCACACTGTTTCTAATGTTCTCACACTGACTCTAATAATCTCACATTGTCTCTAATAATCTCACACTGGCTCTAATGTTCTCACACTGACTCTCATGTTCTCACACTGACTCTAATATTTTCTCACTGACTCTAATGTTCCCACACAGTCTCTAATGTTCTCACACGGTCTCTAATGTTCTCACACTGACCATAATGTTCTCACACTGTCTATAATGTTCTCATACTGTCTCTAATGTTCTCACGCTGACCATAATGTTCTCACACTGACCATAATGTTCTCATACTGTCTCTAATGTTCTCACACTGACGCTAATGTTCTCACACTGACTCTAATGTTCTCACACTGACTCTAATGTTCTCACAATGTCTCTAATGTTCTCACACAGACTAATATTTTCACACTGTCTCTAATGTTCTCACACTGACTAATGTTCTCACACTGACCATGCTGTTTTCACACTGACTAATGTTCTCACACTGACACTAATGTTCTCACACTGTCTCTAATGTTCTCATACTGTCTCTAATGTTCTCACGCTGACCATAATGTTCTCACACTGACCATAATGTTCTCACACTGTCTCTAATGTTCTCACACTGACGCTAATGTCCTCATACTGTCTCTAATGTTCTCACACTGACACTAATGTTCTCACACTGTCTCTAATGTTCTCATACTGTCTCTAATGTTCTCACACTGATTCTAATGTTCTCACACTGTCTCTGTTCTCACACTGACTATTGTTCTCACACTGCCTCTAATGTTCCCCCAGTGACTTTAACATCTCTTATATTCTCACATAGACTCGCACTGCCTCTAATGTACTCCTACTGCCTCCTACTGCCTAATGGACTCTGCAGTCTCCTGACTCCTGTTTTGTAACACATTAAAGGCAGTGCTTCTATGTGTCTCTCCCACTGACATTGACTCCCACTGCCTCTAATGTTCTTTAAATGACTGTAATCCCCTCCTGACAGTCAAGGCAGAGAAAAGAAAAGCAGCAAAGCTCCCAACTAAAGCCAGTAACAGCAGCCCTGTCCTTCCCTCTCTCTGACTCTCGTGGCAGTGTCCCTGTGCCTCCCAGACACACAGATATAATGTGACCCATTTAAGTCAGGACACAGCTCTCCCAGTCCCAACCCAACTGTGTGGCCTTGCCATTGGCCAGAGAACACTGTTTATGGATCTGTTCTTGCCTCTAATCCCCTTGTTTTTTCAGTGTAAAGGCTTAGTTTATGTGTCTGTTTGCTTATGTAAATGTATTTGTTCTGGCATATTCTACTTTTTATACCTCCCTCTCCCTCTCCCTCTCCCTCTCCCTCTCCCTCTCCCTCTCCCTCTCCCTCTCCCTCTCCCTCTCCCTGCCCTGCCCTGCCCTGCCCTGCCCTGCCCTGCTTTCTCCCTAGTGGTCGCAATGGAAAGATGCGCGTCCTCTCCTTCAAGACGGGACTGGTGAGCCTGTGCAATGCGGATGTTCAGGAGAAGTATAAATGTAAGTATGAGACCCTCTCATGTAGACACCACAGCCCTGCAGCCCCCTAACAAAGGGCCAAAACAAAACCAGCCTGATTGCAAGCATTACATAAAGACAACCACTTAGCCTAATGGAGGATATTACTCTGCTGCACAATAATGGGGAAAGGCTCTCTCTCTCTCTCTCTTTATTTCTCCAAAGTACATTGGGCTTTTAGGCAGAGAGAATACACTATGGTAGAGAGAACACACACACACACACACACACACACACACACACACACACACACACACACACACACACACACACACACACACACACACACACACACACACACACACACACACACACACACACACACACACACACACACACACACACACACACACACACACACACACACACACACACACACACCATACTTAGCTCTCTCTCTCTGGGCTCTGGCCCCTCTGGCTTCCCTTTTCGATGTTCAATTATGCGCTAATATTTCACTGGTGCCCAGCTCAGGGAAAGTAACAACCCTTTTACAGCATCTTAACCGCATTTTACAACACAGCCTTGTAAATATGTAGAGAAGGGGGGGAGAGGAGAGAGAATGAGCTCATCGGTATGAGATTTTAGACAGTCCCGACGGGTCAGGGCAGGCCCACTGTCAGTTGGCACACCATCTGTGACAGCTTGTAAAAATTGAATGGCAACAGATTTGGAGTATTTTTTATGGCAGACGAAGCACAGAAGGCCTGGCCCTAGAGGATTGTGAGGGTAGAGGCGGGCAGGCGGGGGGGGGCAGTGATGCAAACCATGCCAATTTGTCCCAGTGATTGATCACACATTTTTTCTCCTGAGCTCAGGGGGGAGATGACCCCTGATTATGCTAGTAAACAAGGGGGCGCATCTGGTGGCAGTGAGTGAGTGAGCGTGGCAGTGTGGCAGACACAGTGTGTGTGTGTGCTTGTCTTTTGTCCCCCTGCCCCCCCAGAGCTTGAGCCGTGTGCAGGGTAGAGGCAGGCAGGCTGGCTGTCAGGGTTCTGGCTGTGGCTGGTGCTATTTATACTGGCATTGTGCAGCACCTTCAAACACCTGTCAGTATCCATCTCCTCAGTGACAGGCGGAATCACGACTCGCAGATGAAGGCTCCATTCAGAGCCTGACGAGGTAGCGAGAGCTAATGCAGCCCTTTTGTCTGCAATTAGATCAGCACGACTGCCCTTCCTCTCTCTCTTCCTCTTCCTCTTCCTCTTTCTCTTCCTCTTTCTCTTTCTCTCTCTCTTTCTCTCTTTCTCTTTCTTTCTCTCAAAAAACCTAGAAACAGGCTTAGGGAAGTATCGCCCACACGCAGGCTCACTTAGAGAAACGCTGAGAACATGGATGTTGGTACATATGTGTAGGTGTGAATAGTAGCGCCAATATGCTCGTGTACACACAAGCAGATATAATGTAAACACACACAGGCTTAGATACTACACATTACACTAGGGTAAACATCAGGGCTGAGGTACATTTTAATTGAGGGCAGTCAAATCAGGAGGTTAACCTAAATAACAATTCAAAATGTGAAAATTACTTTCAATGACTTTTCAATGAGTAGAAGCTATTTATTTCAAAAGTTTTTCGATTTTTAGAATTTTAAATTAAAATCACTTCCTGAATTGACAGCCTTCAATTCGAATTGACCCCAGCTCTGGTAAACATAATCTGGAACACATCTACACATATAGAGGTGAATAGATTCGCAAACACACATAAAGAAGTGAATAGATTCACATCCACGCATAAAGAAGTGAATAGATTCGCAAACATAAACAATCTTGTGTGCGAACTCACAAACACACACACGTTTCATTAACCCTCTGTGTTTCATCAGACTTGTTCAGGCAGGTGTCTGGTCCAGGGGGTCTGACAGACCAGCGTCACCTCACCATGCTGCTTTATGAAGCCATCCAGATCCCGCGACAGCTGGGAGAGGTGGCCGCCTTCGGAGGGAGCAACGTGGAGCCCAGTGTACGCAGCTGCTTTCGCATGGTGAGACCACACACACACACACACACACACACACACACACACACACACACACACACACACACACACACACACACACACACACACACACACACACACACACACACACACACACACACACACACACACACACACACACACACACACACACAGAGACTGACACGCGCGTGCATGAGCGCACAAATACAAGCACACACACACACTCCTTAAAACCTCACAATACACTGGTTAAGGATACTATGGTAACACAGGCTAGGAATTACCTAAATTCAATTGAGTTCAATTACATACGTTTTCATGAATTCCTTCAGGGGAAAGAGCACAATTAGATGCACTACATGACCAAAAGTATGTGGACACCTGCTCGTCGAACATCTCATTCCAAAATCACGGGCATTAATATGGAGTTGGTTTCCCCTTGCTATGGAGGCTGCTATAACAACCTATACCACTCTTCTGGGAAGGCTTTCCACTGAGCCGTTGTTGTTCCGTGACGTTTCCACTTCACAATAACAGCACTTACAGTTGACCGGGGAAGCTCTAGAAGGGCAGAAATTTGATGAACTGACTTGTTGGAAAGGCGGCATCCTATTGTAATGCCCTGTTAAATCATGTATTTAGAACTATGGTTTCTGTTCATGCGAAGGGTGCATGCTCGGTTTGGAACAATCAAGATGCACTATGGGTGGTGTGCAGAGGGCTTTGCAGGTTTCTCCATTGTTGCTGAGGAGAGAAAGAAAGGGGGAGAGATGCTCTTGTGGAGTGAAAAATAACATGTTGTGTACTTAAATATTTTTTTCCTGAATTGGTTTTAATTGCTGCTCGGCTGGATTAACGAAGATTCTAGACGCTTCGGGAGCTAGCTTGGATTTGTCGGATCGGGAGCTGAAGAGGACGGCTTGGTCTGAGGGAATTTGATGGCTTCGTTGATTCTGGACATTTCGGATGCATGCAGGGCAATTTCTGCCAATTGGATTATAAATAGGCAACGGCCTTGGAACTGTTGGTTTCAAGGGGTTTCTACAAAACCGTGAGTAGCTGTGGTGTTTTACGCTGAGTGAAGATGAAGGCCAACCTGGTATCTTCTGCTATAAATGTGGAGAGGATGGACACTTAAAATGAGACTGTGAGGGCGGAGAAAATCTGAGGAAAGTCAACAAGCGTCTCATCAGCCAGAAACGGTCAACGGGAAACTACAGCGGGACCCAGAAAAGGAGCGACCTGACGTCCCGGTGAAGATACGTTTCACCAAGTGCAACAAGAAACGTGAAGAAGCAAAAGACATGCTACCTACCGGCTTAGTAAGACCTAGCGCTGTTGTTCCTGTACAGATTGAAGGCATCTATGCTAAAGCTTTACTAGATAGTGGGTCTCAGATTACCCTACTCTACAGATCCTTTTTAAACAAGTACTTGACGCATCTGCCATTAAAGCTCATTGGACACTTGGAGATTTGAGGTCTTAGCTCAGAGCAATACCCAGATGATGGCTATTTGTCTTTGAAGTTGGAGTTTTCACGATCAGTAGTAGGTGTAACGGAGATCATAGAAGCACTTGTGTTGGTTTGTCCAGACCCGGCCATGAAAGGTGAAGTCTCTATCCTGGTTGGTACAAACACTTCTGTGGTTAGAAGGCTGATGATGGCCTGTCAAGAGAAAGGAGGTGAAGGTTTCCTGAGCACTCTACGTGTTCATCCTGTTATCAAAGAGGCTTATGAGAAGATGAAAGTGATCCCAACTGATGTTGAGGACCAGAAAAGAGGAACAGTATGATTTTCACAGACAAAACCTGTACTATTGCCACCTGGTGGACTAGCAAAAGTCACCGGGATTCCCGAAGTTTCCTGGATCACCATGTACCCATTTTGGTAGATAGACCTGAAGAATCCCAGTGTCCAGAAGTTTCCTGGTTTCCAGAAGAACTTCTTGTGAGATCTGAAATTCAGATGTCTATGGTTGTGTCGTCTAGAAGAATAATAGTTGTAGTCAGGGATGTATCATCAAGAGAGATAACCTTACAATGCGGCATGCCCATTGCTTCCCTGTTTCCTGTAGATGTAGCTCCTGTTCCTGCTGCCACTGAGGGGAGGAAGCGCAACTTACCTGAGAAGCTGACGTCTTCTTAATTCAACTTCTGTGACTCACCTTTATCTGAAGAATGGAAGAGGAGGTTAACTAACAAGATGATGGAACAAAAATATGTTTTCTCAACTCATGAGTTGGACGTTGGTTGTTCCAAGAGTACTCGCCATACCATTCGAGTCCCTGATGACACACTGTTTAGGGAGAGGTCTCGACGGCTGTCCCCAGCTGATGTGGAAGATGTAAGGAAACATCTGAAGAACCTGAAAGATGCTGAAATCCTCTTTCCGTCGAGAAGCCCCTATGTCGTCGCTGATTGTAGTGGTGAGGAAGAAGAACGGAACCATATGGATGTGTGTGGACTACAGAACGCTCAACAGGCGTACAGTTCCTGACCAATACACCGAACCGCAAATTGAAGATGCCCTGACCAGTTTGAATGGAGGCAAATGGCTCAGCATGTTGGATCTCAGAAGTGGATATTAATAAATTCTGATGAGTGAAGCTGACAAAGAGAAGACTGCTTTCATATGCCCGGCTGGTATTCTATCAGTTTGAGAGGATGCCGCAGGGTTGTCAGGAGCACCAGCTAACACTTTTCAAAGTGTTATGAAACAGACCGTTGGGGACATGAACCTGCTCGAAGTTCTAATGTACTTAGACGACCTGATAGTGTTCGGAAAGACACTGGAATAACACGAAGAGAGGCTTCTCAAAGTGTTGGATCGCTTGAAAGAAGGAGGACTGAAGTTGTCTTTGGACAATTGTCAATTCTGCCGAACGTCAGTCAACTGTGTGGGACACATAGTATCCCAGGATGGAGAGGGTACAGGTCCATTGAAGATCGAAGCAGTAACCACATGGCCGAGACCAGACACTCCGCGTTCTTTTCTCAGATTCTGTGGGTATTATAGAAGATTTGTGAAAGACTACTCAAAATTGAGTTACACTTTGAACCAACTCCTGCATGGTTACCTTCCTTCAGCCAAGAAAGGAAGAAAGCCCAAGGAAAGAACAGACAATGTGTACTTCAAGCCCTCTGAACCCTTCAGATCTAAATGGGATGAGAAATGTGAAATGGCCTTTGAGATCTGAAGGAAAGCCTCACTAAAGCTCCGGTGCTGGCTTTTGCAAACCCTCGAGCAATATTTTTTTATTTTTTATTTTTTTATTCACCTTTATTTAACCAGGTAGGCTAGTTGAGAACAAGGTTCTCATTTACAATTGCGACCTGGCCAAGAATAAAGCAAAGCAGTTCGACACATACAACAACACAGAGTTTCACATGGAATAAACAAACATACAGTCAATAATACAGTAGAAAAATACTATATACAGTGTGTGCAAATGAGGTAAGATAAGGGAGGTAAGGCAATACATAGGCCATGGTGGCGAAGTAATTACAATATACCAATTAAACACTGGAGTGATTGATGTGCAGAAGATGAATGTGCAAGTAGAGATACTGGAGTGCAAAGGAGCAAGATAAATAAATAAATACAGTATGGGGATGAGGTAGTTGGATGGGCTATTTACAGATGGGCTATGTAAAGGTGCAGTGATCTGTGAGCTGCTCTGACAGCTGATGCTTAAAGCTAGTGAGGGAGATATGAGTCTCCAGCTTCAGTGATTTTTGCATTTTGTTCCAGTCATTGGCAGCAGAGAACTGGAAGGAAAGTCGGCCAAAGGAGGAATTGGCTTTGGGGGTGACTAGTGAGATATACCTGCTGGAGCGCGTGCTACGGGTGGGTGCTGCTATGGTGACCAGTGAGCTGAGATAAGGTGGGGCTTTACCTAGCAGAGACTTGTAGATGACCTGGAGCCAGTGGGTTTGGCGACGAGTATGAAGCGAGGGCCAGCCAACAAGAGCGTACAGGTCGCAATGGTGGGTAGTATATGGGGCTTTGGTGACAAAACGGATGGCACTGTGATAGACTGCATCCAGTTTGTTGAGTAGAGTGTTGGAGGCTATTTTGTAAATGACATCGCCGAAGTCGAGGATCGGTAGGATGGTCAGTTTTACAAGGGTATGTTTGGCAACATAAGTGAAGAATGCTTTGTTGTGAAATAGGAAGCCGATTCTAGATTTAATTTTGGATTGGAGATGCTTAATTTGAGTCTGGAAGGAGAGTTTACAGCCTAACCAGACACCTAGGTATTTGTAGTTGTCCACATATTCTATGTCAGAACCGTCCAGAGTAGTTATGCTGGACGGGCGGGCAGTTGCGGGCAGCGATCGGTTGAAGAGCATGTATTTAGTTTTAATTGCATTTAAGAGCAGTTGGAGGCAACGGAAGGAGAGTTGTAAGGCATTGAAGCTCGTCTGGAGGTTAGTTAATACAGTGTCCAAAGAAGGGCCAGAAGTATACAGAATGGTGTCGTCTGCGTAGAGGTGGATCAGAGAATCACCAGCAGCAAGAGCGACATCATTGATGTATACAGAGAAGAGAGACGGCCCGGGAATTGAACCCTGTGGTACCCCCATAGAGACTGCCAGAGGTCCAGACAACAGGCCCTCCGATTTGACACACTGAACTCTATCAGAGAAGTAGTTGGTGAACCAGGCGAGGCAATCATTTGAGAAACCAAGGCTGTTTAGTCTGCCGATAAGAATGTGGTGATTGACAGAGTCGAAAGCCTTGGCCAGGTCGATGAATACGGCTGCACAGTAATGTCTCTTATTGATGGCGGTTATGATATCGTTTAGGACCTTGAGCGTGGCTGAGGTGCACCCATGACCAGCTCTGAAACCAGATTGCATAGCGGAGAAGATACGTGGGATTCGAAATGGGAGCGTTTGACAGTGATGAGGGGTGGTCGTTTGACCTCAGACCCATTACGGATGCAGGCAATGAGGCAGTGATTGCTGAGATCTTGGTTGAAAACAGCAGAGGTGTATTTGGAGGGCAAGTTGGTTAGGATGACATCTATGAGGGTGCCTGTGTTTACGGATTTGGGGTTGTACCTGGTAGGTTCATTGATAATTTGTGTGAGATTGAGGGCATCAAGCTTAGATTGTAGGATAGCTGGGGTGTTAAGCATGTCCAGTTTAGGTCACCTAGCAGCACGAGCTCTGAAGATAGATGGGGGGCAATCAATTCACATATGGTGTCCAGGGCACAGCTGGGGGCAGAGGGTGGTCTATAGCAAGCGGCAACGGTGAGAGACTTGTTTCTGGCAATATGTAATACATGTTGATGCAAGCGGTGAAGGGTTAGGTGGAGTATTGTACCAAGAAGACAAGGATCAACATCTGCGTCCAGTTGCATTCATCAGCCAAAGTTTATCCCCGTCTGAGTGTAATTACTCTGCTCATGAGTTACAATATCTAGCATTAAAGTGGGCCGTCATTGATAAACTGCACGATTGCCTGTATGGAGCAAAGTTCGAGGTGAGAACAGACAACAATCTACTTACATACAGTACCAGTCAAGAGTTTGGACACACCTACTCATTCAAGGGTTTTTCTTTGTAGAATAATAGTGTAGATATCAAAACTATGAAATAACACATATGGAATCATCTAGTAACCAAAAAAGTGTTAAACAAATCCAAATATATTGTATACATGAGAATCTTCAAAGTGGCCACCCTTTGCCTTGATGACAGCTTTGCACACTCTTGGCATTCTCTCAACCAGCTTCACCTGGAATGCTTTTCCAACAGTCTTGAAGAAGTTCCCACATATGCTGAGCACTTGTTGGCTGCTTTTCCTTCACTCTGTGGTCCAACTCATCCCAAACCATCTCAATTGGTTTGAGGTCGGGTGATTGTTGAGGCCAGGTCATCTGATGCAGCACTCCATCACTCTCCTTCTTGGTCAAATAGCCCTTACACAGCCTGGAGGTTTGTTGGGTCATTGTCCTGATGAAAGCAAATTATATTTCCACTAAGCCCAAACCAGATGGGATGGCGTATTGCAGCAGAATGCTGTGGTAGCCATACTGGTTAAGTGTGCCTTGAATTCTAAATAAATCACAGACAGTGTCACCAGTAAAGCACTCCTGCACCATCACCCCCCCCCCCCGTCCATTTTTCACAGTGGGAACCACAAATGCAGCGGACATCCGTTCACCTACTCTGCGTCTCACAAAGACACGGCGGTTGGAAACAAAAATCTCAAATTTGGACTAATCAGACCAAAGGACAGATTTCCACTGGTCTAATGTCCATTGCTCGTGTTTCTTGGTCCAAGCAAGTCTCTTCTTCTTATTCAAATCAAATCAAATCCAATTTTATTGGTCACATACACATGGTTAGCAGATGTTAATGCGAGTGTAGCGAAATGCTTGTGCTTCTAGTTCTGACCATGCAGTAATATCTAACAAGTAATCTAACAATTTCACAACAACTACCTTATACACACAAGTGTAAGGAATGAAAACAATATGTACATATAAATATATGGATGAGCGATGGCCGAACGGCATTGGCAAGATGCAGTAGATGGTATAGAGTACAGTATATACATATGAGATGAGTAATGTAGGGTATGTAAACATTATATAAAGTGGCATTGTTTAAATTGACTAGTGATACATTTATTGCATCAAATTTGTAATTATTAAAGTGGCTAGAGATTTGAGTCAGTATGTTGGCAGCAGCCACTCAATGTTAGTGATGGCTGTTTAATAGTCTGATGGCCTTGAGATAGAAGCTGTTTTTCAGTCTCCCGGTCCCAGCTTGGATGCACCTGTACTGACCTCGCCTTCTGGATGATAGTGGGGTGAACAGGCAGTGACTTGGGTGGTTGTTGTCCTTGATGATCTTTTAAGCCTTCCTGTGACATTGGGTGGTGTAGGTGTCCTGGAGGGCAGATAGTTTGCCCCCGGTGATACGTTGTGCAGACCTCACTACCCTCTGGAGAGCCTTACGGTTGTGGGCGGAGCAGTTGCCGTACCAGGTGGTGATACAGCCCGACAGGATGCTCTCGATTGTGCATCTGTAAAAGTTTGTGAGTGTTTTTGGTGACAAGCCAAATTTCTTCAGCCTCCTGAGATTGAAGAGGCGCTGTTGCGCCTTCTTTACCACGCGGTCTGTGTGGGTGGACCATTTCAGTTTGTCCGTGATGTGTATGCCGAGGAACTTAAACCTTTCCACCTTCTCCACTACTGTCCCGTCGATGTGGATAGGGGGGTGCTCCCTCTGCTGTTCCCTGAAGTCCACGATCATCTCCTTTGTTTTGTTGACGTTGAGTGTGAGGTTTTTTCCTGACACCACACTCCGAGGGCCCTCACCTCCTCCCTGTAGGCCGTCTCGTCATTGCTGGTAATCAAGCCTACCACTGTAGTGTCGTGTGCAAACTTTAGGATTGAGTTGGAGGCGTGCATGGCCACGCAGTCATGGGTGAACAGGGAGTACAGGAGAGGGCTGAGAACGCACCCTTGTGGGGCCCCAATTTTGAGGATCAGCGGGGTGGAAATGTTGTTTCCTACCCTCACCACTTGGGGGCGGCCCGTCAGAAATCCAGGACCCAATTGCACAGGGCGGGGTCGAGACCCAGGGTCTCGAGCTTAATGACTAGTTTGGAGGGTACTATGTTAAACGCTGAGCTGTAGTCGATGAATACCATTCTTACATAGGTATTCCTCTTGTCCAGATGGGTTAGGGCAGTGTGCAGTGTGACTGCGATTGCGTCGTCTGTGGACCTATTGGGGCGGTAAGCAAATTGGAGTGGGTCTAGGGTGTCAGGTAGGGTGGAGGTGATATGATCCTTGACTAGTCTCTCAAAGCACTTCATGATGACGGAAGTGAGTGCTATGGGGCGATAGTCATTTAGCTCAGCAGGAACAGGAACAATGGTGGCCCTCTTGAAGCATGTTGGAACAGCAAACTGGGACAGGGATTGATTGAATATGTCCGTAAACACACCAACCAGCTGGTCTGCTCTCTGGACGCGGCTAGGGATGCCGTCTGGGTCGGCAGCCTTGCGAGGGTTAACACATTTAAATGTTTTACTCACGTTGGCAGCAGTGTCCTTTTAGGAGTGGTTTCTTTGCAGAAATTTGATCATGACGGTCTGATTCATGCAGTCTCCTCTGAACAATTTATGTTGAGATGTCTGTTACTTGAACTCTGTGAAGCATTTATTTGGGCTGCAATATGAGTTGCAGTTAACTCTAATGAACCTTTCTTCTGCAGCAGAGGTAACTCTGGGTCTTCCTTTCCTGTGGCGGTCCTCATGAGAGCCAGTTTCATCATAGCGCTTGATGGTTTTTGCGACTGCACTTGAAGAAACTTTAAAAGTTCATGACATTTTCCGCATTGACTGACCTTCATGTCTTAAAGTAATGAAGGCTTGTCGTTTCTCTTTGCTTATTTGAGCTTTTCTTGCCATAATATGGACTTGGTCTTTTACCAAATAGGGCTATCTTCTGTATACCACCACTATCATGTCATAACACAACTGATTGGCTCAAACACATAAAATGTACTTTTAACAAGGCACACCTGTTAATTGAAATTGACTACCTCATGAAGCTGGTTCAGAGAGTGTGCAAAGCTGTCATCAAGGCAAAGGGTGGCTACTTTGAAAAATCTAAAATATTAAAACATTTTGATTTGTTTAACACTTTTTTGTTTCAACATGATTCCATATGTGTTATTTCATAGTTTTGATGTCTTCACTATTATTTTACCACGTAGAAAATAGTACAAATAAAGAAAAACCCTTGAATGAGTAGATGTGTCTAAACTTTTGACTGGAACTGTCGGTAGGATGCCCACAAACTTGCTCTAGGACGCCCACAAACTTGACAAGACCCCTCTGAAGGTCCCCCGTAACAGTTGAAGGAATGAATGGAAGTATATACTGTATTGAGATACTGTTTAGTGACAAAAATAAGGGGTTAAATACATATAAAAAATAAAATGTTTCCTGATCTTTATTATATCTCTCAGATATAGGACAGACATTTCAGAACAAACTTCCTTTTGAAACAATTTGGGGGACTATCTGTTGTTCCATGTAGTGAATCTGTTATTCAATGCGTTTGTAAGGGCTAATAGCAGTAAGGCCAAATTTTTTTTTAAATCTAATATTATTATTAAAAATAATATCTAAATGATCCTTACTATGACCGTCTTAAAACATTTCCATATAGCTTAGTGCCCCCCCCCCCCATTCCCGGCTTAGACAGGGCTTAGACTCTTATGGGTTAATTACAGATTTCTTGATTAATCTTAATTCATTCTGACTATTTTAAAAGCATGTTACTATTTTGAGGAAGTGGCTATGTTGTTGCTACGGTGACTCAGGAGGGACAAACAACAGTACCTGCCAGGGTACGATATGCGAACATAGCACATCCACATCAAACCACACCCCCAAGACAACTCTCGTTTGACTTCAGTCCTAGCCGCTAGCATTTCTTAATGAGCAATCTTCAAAACGAGGACAAATCAGGAAGCGCAGTCACCCTCTAAGGACTTTAATGAAATTAATCTGGTTCAAAAGACTTGTGCAGGTGGAACCATATGGAATATACCATAACATGATTTTAAAGTTTTGCCATTGCAAGATGGAGGCAATGAAGAACTGTAAACAACTCTTTCCTCCCATTCCACTGCTGTTGCTGAGGACATTGTCATTTCCACTCTCATATATGGGGGTTCACATTTTTGGAATCCCGCCTCGTGGCATTTAGCTCAGGAGAGAAACTAATTATAGACTTGGGACTAGCGGGGACCAGGTTTTTGGGAGGTGGCCTTTTTAAAACCATTCTAAAACCCTTAATTCTTCCCTTTTTTCTTTTTTTTTTACAGCCAATCCTCAATTAAATCTCGCTCTATTCCCATCCATACTTCTGATATCAACTTGGGGTGATTTAAACCCCTTCATTTCACCATTTGCTCTATGTCAAGTCTTTTATGAGCAGCCTGAATTATCAGTGTAGTGACAATTTATCACGTTGGCGTGGTAATAAAGTCAAAGTGAGGGGATGACACGCGCTGGCACTTGTTGTGGGCGGAGAGGTATAGTGGAGTCATTGATGACAGAGGGGCAGATGGGTTTGGCTCTACATGGAGGACAGAGGACCAGAGAGGAGGGAGTTACACTACAGTGGGCATGAAATGCTGTGGCCCTCCGTGGTCTGTGTATAGAGAGACCAGCCTGTTGTGCCCTGTGAAGTGATGGAGAGTGTGTTTTCTCTGTGTGTTGTTGCTTTGTGTAGTCAGTGTGTTTGCTACGTTTTGATGTGGCCAGAATAATCTACAAATGCTTTGATTTGATGATTATTTTAATCAATATATACTTTGCGGTGTTCAGTGTACTCAGTGGGTTCAGTATGCTGAAACATTTGTCCTCCCACAATCAGAGCTGGCTACTGAACCATAAAGCAGAGACGAGAGTCGAGGAGAGGTGAGCAGGGCAGAGAAAAGAGCAGTGAGGAGAGGAGCCTCGTTTCCCTGGAGAACTCTCAATCCAGCACGCCTCCTCGGCCATGATACACACACACACTCACACATTAATTACGCTGCTTTGGCTGAGCCAGGACGAGACTCCAGGGAAATCAACGTTTTAATGCATCTCTGATGCACACTTAATGAGAATTTTACACATTACCAATTCTCCTTTATTAGCCTGACTTTCTATCCCATTTTTTTCTGCACGTCTCTGGAATGCCGGAATGGCTTTGGAACATTAGAACCGCAACAGGTCCTCTGACAAAGTCACCACGCTCACTGGCCCCTATCAACTTCCTCTTTCTCTATTTGTGCTTTCTGCAGCAGTTTATATACGACTTCTTCAAGTGTCATTTTAAGTGAATATGCCATTACCTTGTAATAAGTAGCCTACAGAATGTAAATACAGGCAATGTGATGTCGTGGTAAGTAAATTGTACTGCATACCTATACTAGATAATAGCATTTTACAGACAGACAAACAAACAGGAGAACAAACAAACATAAGTTACTCTGGTATGATGTTTCCTATGTTCTTCCTCCCGTAGGCCCCAGGTAAGCTAGCCATCGAGGTATCGCACTTCCTGGAGTGGATGAGTCTGGAGCCCCAGTCTGTAGTGTGGCTGGCTGTTCTGCAGCGTGTGGCTGTGGCCGAGTCCGCCAAGCACCAGGCCAAGTGTTACATCTGTAAACAGTGCCCCATCAAGGGATTCAGGTGGGTCTATTGTACCTCTATCAGAGATGAATAAAGGTGGATGTGTGACACACAATACTGTATGCACACACACAAAAAAACCATCTAGGTTGAGTATAGAGCTATTGCTAAGACCTCTCTAATGTTACTGACTGTGACATGGTCTTCCGTTCTGCTGATCTGTCCTGACAGGTACCGCAGTCTTAAACAATTCAATGTGGACATCTGCCAGACGTGCTTCCTCACAGGACGCACCACCAAGGGAAAGAAGCTCCACTACCCCATCATGGAGTACTATACCCCAGTAAGAAGGAGTACTACACCCAGGCTGCCTCACGAATGGCACCGTATTTATATTTAAAAAGTAGTGCACCATGCAGGGAATAGGGTGCACCTAGTACTGCATAGTAGTGCACTGTACAGGGAATAGGGTGCCATTTCCGACGCAGGCTATACTACGCTCTAAACTACCATCTTAAAGGGACAATCTGCAGTTCAAACAATAACAAAGTGCCACCCCTCCGCTGTTTCGGTAAAAAGCTGAGGGATGGGGTTGGGGAAACGTAACTACTCTCAAATCCATAGACAGAGCTATTGATGCAAGGACTGACCATCCAAGATATAAAAAATTATAGTTTTAACAATGGTTTGAGGCTATAGGGGAAAGTGGGGTAAGTTGAGACAAGGGGTTACTTGAGCCACCCCTTGTTTCTAGGAAACTATGCACCAAATGTAATGTGACCAAATATTTAGGAAGAGGTTAGCCGGTGCTGACGGTGGCCAACAGCACACCACCGATGTTCTCACTGCCAGAACATTCACACCCAATCAATAGATCAGGGTTTGGCTACTTAGCTACATGTACTGTATACGGTTTTCCAAGATCTCATTTCAGAACTAAATCAGGATTAGCCATGTTATAAGTGTCCGGAGGAGAAGCAATACAGATCATAGGAAGTGTGATATAGAAAGTTACACCTAATATTGGAAAACAAAGCAATACACCCAAATACAACAGTAACACATTGATAACACTTGCATCATGTTTCCTGTAGGGCCTTGCTATCCTAATGGAAAAGTACCACAGAACTGAACCCTACCCGGTTATCAAACAAACTATGAGGGCTGGAAGCCGCTCCGCTCGTGGATCACATACCAACTGACTGATCTAGCACATTTTGACAGATGGCACAGAACCACCATTCTCTCTGACTCCGGCCCAGTGCAAACACCTCCGACATGGCCGACTGGGGAGGGAAAGCTGCTTAATTGCAAAAAAATTACTTGGAGAGGGTGATTAGCTGACGGGCGGCCGCTAGCGCACTAGAGTGATTTAAGACCCTTTCAGTGAATGCAGGGAGGTCTGGATAATCTTTCCCTCCACAAAGGTGCGTGGGGCTAATCCAGGCCACTTTGCTGAGCTGTGGATCAAATCCCACAGGGAGTGTGGGAAGGCCAGCGGGACAGCCAACGCTCCGGCCCTCTTGGTGGCCAGGGTGGCCTATCCCAGGGTGCTTTGCACCAGTATAGACCTGCCTGCTTGCTCCATAGCTCTGCTGTAATTGTGTTGGACAGAGGGAGTGTGCTGGGATGCCAAGAAGCAAGGTCTCAGACAAACTCATAATTGAACTGACTGGAATGGTTTTGCATAATAGATTGTTGTCTGTGTGTGTATGTGTGTATGTATGTGTGTATGTGTGTATGTGTGTGTGTGTGTGTGTGTGTGTGTGTGTGTGTGTGTGTGTGTGTGTGTGTGTGTGTGTGTGTGTGTGTGTGTGTGTGTGTGTGTGTGTGTGTGTGTGTGTGTGTGTGTGTGTGTGTGTGTGTGTGTGTTATAAGGAGTGAGGAATTACATCCAAATGGACTCAATCCCTTCTTTGAGTATTTTACTTCCTAATAGCAGCAAAAACTAAGCAGAAACCTGAAGGAAACCTTTTCTGTGTATGAGTCGGTTTCATATTCAAGCGTTTTATTCAGTTTGTCAAGTCACATTCAAAACAAGAATATGACTAATTCAAGTATATCATATTTCAATTATTTAATTTAATCTAATGCTTTTCTGTTTTTGAATATTCTGACCCCCAAAATATTGTAAAATTAATTGTCTGGAAATGAATGATTTCAAAAACCTTAATGAAGCTTATACTTTGTCAATAAAATGTGTAGACCTATGAATTCCTACTTGAATTGTATCCTTTGCTTGTTAACTAATTTATTTAAAAAGTATAGACTAATCCTATATGATATGCCTATTCACACTCATTATCCAACAAATTGAACATGTTGATGATAAACCGTGTGCAACAAAGGAATGGATTTACAGGTTAGGCCTATATCCACATTGGCATCTGATATGATTGTAGGGGAGTGTGTGGTAAATTGAGCCACCCCTTTTTCTAGGAGACCATACATAAAGTTAATTATATGACCAAATATTTAGGGAGAAGTCATCATTTTATGGAGTCTGAAGGTTGAAACCACATGGATGTTAGGAAAAAATAAAAAATATTTTCAAAAAGTCTCTAATGAATTTAGTGGATTATAGGTTTCATGATGTTTGTATCTAAACCAAAGTAGATCATTTTAAAATTGTTTTATACATTAGTTGGGGTCTCCAAAGATACAATATGAGGTCTTAAACCTATCATGAAAGTGCATCCTTGTAGCTGTGTGGCTAATATAGTCAAAATGTTTTGAGTTGAGTTGAGTTAAGTTGAGCCAATGGCCACTATGCATAATATGAACAGTATTTTTGCAATGTGTCGTGCGTATGAACTCAAGATAGTGAATTTGTATTGTTACAGAGGAGACATCATCATGCCCTACAGTGGCTTGCGAAAGTATTCACCCCCCTTGGCATTTTTCCTATTTTGTTGTCTTACAAACTGGAATTAAAATATATTTTTTGGGGGGTTTGTATCATTTGATTTGCACAACATGCCTACCACTTTAAAGATGCAAAATATGTTTTTATTGTGAAACAAACAAGAAATAAGACAAAAAAATTAAACTTGAGTGTGCATAACTATTCACACCCCAAAGTCAATACTTTGTAGAGCCACCTTTTGCTGCAGTTACAGCTGCAAGTCTCTTGGGGTATGTCTCTATAAGTTTAGCACATCGAGCCACTGGGATTTTTGCCCATTCTTCAAGGCAAAACTGCTCCAGCTCCTTTTTGTTGGATGGTTTCCGCTGCTGTACAGTGATCTTTAAGTCATACCACAGATTCTCAATTGGATTGAGGTCTGGGCTTTGACTAGGCCATTCCAAGACATTTAAATGTTTCCCCTTAAACCACTCGAGTGTTGCTTTAGCAGTATGCTTAGGGGCATTGTCCTGCTGGAAGGTGAACCTCTGTCCTAGTCTCAAATCTCTGGAAGACTGAAACATGTTTCCCTCGAGAATTTCCCTGTATTTAGCACCATCCATCATTCCTTCAATTCTGACACGTTTCCCGGTCCCTGCCGATGAAAAACATCCTCACAGCATGATGCTGCCACCACCATGCTTCACTGTGGGGATGGTGTTCTTGGGGTGATAAGAGGTGCTGGGTTTGCGCCAGACATAGCGCTTTCCTTTATGGCCAAAAAGCAACATTTTTGTCTCATCTGACCAGAATACCTTCTTCCATATGTTTGGGGAGTCTCCCACATGCTTTTTGGTGTGATTACTTATTTTTTCCTTAAGCATGGCTTTTTTCTGGCCACTCTTCTGTAAAGGCCAGCTCTGTGGCGTGTACGGCTTAAAGTGGTCCTATGGACAGATACTCCAATCTCCACTGTGGAGCTTTGCAGCTCCTTCAGGGTTATCTTGGTCTCTTTGTTGCCTCTCTGATTAATGCCCTCCCTGCCTTGTCCATGAGTTTTGGTGGGTGGCCCTCTCTTGGCAGGTTTGTTATGGTACCATATTCTTTCCATTTTTTAATAATGGATTTAATTGCGCTCCGGGGGATGTTCAAAGTTTCTGATATTTTTTTATAACTCAACCCTGATCTGTACTTCTCCAAAACTTTGTCCCTGACCTGTTTGGAGAGCTCCTTGGTCTTCATGGTGCCTCTTGCTTTGTGGTGCCCCTTGCAGAGTGGTGTTGCAGACTGTGGGGCCTTTCAGAACAGGTGTATATATACTGAGATCATGTGACACTTAAATAAAGTCCGCCTGTGTGCAATCTAACTAATTCTGTGACTTCTGAAGGTAATTGGTTGCACCATATTTTTTAGGGGCTTCATAGCAAAGGGGGTGAATACATATGCACGCACCACTTTTCCGTTTTACATTTTTTGAAACAAGTAATTTTTTACATTTCACTTCACCAATTTGGACTATTTTGTGTATGTCCATTACATGAAATCCAAATTAAAATCTATTTAAACTACAGGTTGTAATGCAACAAAATAGGAAAAACATCAAGGGTGATGAATACTTTTGCAAGGCACTGTATGTATACAAACGTAAAACAAGCAGGGGTCTAGCCCCCCTTGAGGTTCTTGAGAGAGGGAATGATAGAGTAGCAGAGGCACACAAGGTCTTATCTGATGACATGATGTCTGAGCTTGCTAAACATATGAAGAATCTTGAGGACCAGTTTCATGGCCTTAGTAGCCTCAAATGCAGAGAACTTGCCTACGAATTGGTACATCGAAAACAACATCCCTGTCCCAGACAACTGGTCAAGAAATAGAAGGGTAAGTGATGTTGAACAGAGAGCTTTATATCTGAATGTAGGCATACATTTAAGATATACAATACACCACACCCCCATTCCATGAATTAAACTTTACCTACCAGCACTATCACCCACTGTCACAGGACGCCGTCACCCACTGTCACAGGACACCGTCACCCACGGCATACATTTTTTTGGACAAGATATGCTTTCCAATCTGTTATGTTTACATGAATTCTGATTATTTCGAGGGATACACAACATCCTGAAATATATGCAGGGATCTTTGTTTGAAAGAATACTAAACTCAGCAAAAAAATGTCCTCTCACTGTCAACTGGTTTAATTTTCAGCAAACTTAACATGTGTAAATGTTTGTATGAACATAACAAGATTCAACAACTGAGACATAAACTGAACAAGTTCCATAGACATGTGACAGACAGAAATGGAATAATGTGTCCCTGAACAATGGGGGGGGGTCAAAATCAAAAGTAACAGTCAGTATCTGGTGTGGCCACCAGCTGCATTAAGTACTGCAGTGCATCTCCACCTCATGGACCAGATTGGCCAGTCCTTGCTTTGAGATGATACCCCACTCTTCCACCAAGGCACCTGCAAGTTCCCAGATATTTCTGGGGGGAATGGCACTAGCCCTAACCTTCCTATCCAACAGGTCCCAGACGTGCTCAATGGGATTGAGATCCGGGCTCTTTGCTGGCCATGGCAGAACACTGACATTCTTGTCTTGCAGGAAATCACACACAGAACGAGCAGTATGGCTGGTGACATTGTCATGCTGGAGGGTCATGTCAGGATGAGCCTGCAAGAAGGGTACCACATGAGGGAGGAGGATGTCTTCCCTGTAACGCACAGCGTTGAGATTGCCTGCAATGACAACAAGCTCAGTCCGATGATGCTGTGACACACCGCCCCAGACCATGACGGACCCTCCACCTCCAAATCGATCACGCTCCAGAATACAAGCCTCGGTGTAACGCTCATTCCTTCAACGATAAACGCGAATCCGACCATCACCCCTGGTGAGACAAAACCGTGACTCGTCAGTGAAGTGCACTTTTGCCTGTCTGGTCCAGCAACGGTGGGTTTGTGCCCATAGGCGACGTGATGTCTGGTGAGGACCTGCCTTACAACAGGCCTACAAGCCATCAGTCCAGCCTCTCTCAACCTATTGTGGACAGTCTGAGCACTGATGGAGGGATTGTGCATTCCTGGTGTAACTCGGGCAGTTGTTGCCATCCTGTACCTGTCCCGCAGGTGTGATGTTCGGATGTACCGATCCTGTGCAGGTGTTGTTACACGTGGTCTGCAACTGTGAGGATGATCAGTTGTCCGTCCTGTCTCCTTGTAGCGCTGTCTTAGGCGTCTCACAGTATGGACATTGCAATTTATTTCCCTGGCCACATCTGCAGTCCTCATGCCTCCTTGCAGCATGCCTAAGGCACGTTCATGCAGATGAGCAGGGACCCTGGGCATCTTTCTTTGGTGTTTTTCAGAGTCAGTAGAAAGGCCTCTTTAGTGTCCTAAGTTTTCATAACTGTGACCTTAATTGCCTACCGTCTGTAAGCTGTTAGTGTTTTAACGATCGTTCCACAGGTGCATGTTCATTAATTGTTCATGGTTCATTGAACAAGCATGGGAAACAGTGTTAAAACCCTTTACAATGAAGATCTGTGAAGTTATTTGGATTTTTACGAATTATCTTTGAAAGACAGGGTCCTGAAAAAGGGACATTTCTTTTTTGCTGAGTTTATATTTCCCTTGACATAGTAATGCGGAATGTAAAAATTGGCTCAACATACCCCACTCTCCCATACAGTGTTTGTTAAGAATTGCATTGTTTACAAGCAATGGACTAAAACAAGCTTATATTTCAGGTTCTGATGGGGTTACGACAGTTGAACTAAGCCCAAGAGGCATTTTTAAGTTAGATTCTTCAAGAATCAATGTGTATATTTCATTAATTTAAAAGTCCAAATATGGATTTAGCAATCGCTGGTTGCCCCTTTAAGAGAGTGTGGATGTCACACTAGCTCACTATTTCAGCTCTAATCAATGCGGGGCTGTGGGATATGGCAGGGAGCTATGTGTCAAATGATTTCTCCCAGGGCAGTATTTCAACCAGGGGAAGGTTTAAGTGGAGCTAGGCTGGAGTTTTTTTTTCTTCAGTGCTCTGACTCCTATGGTGCTGGGTTCTATGATGGAGTGGGGGTGGGTACAAGACTGTAAGACTGTAGTCCAGTGAGGTCAGACGGAGATAGAGGGGGGCAGGACAACTGGACTAGCAGCAGGAAAGAAAGTTTAGTTCAAGACAAGGCTCGCTCTCTCTCTCTTGCGTGCGTGCGTGCGTGTGTGTGCGTGTGTGTGCGGGTGTGTGTGCGTGTGTGTGCTTGCGTGCGTGTGTAGTGTAAAGAATTCTAAAGTGCTGCACTTTGTCTTCTTGTCCTCTCACTACCATTCTCCTCTCCTCCATTCCGGTCCCCTCATCTAAATCATGTGGCAGACCACCTCAGGAGAAAAGATGCGGGACTTTGCTAAAACGCTGAAGAACAAGTTCCGGTCGAAGCAGTACTTTAGCAAGCACCCTCAGCGGGGCTACCTGCCTGTCCAGTCGGTGCTGGAGGCCGAGAACTCTGAGACGTGAGTCATACCCCTATAGACACAGACGGCTAGACAGACTGGCACAGAGAAGACAGGAAACATGATTTGACAGAGAGAGGGAGACTGCTTATATACAGTATATGATAGCAATACATTTTCCAATAATGTTACGCTGTAAGCTTTGTTGGCAATAATCTATGATGTTGAGGGGAAGGGAGCACTTCTGTTTTGATGTGGTTGGTTGTACATGAATGGGATTCAATACGTTTTTAAGAAGTAGACACCACGAAGTACCAGGAGTAGAGGTATTAATGATGTTTTTCTGTGTTTTACCAGGCCGTGCTCCTCTCCCAAGCTACCCCATGCAGACACACACAGCAGAATCGAGCACTTCGCTAGCAGGTCGGGTGTTATACGCAAGCACACACACACACACACACACGCACACGCACACACACACACACACACACACACGCAGCCCAAAATAAATACTCCCATCCTACCCTACCACCTTACTTAACTCCTCTGCCTACTCCAGTTCTGAACCATCTGTCTCCTTCCCTCCTTCCGTTCTCCTCACACTCCCCAGTTCTCTCTCCTCAATCTGATTAAGATATTGATCTGGCTGCATCTTGGTCTGAGCTTTGACTTGAGTGGAGACTGTTGTGCCCAACTGGTATCCTCTCTCTCTTTCTCACACACACACACACACACACACACACACACACACACACACACACACACACACACACACACACACACACACACACACACACACACACACACACACACACACACACACACACACACACACACACACACACACACACACACACACACACACACACACACACACACACATAAAAGGGTGCAGTATGTTTGGTCTGGGGTGAGCAGGGGTCACCTGACTGTGGATGCCTGGTGGCATGGTAGAGCATTGTGACAGGGCACTGGGTCCATTGGGCACCTGGTGGATGCCAGGGCAGATCAGCGTCTGTCTGACAGGGTTACAGAGAGGGTACAGCCAGGGCATGGCAGAGCAGTCCCTCACCCAGGGCAGTCATGCCAATAGCAGAGCAGAGCAGGGGATAGATCACTGCACTCTGTGTGTACAGTATGTTTTCTGTGTGTGTGTGTGTGTGGGGGGGGGGGGGGGGGAGAGAGAGAGAGAGAGAGAGAGAGAGAGAGAGAGAGAGAGAGAGAGAGAGAGAGAGAGAGAGAGAGCCACAGGGCACAGATCACCTTCTTGTGTGTGTGAGAGTGCTCCTCAGTATTGATCCTCTCTCTCTCCGAACTTCCCTTTCAGTCTCTCTCACACATTTTGTTTAGTCATTGTATTCACTCTCTTTCTTCTCTCCTAGTCATTCGTATCCATTATTTCTATTGACTGAAATGATATGCTTCTGTTCCCAAGTCCTCTCACATTTGCAGTGCATTTGGAAAATGTTCAGATCCTTTAACTTTTTCCACATTTTGTTATGTTAAAACTTCAATCTTACAATGGATTTAAAAAAAATCCTCATCAATCTACACACAAGACCCCATAATAACAAAGAAAAACAGGTTTATAGAAAAAACTGAAATACCTTATTTACATAAGTATTCAGACCCTTTGCTATGAGAATCGAAATTGAGCTCCGGTGCATCTTGCTTCCATAGATCATCCTTGAGATGTTTCAACAACTTGATTGGTGTCCATTTGTGATTGGATATGATTTGGAAAGGCACACACCTGTCTATATAATGTCCCACAGTTGACAGTGCATGTCAGAGAAAAAAACAAGACTTGATGTCAAAGGAATTGTCTGTAGAGCTCATTGACAGGATTGTGTCGAGGCACAGATCTGGTGAAGGGTACCAAAAAATGTCTGCAGCATTGAAGGTCCCCAAGAACACAGTTCCCTCCATCATTCTAGCAAATGGCTCCTAAAGGACTCTCAGACCAAGAGAAACAAGATTCTCTAGTCTGATGAAGCCAAGATTGAACACTTTGGCCTGAATGTCAAGTGTCACATCTGGAGGAAACCTGGCACCATCCCTATGGTGAAGCATGGTGGTGGCAGCATCATGCTGTGGGATGTTTTTCAGCGGCAGGGACTGGGAGACTAGTCAGGATCGAGGGAAAGATGAACGGAGCAAAGTACAGCGAGATAAAAACCTGCTCCAGAGCGCTCAGGACCTCAGACTGGAGTGAAGGTTCACCTTCCAACAGGATAACGACCCTAAGCACATAGCCAAGACAACGCAGTAGTAGCTTCAGGACAAGTCTCTGAATGTCCTTGAGTGGCCCTGCCAGAGCCCGGATTTGAACCCAATCGAACATCTCTGGAGAAATCTGAAAATAGCTGTGTAGTGACGCTCTCCATCCAACCTAACAGAGCTTGAGAGAATCTGTAGAGCAGAATGGGAGAAACTCCACAAATACAGGTGTGTCAAGCTTGTAGCGTCATACTCAAGAAGACTCAAGGCTGTAATCACTGCCAAAGGTGCTTCAACAAAGTACTGAGTAAAGGGTCTGAATACTTATGTAAATGTGATATTTCAGGGGGGTGTTTTGTAATACATTTGCAAAAATTTCTAAAAACCTGTTTTTGCTTTGTCATTATTTGTCTTATTTAACCAGACAAGTCAGTTAAGAACAAATTCTTATTTACAATGATGGCCTCTGAACAGCGGGTTAACTGCCTTGTCACCTCGGGGATTCGATCTAGCAACTTTTCGGTTACTGGCCCAATGCTCTAACCACTAGGCTACCTGCCGCTCCACTATGGGGTATTGTGTGTAGATTGATGAGGGATAAAAACTGTTTAATACATTTTAGAATAAGGCTGTAATGTAACAAAATGTGGAAAAAGTCAAGGGGTCTGAATACTTTCCGAACACTGTATTAGTCTTCTGACAATTAGAATCATTAAAGTTCTCTCTCTCTCTCTCTCTCTCTCTCACGCACGCTCTCTCTCACACTCTCTCACGCTCTCTCTCTCTCATACTCTCTCTAGCTCTCTCTCCCCCTCACTCTTCAAAAACACATCAAATGAGGGACTATATATATATATATATATATTTACCCGCCCCATCATTGTCCCGTCACAAAGTAATGAAAAATCTCATTAATATCAGAACTGTCAGAACTGTCATACAGCTTTATTAAAGGACCCGGAGGCTGTCCTCATAGAAGAGTGTTTGTCTGTCCATTCAGTCAAATGAGGAGGTGTTCATGTTAATCCAGGTTAATAATATTGTGTCCCAGAGGAGGATTGTGGGTATTTGATGTTTTGGTTGTCTCTTAAGGGACAGATTTTCTGGCGTGCCCCACACAAGCACCGAGGAGCCAGTGGATAGCTCTCCTTTCATCATCAGTACAGACTCCAGTTCTGAGAGAGGGATGGAGAGAGGGAGGGGTTGAGGGAGAGGCAAGTGGAGGGAGAGAGATGGCCGGGGGAAGCGAGGGAGGGAGCGAGAGAGAACGCTCCACATAGGACTCTTATAGGAATTGACTCACTCACAAATTCCCTCATCTTCATGACTGTCCTGAGGACAGGAGCCAAGTCTACAGCTCTCACACGGAATACACACATGCGCACGTACATACACACAGTCTCATTCTCACAGTTTCACACTCACAACTCACACACACACACACACACACACACACACACACACACACACACACACACACACACACACACACACACACACACACACACACACACACACACACACACACACACACACACACACACACACACACACACACACACACACACACACACACACACACACACATATTTACAACCATGCGACCCCACCATGCCCCCCTTCCAACCTCCGGTCCCCTTGGGGGTTAGTGACCTTCTCCACCCCCCACCCCCCCCTGCCGTAGTCCCTAGCTGGGGTGCGGGTCTCTCTCCTCTCTACCCTGCCTTCTGTTCCTATGAATGAATGACCTGACTGATTGAATAAAGGGCTGTCAGCCATAGAGGTCTGGCCACAGTGAGAGTGGATGTCCTGCACTCTCTCTTTCTTGGTGGGAGGGGCATAAGGATGCAATATGGATCCCTCTGACAAGCGTCACTCCATTCTCATCCTTCTTTCCTGTCCCTCCAGCCGTCCATTAGTAGATTCATTTTGGTGGTGGTGGTTTGTGTGTATGTGTGTGTGTGTTTGGGGAGCTGGAGTAGCATGAGGCACTTAGTACATTTCATTAGTATCTCTGGCGGAGTCTGTACGTGTCTGATGGTTCCAACACAGCCCTCCTGGCAGCTCCCTCAGAAGGCCATTCCCACTGCTGAGAGAGTGAAGTGCGCTAAAAGCAAACTTCTCCCTATTCAGCTGCCTGGTAAAACGGGAGGAGGAGACAACGGTTTGTAGTAGTGTGGGAGCTGTCCATAGTGCTGAAAAAGTTAGTCCCTATCCATGGTGCTGCACTGCCAGTCGTCAACCACATTGCAACAGGGTAGAGGAGAAGGTCAGTGTGGGAGCTGTCCACGGTGCTGAAAAGTTACAGTCCCTATCCATGGTGCTGAACTGCCAATCGTCTAAACCCCATTTAAACAGGGTAGAAGGAGAAGAGCAGTGTGGTAGCTGTTCATGGTGCTAAAATACCGCACTACAGCTCTGTACTGAATAGCTCTTCTTGGAAGGAAAAACCTCTCCTCTTTCAAAAGATCTCTCTCTCTCTCTCTGTGTGTGTATGTGTGTGTGTGTGTTTTCCTGTGGTCCAGGTTGGCGGAGATGGAGAACCAGAATTGCTCCTTCTTCACGGATAGTCTGTCGCCTGATGAGAGTCTGTGAGTACACTGCCACCTCCCCCACACACTGAACCCTTTCATTATAGCCGAGGCCTTGCTCTGAAATATGTAGTGTGTGTGTGTTTATGAATGAGTGTGTGTGTGTATGTGTGTGTCGGCATGTGTGTACCTGTGTGTATGCCCCTGAGTGTGTGCACACGCATTCAGGGGAGGCTGGGCAATCACATAAAGAAATCAGTAAGTTAATGAAAATGACCCATGGCAATGCATACTCCCCCTTCATCATATAAAAGTATTTGTGATTAAAGACTGTGGCAGTGGGAACAAATAGAAAGGGCTGCTGCACAGGAGAACAGAGGAAGAGGAGAACGGAGGGAGGCCCATTGAAATACCACAGAACATGATGTTAAGAGCCAGAGGCTGGCTGAAACAAAAACTGGAGGGTGGGGGAAGAAGGGGGGGAGAGAGGTAGCTTTGAAATGAATGGTTGAGTCAATCAGGTGAACCCCTCATGAAGGAATGCTATAAACCAACTCAATTCATGAAAGGGCCTGGTCGCTGAGGTGTTGGCCCTGATCAAAGGATTTGGCTGAGCGAGAGAGAGAGAGAGAGGGGGTTTTGGGGGTGAGACAAGCGTGTGTGTGTTTTCATGATGCGCACTCACTTACTGCTGTAAAAAAATGCATTTTCCAACCAAGGTAGTGGCCTTGATCAAAGGGTTTACTGTGTGTGTTTTCGTGTCTATAGAAAGAGCGAGAGAGTGTTTGTATTTACGTGTGTGTGTATTCATCTGTGTGTATTTTTTCAAATCAGTGTGTGTATTCATTTCTGTGAATATGTGTGGGTGTGTTCCTGTCTGCGTGTGTATGTCTGTGTGTGTGTGTGTGTGTGTGTGTGTGTGTGTGTGTGTGTGTGTGTGTGTGTGTGTGTGTGTGTGTGTGTGTGTGTGTGTGTGTGTGTGTGTGTGTGTGTGTGTGTGTGTGTGTGTGTGTGTGTGTGTGTGTGTGTGCACATGTGTATTTGCTAAATAGAGAGGGTAATGGCATGGTGTGTGAGGCTGCCAGTTTAATATGACTGTTTGTATAGTTGCTCAAGGTGCTGCTGCCTGCGAGTTCTTGGCTCTGTGTGTCTCTGTGCTGTTGGAAGACTATTCTCTTTGCCACCGCAGCTATGTGTGTGTTGCAAGTGTTTTGGGTGCTTTGTTCTTATCAGTAGGGCTACGACTCTGTCTCTGCTGCTGAGTCCCCTCTTTCTTATGTCACTCTGTTAGCTTGCTGCCCTGTACTGCTGTATGTCTGGCTTCGTTGTTTCTTAAGACTGTCTTGAATTTCTTAAGACTGTCTTGAATTTCTTAAGACTGCCGGTGTGCTTGTGCTGATGTGCGTCTATCCTGCCTGTGTGTCTGTTGCTGTATGTGTGTCGGTTGCTGTCAGTGTGTCTGTTGCTGTCATTGTGTCTGGTGCTGTCAGTGTGTCTGGTGCTGTCCGTGTGTCTGGTGCATGCTGTCCGTGTGCCTGTTGCTGTCAGTGTGTCAGTACTGCTCTTCTATACCCATGTGTCTGTGGCACTTTGCTACTGCTTTGCTGCCTGTGCTGCTGTGTGGCTGTGCTGTCTGTCTGCTCTGTACCAGTGTGTCAATGGCTCGGTGCTGCTCTGTGCTTTTCCTGTCCTGTCCTGTGTCGTCTTGTTTGTGGCTGTGCTGCGGCTCAGTGTGCTGAGTGTCTCCTTTGCTGTGTTATGTGGGGGACTCAGGGATGAAGATCAGTACCTCCTGCGTCACTCCAGCCCCGGCACCCTGGACCAGGACTCCCCCAGCGGACAGCAGATGCTGCTGATCCACCTGGACTGTCAGGACAAGGACGAGCTGCAGAGAACGCTGGCCCGCCTGGAGAATGAGAACCGGTGAGAAAACATAACCTTTAGGTTTTAGAACCGTTTGGTCTTATAATCTTTAGAACTGGAACCTTTCGGCCTCATTTCAGTCCTAGAACCTTTCGGTCGTAGAACCTTTATGACCTATAATCTTTTGGTCATAGAACCTTTAGGACCTATAACCTTTTGGTCGTAGAACCTTTAGGACATATAACCGTTTGGTCGTAGAACCTTTAGGACCTACAACCTTTTGGTCGTAGAACCTTTAGGACCTATAACATTTTGGTCATAGAACCTTTAGGACATATAACCGTTTGGTTGTAGAACCTTTAGGACCTATAACCTTTTGGTCGTAGAACTTTTAGGACCTATAACCTTTTGGTCGTAGAACCTTTAGGACTTAGAGCTGTTAGGTATTGGAAGCTTACAGGGCCACTACCAAGGCCATCATAATCAATCATCTTATGCTTCTGGCACCAAATGTCAGGACTAGACATTGGTAGTGGATGACATGAGTGCCGCCAGACAATGTGCCTTGAGTGCCTTGAGACCTAGTTAAAAGTGCTATGTAAATGTAACCATTGTTATTATGATTTACAATGCCCTTCCCAAGTCATAAACACAATACACACACACAGACTACAAAGTGCACCTGTTAAAGCCGTGGCCCATAAAAGACCCGGCTTTTTCATGTCCTCAAAGCGTCCACATAATCACAATACAAACGGAACACTGCTGGGGGTTTATCGTCCAATATCACCAATACAATCAACACCCAAACATGTCAGAGAGTAAGCATGGAGAACCAACCCCCAGAAGAAAACGAGACTCCTCGATGCCCATAGACATTTTATGCTTTTCACCACCGGCAATGGTAAGTGCAGAAACTGACTTGCTAAAGTCGATAAATTATAAACTGGGCATACATGAACTAATCAGTAAAGATACAGTGCCTTCTGAAAGTATTCAGACCCCTTGACTTTTTCCACATTTTGTAACGTTACAGCCTTATTCTAAAATGGATAAAACAAAAATAAAGCCTTATTTACATAAGTATTCAGACCCTTTGCTGTGAGACACGAAATTGAGATCAGGTGCATCCTGTTTCCATTGATCATCCTTGAAATGTTTCTACAACTTCATCTGTGGTAAATTCAATTGATTGGACATGATTTGGAAAGACATACACCTGTCGAAATAAGGTCCCACAGTTGGAAGTGCATGTCAGAGCAAAAACCAAGCCATGAGGTCGAAGGAATTGTTTATACATTTATACATAACATTTTGGAGAACCTCTTGTAATCTCAATGGGTTAAAGTTAGGTAATAGTAACCCTATGTCTAAAATAGTAAATAATGGCTACTTCTTAGATAGTAGAAAACTGTCAAGAGGAGTAAAACAAGGTTGTCCATTATCAGCACATCTATGTTTTATTGCCATTGAAATGTTAGCTGTTAAAAATCAGATCCAACAGTAATATCAAGGGGCTAGAAACCCAGGGCTTAAAAACAAAGTGTCATTGTACGCTGATGATTCATGTCTTCTTTTAAATCCACAATTTGGATCCCAGCACAGCCTCGTCGAAGATCTAGATACTTGTTCTAACTTCTCTGAATTACAACCAAATTCTGAAAAGTGTACTATATTAAGTAGTATGTAAACAAAGCCAAAATTAGATAGAATATTGCCTTTTCCCATCCACTTAATTTGACATCAGAGGCAACCTTCATAGGTATGATTCATCTGAATGATTATCTTTTTGTATTTTCTGCATGTCCCTGACCTTTTGGCCAACACACACATGCGCGCACACACACACACACGTTCATTTGCTTTCCGTTTGTCCTTGGTGAATAATACGTTAATAATGCTAGATTAATAACATATGCACACACAGCCCTTGGATGTCTGAAACCTTGACCCAGTTTGGTATTATTTCTGTATTTCCCATTTTATGATGAGGTATATCCTGTGTGTTCCTCATCTAGCACTAGGAGTTGTCCTCCTTTATTCTAATTGGCCTATAGGACCCCAGGTCATATGTTGTGAACTGGGCTTGACCCCCAAAAATCAGACAAGAACATGTTTGCTCACCGTGAGTGTGGAGGTCGTGGCTGTCTACTTTGTAAGAATGCTCCTGTGGTGGAATTAGTACCGTCATCCCATGCCTCAACTTTCTTTGCTCTGGGAAAATTGGTAAGGACATAGAATACCACACAATACCGCTGCTCCGAAAATTGATTTTTTATTGTCTGTGTGAATTTTATAGAGACAGGCAGTCTCAGAAATAGATTATGAGCTGTGAAAGTTAAACCACAGGGTTCGTCTTTTTGTCAAAATGTAGTTAACTTCGACCAACAGTTCAATGAAATCGCAACCCAATTAAATATCTGTTTGGATACAGTGTATATTATGTTTAGTGATTGTTAACACAAATTCGTACCATGTCTGGTGATAATTATCTGCTCATTATTTGAGTTGACAATGAACATATGCAAAATGAGCAGACAGTGAACATAAGGACTATGAGCAGACAGTGAACATATGCACAATTAGCAGACAGTGAACATATGGACTATGAGCAGACAGTGAACATATGCACAATAAGAAGACAGTGAACATATGCACAACAAGCAGACAGTGAACATATGCACAATAAGCAGACAGTGAACATATGCACAATGAGCAGACTGTGAACATATGGACTATGAGCAGACAGTGAACATATGCACAATTAGCAGACAGTGAACATATGCACAATGAGCAGACAGTGAACATATGCACAATAAGCAGACAGTGAACATAAGGACTATGAGCAGACAGTGAACATATGCACAATAAGCAGACAGTGAACATATGCACAATGAGCAGACAGTGAACATATGCACAATGAGCAGACTGTGAACATATGGACTATGAGCAGACAGTGAGCATATGCACAATGAGCAGACAGTGAACATATGCACAATGAGCAGACAGTGAACATATGCACAATGAGCAGACTGTGAACATATGGACTATGGGCAGACAGTGAGCATATGCACAATGAGCAGACAGTGAACACGTGGACTATGAGCAGACAGTGAACATATGGACGATGAGCAGACAGTGAACATATGGACTATGAGCAGACAGTGAACATATGGACTATGAGCATATTGACTATGAGCATATGAACTATGAACAGACAGTGAACATATGGACTATGAGCAGACAGTGAACATATGGACTATGAGCAGACAGTGAACATATGGACTATGAGCAGACAGTGAACATATGGACTATGAGCAGACAGTGAACATATGGACTATGAGCAGACAGTGAACATATGGACTATGAGCATATGGACTATGAGCAGACAGTGAACATATGGACTATGAGCAGACAGTGAACATATGGACTATGAGCATATGGACTATGAGCAGACAGTGAACATATGGACTATGAGCAGACAGTGAACATATGGACTATGAGCAGACAGTGAACATATGGACTATGAGCATATGGACTATGAGCAGACAGTGAACATATGGACTATGAGCAGACAGTGAACATATGGACTATGAGCATATGGACTATGAGCAGACAGTGAACATATGGACTATGAGCAGACAGTGAACATATGCACAATGAGCAGACAGTGAACATATGCACAATAAGCAGACAGTGAACATAAGGACTATGAGCAGACAGTAAACATATGCACAATAAGCAGACAGTGAACATATGCACAATGAGCAGACAGTGAACATATGCACAATGAGCAGACTGTGAACATATGGACTATGAGCAGACAGTGAGCATATGCACAATGAGCAGACAGTGAACATATGCACAATGAGCAGACAGTGAACATATGCACAATGAGCAGACTGTGAACATATGGACTATGGGCAGACAGTGAGCATATGCACAATGAGCAGACAGTGAACACGTGGACTATGAGCAGACAGTGAACATATGGACTATGAGCAGACAGTGAACATATGGACTATGAGCAGACAGTGAACATATGGACTATGAGCATATTGACTATGAGCATATGAACTATGAACAGACAGTGAACATATGGACTATGAGCAGACAGTGAACATATGGACTATGAGCAGACAGTGAACATATGGACTATGAGCAGACAGTGAACATATGGACTATGAGCAGACAGTGAACATATGGACTATGAGCAGACAGTGAACATATGGACTATGAGCATATGGACTATGAGCAGACAGTGAACATATGGACTATGAGCAGACAGTGAACATATGGACTATGAGCATATGGACTATGAGCAGACAGTGAACATATGGACTATGAGCAGACAGTGAACATATGGACTATGGGCAGACAGTGAACATATAGATTATGAGCAGACAGTGAACATATGGACTATGAGCAGACAGTGAACATATGGACTATGAGCAGACAGTGAACATATGGACTATGAGTATATGGACTATGAGCATATGGACTTTGAGCAGACAGTGAACATATGGACTATGAGCAGACAGTGAACATATGGACTATGAGCATATGGACTATGAGCAGACAGTGAACATATGGACTATGAGCATATGGACTATGAGCAGACAGTGAACATATGGACTATGAGCAGACAGTGAACATATGGACTATGAGCATATGGACTATGAGCAGACAGTGAACATATGGACTATGAGCAGACAGTGAACATATGGACTATGAGCATATGGACTATGAGCAGACAGTGAACATATGGACTATGAGCATATGGACTATGAGCAGACAGTGAACATATGGACTATGAGCATATGGACTATGAGCAGACAGTGAACATATGGACTATGAGCAGACAGTGAACATATGGACTATGAGCATATGGACTATGAGCAGACAGTGAACATATGGACTATGAGCATATGGACTATGAGCAGACAGTGAACATCTCACAGCATTTACTATCATAGCTTATTGTGGCCAGTGTGTGTCTCAGTGAAACTCCCAGCTCTTTAAAATGTTGTTTGCTGATGTCCTCTCTGTCCTCCCTCCTATTCCCAGGGTGCTGCAGGGGGAGTGGCGGCGACTGAAGTGGAGGCATGAGGAGGCGGCGGCGGCCCCCCAGCTGACGGAGGGGGGCGAGGGGTGTCCGGGATCGCCCACTGGGGGCCAGCAGGACGAGGAGCTCCTGGCCGAGGCAAGGGTCCTTCGGCAGCACAAGACTCGCCTAGAGACACGAATGCAGATCCTGGAGGACCACAACAAACAGTTGGAGTCCCAGCTGCAGAGGCTACGAGAGTTACTGCTGCAGGTAGGGAGGGAGGAAGTAGAAACAATTGGAAAGTGGTAAGAAAGATGAGGGAAAGAAAGAAAAGATGGGTTGGAAAAGAGGGGAGGGAGGGGTGGGGTAGAGAACATCTCTAGTAAATAGAAAAAGACTAATGACTTAAACTGCAGGTACAGAGACAGGAAGGTAGGGGGATAGATACCACGAGAGAGAGGGAAATACCTACGGTAAGGAGAGAAAGAGAGAGGGGGATAGACTCAAGAGGGATTAGAAGCAGAATGATATGGGACTGACACTAAACGGAAGAGAGAAAGGGGAATAGCAAAGATAGTGGCTGGATTGAGAGAAAATATGACACTGCTGTAGAAGAATATGAATGTGCAAATGGGGAATAGAGAGAAGGAGAGGAAGGAATGAAAGCTAATTTGTACTGCTGCACTAGGGGAGAGAGAGAAAGAGAGAGTGACAGAAAGACATTTCCTCATGTGAAAAGACTTTGGAAATTGGGAATAGAGAGAGGAGATTGAAAGAGAGACTGATTTAGTGGAAAGAGGGGAATGGGAAGAGAGGGACAGAATACCAAACATTCTAAAATGATAGATTTTAACTTCCTGTACACTTCTATGAACCTCCCAACCATATAATGCATTTCAATCTCTTCCTCAGAAATAATCATGCACATACGCTCTTTATATGAGTCTGTTTATCGTTCCAATATGAAGCGATGGAACAGGGAAAGTGGTGGAGTGGGGGTGGGTAGTCGACTCGGTGTCAACCGTCAACCTCTGTTTTCATCTCTGTAGAGAGTAGATCTTCGTTTGTTCATCATGGAACTAGGTCTGAATCCCCAGCCAACGCAGCCTTCGGTTTCACTGGAACACTTTGACTTATTTAGTGCATCTACAGTACATGTTTACTGTATCCTTCAACCCCAACACGTTCCAAGAAACGTTTGTGCTTTTCTGAAGTAGCTGTCAAAATGAGAACTCTGTTGGGATTGATGACACTATTTCTTTTCCAACAGCCCAAAGATGACTCAGAGGCCAACGGATCGGAACCTTCATCCCTGTCATCTCCGGTGTCAGGGGGAGGCCGTCAGGGGGACGGACCCAGTAGAGAGACCACAGACACAGAGGCAGCGGGTGAGCTACTAAGGCAAACATTCCCAAATAGTAGGTCAAGTCTCACTGGTGGGGTGCAAGTTCCAAGATATTCCTACTGGATTAATGACTGAACAAACATTGTTTTGTTCCTTCTGTGGGCCACAACAACATTAGTTCAGACAGAATGGAATGATTGAGTGTTCCGTTGTCGCTCTTCTCTCCCTCTGTGTGGTGCTGTATGTGCCAGGAGATGGAGATGAGGATCATGAACAGGACACAGTGCAGCAGCTGCAGGAGGTCATAGAGCAGCTGAGAAACGTCTTCCCGTCAGAACCTGGTGAGCCTCTGACCATACAGACCTTAGACAGATACAACAGAGACAGAACCATTAACCTGATGAAGACACACATAGATTTTTGCCGGGGGGGGTCTCAGGGTTATATAGTCATTCTGAATGATGTACTGTATACATGACCCAGTTGGTAGAGCATGGTGCTTGCAACGTCAGGGTTGTGGGTTCGATTCCCATTGGGGACCAGTATGAAAAAAAGCATGAAAATGTATGAACTCACTACTGTAAGTTGATCTGGATAAGAGCATCTGCCAAATGGCTCAAATGTTGTTGTTTTTTAAAGTAAAATGAGACTGATACAACTTTGAAATGAACTATGAAGACAGTGATACAAAATGACCCTGAACAGAGGTGGAAACAAGATAAGGAATGTCTGAGGAGTGTCTAGAAAGATAAGCTACACCAGTTCTTATCTCAGTGGGGAACTACAATATAGGTGCCTGGTTCATTGCCTTTAATCCCTACTGGGCCTCAAGGCTACCAGCGTAAAGGTCAATCCAATGTTTCTACAGCCAAACCCCCATCTGTTAGTACAGATTTGGCTATTCTGCATGTATTCTAAAACACATCATTTTCACTCTTAATGGACACTTTTTTTTCCCTCTCTCCTCTTCCAGGAGCAACGTCACTCATCTAACCCAGGGCGGGGCCTGGAGCGCAGAGTGATGCCTGATGGGATGCCTGATGGCCCGTGCCCCATATAGCTGCCGTCAGAGAGCTGACCCCTCTCCCTCACCCCTGTGGGAGCCAAAGGCTAACGGCTAATGCCAACGTCCAGGCCCAGCCACGCACTATGCTAACAAGCTAAGGCTAATGGATAATGTTAGCGGTGCAGCCAGACACTGTGTTAACCAGCTAAGGAAGCTAACGGCTAATGTTAGCAGCCCAGCCAGGCAGAAACTGTGTTAGCTATGGCTAACGCTAGCAGCCCAGCCAAGACACTGTGCTAACCAGCGTCTGTGTAGTTGCCCGAAGGTGTGAAGCCTTATATCTGTACAGCACAAGGACATTCCACGAAAATGACTTTGACACGATGCAAAAACGGTTGGGGATTTTCCCCATGTTTTGTTCTGTCCGAGTGCCAGTAACTGTGTGCGTATCTCGGTATGTATGTGTGTTTTCCTTTTCCCCCCCAATGCGTTTCAAACTTCTCTTTTTTTATGGGGCGTTCATGCGCATCACTGTTGATTTGGGCCAGGCTGGCTGCATTTCATGCGGCTGTGATTGGGTGGCTGCGGCAGCCGTACCCAGAGCAGAACAGAGCAGATTGCCGGGTAGCCAGCGGGACCCACAACAAGCTTATTGACACTGTGGGACTGACACATCATCAGTAAAACCCAATGATTTATTTAAGACAGCCAAAGTGCCCGCCAGGCCAGGCAGCGCTGCTTCTGTGCACTGTGAGTTTCACTGCTTCCATCACACGCGGCACACATACACACGTACACATTGTTTCAGATGAACGCTCATTCTGTACTAACACACATTCATATCAACATTCATATCACACAGGAATACAAAAAACAGATACACACACATCCACACACACGCTTACACCCACATCCACAAGCAGTGGAGCGAGATAGGCTGTGAATATGCCTCGTAGTGTTCAGAAAAAGGGTCTCGAGTCGACGCCAATTTGTATCATGGCTAAGTGTATTTATCTGAGAAAGCGTCTAGCGTTAAATGCCGGGCCCTCCACTGTGGACTCTGGCTCCTCGCTCCCACTGTGCACAGAGGGGGAGGCAGGGTGCCCCAGCCCCCCCTATCATCTCCAAGGACACTAGGAAGGATTGACCACATTAACCCAGCGGCCCAATTCCAAATAAACTCTTAGCCTTTTACACATGGCACGTCATCTGAAATGATCAGATAAGCAATATGCTAATAACTTCACTTTTCCCTCTGCTGTGTGGAAGGTTCACCATATTTCTTATATAAACATTTCAGGCGTACACAAATGCCTGGGATAGTAGGAGCTAGAGTCTGATATGGGGTTGGGCTACCATCACACCAGGATCATGTGACAATCCAGGCAGAGGACAGTCTATTTGCCTTAAACCCAAACAGAGCCCGTCACGGACTAATAAGTGTGTTTTCATGCTGCTACCTGAAACATTATTGAACGGAGTTGGCCCTGGCCCTGGCTCCCGCTTTCCCTCTCTTCTTTTCTCTTTTTATGCTTGTGGCCAGATGTTAAAGTACTGGCTCAGTGTGTTCACTCAGCGTTTTCACAATCAGAGGACGAGATTGGATCAGTGGGGTGTTGTGGGTGGATGTGGATTTCATACAAGGTGAGATTCGGTTTAGGGGTCTGGGTTCTGTGGCATTTTGAATTGTATTTGTGGATTTAGAGAGGCTTTATGAGTATGGAAAGGGAAGACGGTGGTAATTCACAGCGCTAGAGCGACCTAGCACCTGAGAGACTAGTTAGAAAAGGCTGGGGTCAAATAGAGTTTTGGAGGCGTGGAGGGAGGATGGATGGAAGGTGGAAGGGAGACTCAGAGGGGGTGGAGATCTGAGAGACAAGAGGAAAGAGGAAGAAATGGTTCATTTAGCAGTCCTGGGCTGAGCTGAAAGGAGCGATCCACTATGATGTGCTTGCCACAGCAAATCTCCAGAAAGAGACAGACAGGAGGTGAGTCATTTCCTGGAAAAGAGGAAAGATGCTCTGGGTTTATTATGTAGCATACCACTCCCATAACCATAAAGTTATTACACCCACATTCGCAGGGAGCCATGATGCGAATGGTTTCGAATAATTCAGAGAACGTTCTGACCTTATTGCCAAGAACAAGATTTGTTTGAATCCCATCTCGGTATTCGTTAGACTTTATCCCCTCCAGGCGCCAACGTTCACATTTGACATCGTTGAGCGCCGCTGTGCCTGTCTTGTTTGTTTTGATGCCGTTGCTAGGGAACTGTCCCCAAGGACACGGCGCTGCAGGATGTGAGTCGGCAAGGTGGGGCGCCGTCCATAATGGAAATGCTAATAACCATATGGGGAAGAGAGAGTGCCTCGTTTCCATACCTCCCCCTGTCCTCCCCCACCTTAATGAGGCCTGCCACTGTTTAGTGTTTAGCTGGCATACAGTAGATAGTCATTATCATCTGTTCTACCTTTGCCAAGCGCTGACATGCACCGGCATCCTTTCTTAACATGTCAGGATCCAGGAACAAAGAAATGTTCGAGTGAAAAAAAAACATCCAACACGAAGAATGTTAACTCTTTGGAAACTCTTTAATGTTATACATCTCATTACACATTGATGAGCCACCCTGAACATAGAGTACTTGAGGCTATGAATATACGCAGCAGCATCGCATCTCTCTCTGTGTGTGAAACAATGCATCTATTGAACTATAGCTGGGGGAAGAAGTTAGGCCTGGAAACCAAAAGGTACTACCCATAGGTCCTGTAGACCTATAGAAATGTTTTGTGTGTTTTGGACAATATTGAGGTAGGTAGAGGCTAGGTGGAATTAATGATTACACCACTATAGCATGCAGTTTGTCAGACAGAACTACAGTTGAAGTTGGAAGTTTACATACACTTAGGTTGGAGTCGTTAGAACTCGTTTTTCAACCACTCCTCAAATTTCTTGTTGACAAACTATAGTTTTGGAAAGTCGGTTAGGACATCTACTTTGTGCATGACAAGTCATTTTTCAAACAGTTGTTTACAGACAGATTATTTCACTGTATCACAATTCCAGTGGGTCAGAAGGTTACATACACTAAGTTGACTGTGCCTTTAAACAGCTTGGAGAATTCCAGAAAATGATGTCATGGCCTTAGAAGCTTCTGATAGGCTAATTGACATCATTTGAGTCAATTGGAGGTGTACCTGTGGATGTATTTCAAGGCCTACCTTCAAACTCAGTGTCTCTTGGCTTGACATCATGGGAAAATCAAAAGAAATCAGTCAAGACCTCAGAAAAAAATTTGTAGACCTCCACAAGTCTGGTTCATCCTTGGGAGCAATTTCCAAACGCCTGAAGGTACCACGTTCATCTGTACAAACAATAGTACGCAAGTATAAACACGCAGCCATCATACCGCTCAGGAAGGAGACGTGTTGTCTCCTAGAGATGAACATACTTTGGTGCAAAAAGTGCAACTCAATCCCAAAACAACAGCAAAGTACCTTGTGAAGATGCTAGAGGACACAGGTACAAAAGTATCTTTATCCACAGTCAAACGAGTCCTATATCGACATAACCTGAAAGGCCACTCAGCAAGGAAGAAGCCACTGCTCCAAAAAATCCAGACTACGGTTTGCAATTGCACATGGGGACAAAGATCGTACTTTTTGGAGAAATGTCCTCTGGTCTGATGAAACAAAAATAAAACTGTTTGGCCATAATGACCATCGTTATGTTTGGAGGAAAAAGGGGGATGCTTGCAACCCGAAGAACACCATCTCAACTGTGAAGCACGGGGGTGGCAGCATCATGTTGTGGGGGTGCTTTGCTGCAGGAGGGAACTGAAAAAGCGTGTGCGAGCAAGGAGGCCTACAAACCTGACTCAGTTACACCAGCTCTGTCAGGAAGAATGGGCCAAAATTCACCCAACTTATTGTGGGAAGCTTGTGGAAGGCTACCCGAAACGTTTGACCCAAGTTAAACAATTTAAAGGCAATGATACCAAATACTAATTGAGTGTATGTAAACTTCTGACCTACTGGGAATGTGATGAAAGAAATAAAAGCTGAAATAAATCATTCACTCTACTATTATTATTTCACAATCCTAAAATAAAGTGGTGATCCAAACTGACCTAAGACAGGGAATTCTTACTTGGATTAAATGTCAGGAATTGTGAAAAACTGAGTTTAAATGTATTTGACTAAGGTGTATTTAAACTTCCGACTTCAACTGTATATGCAGTGGCAAGACAAAGTATGTGAATCCTTTGGAATTACCTGGATTTTCGCATAAATTGGTCATCAAATTTGATCTGATCTGAGCCGCAACAATAGACAAGCTGCGAGACCTTCCATGTTTGAGTTCCGTGCACTCTGGCATCGTTTACGAGACACAGCGAGGGTTGTTTGGCGCTCTGTAACACGGCAGGGCCACCAATCACCTGAACTCTTACGGGAATCAGAGCTATGACAACATACACTAGCCTATGCTAAGACACAGCCAAATACCAAAACAAAAAAAAACACACTCATCGTCTCTATTTTAATGTCGATCTGAAGTCAATTTTTTTTAAATTAACATTACCACGCCTCATTACGTGATGATTTGTTTGACTAATGTGTCAATGCCATTTATTTCATTGGTTATGTACTGTACTAACATTCCTCCCTATTGCTGTCCTCCCGTTCGGTTTTTAATCTGTATAAAACGTTTGTGAAAGAAATGCCTTTTTAATAACGAGTGGGTTACTGGCTGCTTTCTACTCTTTGTGTACAAAAGGATAAATAAAATGTGTATTTGTTACACAGAACGTCTGCTTGTGTTGTGTGTATGCCTCAAGCGATGATCCTGAATTGAATTATGAGAATCATCACATGATACTTAATGATCATATCAATGCCAGAGTATCCTTTATTTCTTTTTCTTGTGTTTACGCTTGGACTTGAAAGACGGATTTCCAGTCGAGACCCCAGATTTGGTGTGGCTCGCCCCCTCCGATGGACACGGCTGTTCGTCAGAACTCTTTCCCTCTGATTTACTCCCTTCATTAATTTTGCTTTCCCCTGCCTCTCCTTTGTGAGGTCTGTTGATCTGTGTGTCTAACCTCACTCTCTCCTCAGCTACCTCTGAAAGTACCTCTGTGGCCGGTGGGTTAGGGAGGTCAGCGGTGGCTAATGGACTCCTATTGGTCGATTCGGATTGAATGGCTCTGCTTCTTGTACTCTCATTGGTGTCTTTGTTCCCTGTGCTTCCCTTGGTTGCTTCCTGGGCGGCAGTTAAGTGACATTTGCCCTTTTTCACAGCCTTATCCTTCCCTGATCTCTCTGTGGCTACATTATCTCTGCCTTCATCGGTCTGTGCCATATCGGTCTCTTTATCTCCTGCTCTGTTAACTACCCCCGCCTGTCCATCTCTCTCTACCTCTACACTCTCTCTTCTTTTCCCACTATCCTTCTCCACTCCCCCACTACCTCCCTCTTTCTCAGCAATGGCTGCTTTCTCCGCACTCTTCGCACTCCCCTCCTCTCCTTTTCCCTCTGGCTTCTCCTCTCTCACTCCATCACTACCTCCCTCTTTTACAGTCTTCCCTGCTTCCCCTTCTTTCTGAACGCTCCCCTCTACTTTTTTCTCCTCTTGAAACTTCACTGTCTTCTTTACTTTCCTGGCTTTGGCCTTGGCCTTGGTGCCCTCAAGGCCCCACTTTTCCTCTGTAGCTTCCCAGTAGTTCTTCTTGTCGATGATGTGCTTGTTCCGGAGGTTCTCGCCCAGCCTCTTCATCTCCTGATTGACGATGGGCTTGAACCTGGGCTCCAGACGCTCCACCTTCTGGAAGTCATTCCTGGCCTCCTCCTCGTTGCACAGAGCCGAGTGGGCTCTGGCCCGCTGGTACACTGCCTTGAAGTTATCTACAGAGAGATAAAGGGAGGGAGGGAGGTAGAGGAGGGAGAGAAACAGGGTACGGTAGATTAATGTATTTGTAGAGGGAAAGAGATGGAAGAGAGACATAGAAAGAAGTAAGGAGGGACATTGAGAGAGGAGAGGAAGCAGGGAGAACAAAAGAGAGAAATGAATTAGAGAGAGGGAGATTAGAAGAGACAGGGAGAGGGAGACAGAGACAGTAAAAGATGTGCAGTTAGACAGTTAGTGAGAGGAGATCGACCAAAAACATGGGTAAGAGAAATGGAGAGAACATGAAAAATACAAAGGGAGTGAGAGAAAAGAGAGTTAAGGAGAAGGCTATGATCAGTAGCATATCACATCTACTCTGCGATTAAATAATTCAGGTAAAAAGAAAACAACGAATTTCACTCCTGACTGTTGTGTTAAGAGCACAGTACCAACGAAGAACCACAATAATGGAGAATGATGCAAGTGGGTTTTGAAACTTCTAGAAAAAAGGGAGGGCGAAAGATTGAAAAATCAGGTCGGGGAGCAACACAAGGGCGAGGTCCGCATAAGGACAAGCATTTGTACTACAGATGTCGAGCATTCAACTCCAAAACAGAGCCCAGCTAGCACATAACGTTCTGAGAACCATATGTTTCTTAGAGCTCTCCAACTGAGAGCGTGGTTGTCCTATGGTTACTTTGCATACAACCTTCCCACAACTTTCTGGGAATGGTGCAGGATAGTTATTTTCTTGGTATTTCATTACTTTAACAGAATATTTCCTAAAAGTTCAAACATGGTTACATTTCATTTCAATAATGTTCTAGAAACGTTCTCCAACTGGTTTGACATTGGGAATGTTCGCAAATAGTTCCAAGATCATTAAGAAACAACATTCTTCTGTGGGAATTTCAGTACTTCAGCATAATGATTCCTCATGGTTCTATTTAAAGTCATGTTCTCAAATTGTTCCAGAATGTTAAGAAACAACATTTGTCTGTGGGAATTTCAGCACAACGTTTCTTATAGGTTTCCTCATGCTTCTATTTAAAGTCATGTTTTCATTGTTCCGAGAACGTTAAAACGTTCCATAAAAACCAAAAGAAAATAGTTGTTACGTTCAGAGAACGTTATAAGAATGTTATTTAAAAACATACACATTCCGTTTTCAGCTTCAACAAACTCTCCATCCTCTATCTTGTTAAGTATGTTCAGGTGTGCCCACTAGTTGGCCACTTCTGATCTTAATGAGTGCTTGATTCCTTTGAAATGGGGTCTATTTGAATAGACGAAAATGAACAGCTTTGTATGCATAAAAAAACATGGCATTTTAGCTCCATTCTGGTGGCGCAGTGGACTAATTTCATGGATAGAGAGCAGAAGATTATAGGTTTGAATCTCACTGATGCTGTGTTACAATAAAAAATGTGTTTTCCCATGAATAATGCCTATCTGTGCTTGGAGATCAAAAAAGTTAACCCAAAATAAGATAGCAGTGTTATTAAAAGTCTTATTGAAACATTCAGTGAAAATTTTAAGGAAGTTATTAAAAAACCTCCAAATAACCAATAATTTCTGTTCTCAGAGCATTAATAAAACCTCCCTGGGAAACTTTCAAGGAACCAGAGAAAACATTATCAGAATCTCCCTGCAACCTAAAAATAAACATTCCCAGAACAGGTGAAATATTCACTTCTGATCTCAGAACGTTTAAAAAACGTTCCGTTTTACAGGTCAGGAAACGTATGGCTTCGTTCCCACAACCAATGTGAAACCAAAAACATATGTTCCCACAACTTCCAAGGAATCAAATGTGCTAGCTGGGGTAAGTATCTTTTTTATTTGAAACATTCTTTCTCACTGATATGAAAGATAAGTTCCATACGTTTCGAAAACCGTTTTGCATGCAATGATTATTGACGTTTCTAAACTTTAAAACAGAGTGGCTTGATTGTAGTTTACATGGTCCCACCTGTAAGCGGTGCTCTGAGAACCCTTGGGATAAGGCAGAAGGCCTTGGGTTCTCGAGAGCAATGGCAGCTGCTTAACCATGAGAATAAGAGATGTAGGGAAGAGAGATACAGAGTGGGATAAAAATGTATAAAGGGGGTGAGGGGGAAGTGAATGAGAGGGAAAAAAGACATCGAGGAGACAGGTCCTGGGAGAAGAGAGAGGAAGACCGAGAGAGAGGGAAGAGGTAAGGAGGTAAGAAACAAAGAGACAGAGACAAAGGAAGAGAAAGGCAGACAGAGAAAAAGAAAGGTAGTGTGTGTGAGAACGAACCTCTGTGTTTCTTGAGCAGCTTGGTATTGAGCGCCACCACTTCCTGGTAGTCCCTGAGCTCCAGCAGACACTGGCTGAGGTTGAGAGTGATCGGCACACGCACCTTCTCCAGAGAGTCCCAGTCCTCCCTCCTGTCTTTATAGCACACCTCCTGCACAGGGAGATGGAGGGAGAAAGAGAGGAGAGGGATAGCCAGAGGGAGTGGAGAAAGGGACAGGAAGGGAGAGATCGGGGAAGGGAGAAAGAGAGGAAGGGGGAAAGAGAGCGGTAGATGGAGGGGAGAGAGAGGAATAGGAAGAGAAGAAGAGAGATATATGGAGGAAAGTGGGATAGAGGGGAATGACAAAGTAAGAGTTAGAGAAAGAGATGCTTGGGTGAGCGCTGTCACTCTAAGATCTCCGAGGGTCTCGCTCTGTTATTTTTAGCTCCCCTCTTCATGTTCCTGTTCTATTCTGCCAGTGTACCTTCAATCCTATAGCCTTGCTCTTCTCTCTTCAGTGGAGTGGCAACAATGCAAAATGAATAGAGCCTGTGAGAGGCCAAGAACCAATGGCTCTTATGTAACAGGTATCATAGAGGAGTCTTCTTGAGGCGCTTGCCCACCGCTCGAACAATGACCAACAAACTCCAACATTCCAAAGTTGGCAGTTGTATGTTCAAAAGATTATCCAAAACACAAACATTACCCAACATATGTCATATTGCCTTCATGTATTGTCATTCTTAGCTATTTCATAACAACGTTTTATTTTTAGCCTGTCATTCCAATAAATAATTATTTTATCTCTGTATTATCTGTATCTCTGACGTTCAACAGCTGTGACCGCTAGATTAATTGGTTGTTTCACACTGAATGAAGACCTAACACCGAATGAACACACCCATGAATGAATGAACATTCCACTATTGGAATGAACACACTATTGAAAGAAAACACCATTGAATGAACTGACAACTGAACAAAATAACACACCATTGAATGAAGCTGCCAATTAATGGACACTAACCTTGTTTTGAATGAAGTCCACGTACTCCAAAGCCTCCTTGAACTTTGTTGTGGCCTCGCTGTATTTCTGTTCTGTAAGCAGGAAGTTACCCTCCTTTTCCAGGAACATGATGTGTCGTAACTTCTGCTGCCAGTCCATCCCCTCTATCACAGACAGAGCACTCTGATTGGTCTCTGGCTGGGTTTCCGGGGTGCTCTCTGTCCTCTTATTGGCTGTTTCATCCTTCATTGTAGCCTGATTGGCAGTTCTATCCTTCACTTTAGCCTTATCCTTCACTGTAACAGTAATGGTTGTTCCATCCTTCTCTATAGCCTTTTTCCACCCTGTCTCATTCTGCTTGTCATCCTTGACATCTTTCACTTCCTCTTTGGAAGAGGCTGAGTTATCTTTGCTTTTCTCCTTATCTTTCACCTTGGTCACTGTGCTCTCACCATCCTTCTCTTTCTTGCCCTCTTCATCTTCCTTCTCCTCATCTTCCTCTTTCTTCCCCTCTATCTCCTCTTGCTCCAGGCAGTTCCAGAATTTCTCCTTCTCCTCCCAGTATTTCTCCTTCAGTCTATCAGCGAGGAACCTCAGCTCTTTGTGCACCAGAGGGGCCAGAGTGATGTCCAGGTTGGCCACCATGTTGAAGTCTCTCTTGGCCTCCTTCTCGTTCCACACTGCAGCATGGGCTTTGGCCCTCTTGTAGTACGCCTTGACACAGTCTGTAGGAGAGAGGGAGGGAGGTGGAAAGGGTGGAGAAACAGAGACACAGAGAGAGCGATATTCATCAATATTCACTACCATCTCTGACACTAACCGATACACAGTAGCTAAGATTCACAGTTTTACTCATCTAGGGCTGTGCATGCTTGAAAATGACACATCTCCAATCACTGTATTTTCTTATCAGCGGAGAACACGGCATAGAGAGAAAAGATACCCGCTTAGGGTGTGTGAGTGAGTGAGTGAGTGTGTGAGTGAGTGAGTGAGTGTGTGAGACAGTGAATGAGTGAGTGAGTGAGTGAGTGAGTGAGTGAGTGAGTGAGTGAGTGAGTGAGTGAGTGAGTGAGTGAGTGAGTGAGTGAGTGAGTGAGAGAGTGTAAGAGAAAGAATAACATTTCAATAAAAAACGAGAGGCCCCCTGTCTCAGAACACACACACCACCTAATCCTGTTTCTCTGAGGAGCGGAGATGAGTGGGCTGCAGTGACTGCTTTCGATCCCCATTGATGGCTTTCCTCTCCTCCTCTCATTTCCTCTCCATTTCATCCCCACTCCCCTCAAAATCTTTCATTCTGCCAACATTTAAATTGATTTCTTCATAGCCTCTGGGAATAACCGAGCCGGTGCGCCACGGAGAACCTTCACCGACTCAGAGTCCCTCTCAGAAAGAAGATGTCTCCCAGGTGGAAGGAAGGAGGGACGGAGGAGATGCTAATGAAAGGTTGAATGCAAGGTTGGAAGTGATAGAGACGACAAGATAACAATGACAAGAGTAAAGAGGCTCGGGAGAGAGTGAGAAGGGGAAAAGGAGGGGAGAAGAGAGTGTAGAATAGGAGAGGGTGACGAGGGGTGGCGTGGTCTAAGGCACTGCATCTCAGTGCAAGAGGTGTCACTGCAGTCCCTGGTTCAAATCAAGGCTAAATCACATCCGGACGTAATTGGGAGTCCCTTAGGGCAGCGCACAATTGGCCCAGCATCATCCGGGTTTGGCCGGGGTAGGCCGTCATTGTAAATAACAATGTGTTCTTAACTGACTTGCCTAGTTAAATAAAGGTTAAATATAATAAATAAAAATAAAGCGAAGAGAAGGACCGACAGGAGAGCAGAGGAAAGGACAGTGAGGAGATGAGATGCTCTCATCGAATGAGATGAGAGGAAGTCAGTCTCTCTCTCACTCATATAAGGCAGCCATCGCTATAAGTTAAGGCAGAGGAAAAGAACAGCGAGTGAAGACCAAAAACAGCCTATGGACAGTGTCTCAGGGTTCAGTCATAGGGCACTGAGCTACGTACATGTCAGAATGGGGACTCCTTGAGGATTGGGGAGACACACATAGAAGGCAGCACAGCGCTAATCCCTGCATCAAGCAGAAACGTATGTCAACTGCAGTGCACACCAAATCAGACTACAGGACAGGAAGTGACGGTGTCAGTAATGTTGCTGAAGAAACAGCTGGCTTGTACACGCAAAAAGGGCTATACAAATAATATAGGCAGTAAACGTAAAAAGACAGACAAGTATTATTCTACATTTTTTGGAACAATCATCACTGTTGTCTATCATGCTCCAACTCCAACTAATGACTCCCATTAAAAAAAAGATTTGCTCAATACGTCATTTTTGGATACAAAACCCGGGATTGCATGATTGTTTGTTTGTATTTGTGCCTGCATGTGTGTGTGTGTTACCTTTGTGTTTGTGTATCAGGTCACTGGTATGCTCCAGAACCTCATAGTACTCCTCCAGCTCCAACATGCACTGGCAGTAGTTCAACACTAGGGGAGTGATGAGCCTGTCCACAGCTATGTAGTCCTCATCACCTGGCATCTCCTACAGGTGGGAAATGAGTGTCTGTGACCCGTTTCTTTATCATGTTGACAATATCCCTCCCTCCCTCCTCATGTTGTATGTCATGGATGCTCTCCCTCCTCCTCTCTTCATTTCCTTCCCATCACATCCCCCTTCGCTCCCTACACTTATCTTTTCCAATCCCTCCCTCCATGCCCCTTTCTTTCACTAGTCATAACCTTCTCTCCTGTTATTTTCTCTCCCTCCATCCCGACCGTATCCTTACTCGTCTCCTTATTCCCTTCCCTCCCTCCTCTCACCTTGGACAGTACAATCCGGAGTAGCACCACAGCTTCCTGGTACTTCTTGGCAGCCTCTCTGAAGTGCCCCTGTCTGACTAGCGCATTGCCCTGCAGGTGGAGCGAGGGCACTTCCTTCATCTTCTCATCCTTGTCCATTATCCACGACTCCCGCTTGTACGAGAAGGGGTCTCCCACCTGGGGAGATCAGGGGCGACAGGCAGAACAAATGTAAAAAAGTAATCCAGGGTCTGGTTCATTCAGACACACGGTAACAAAATCTTCTGCAACGGAAATTGGACAAGACCTGTTAGTCCCTCCCTGTTTTCTTCTGTTTGGTGCCAACTGAACACAACCCACCTCCACTTGGCTGAGGATTGAATGTGTTGCCTTTAACTCCGCTAGTCCCCCTGGTGATTAGCGGCTGGTTACATAAACCGTTTTGTTTGTGAATTGAGTGGTTGAGGTAGGATGAGCTGTTGTTTGTTGGAGACAGAGAGAGAGAAGGCTGTGTTTGGAGTCGGCTTGTAATGTAACGGGTGGAAATGATTGTCTGGAGGTTTGTTTGTGGGCGCCGAGATGTGTTTGTTTGGACAGATGTGTGTGAGTGACAGAGGTGTGTTGCTGTTCACATTGGGAGATGTTTTCATAAACTAAGGGGTGTGTACTTCTAATGGTGTAGGTGTATAACCACTGGTGCATGTGTATTCCCTCTGTGCCAACTTAACATGTGTGTTGTGTGTAACACATTTAACCCCTCTCCTCTTCCTGCAACTCCTCCCCAGGTCCTTAATGTAAATGTCACTGTCAACTTACCAGGTCAATGAAGGGTTAATAACTAAAATGATGACGATAGTGTAACAGCTTGTTACCTGAATTAGCTCCATGATGAAGATCAGTGCCTGAGGTGTCCTCATCAGTTCATCCAGCTCAGGCCAGCCAGTAGTGTTGTAGTGGAACATGTTCCCCATGCCACACGTGTGCCTCTGGCCCTCTAGGGGGTCCTTGCCCTGGGCAATCAGCCTCATCCCCTTGGACACGATAGGGTACAAGCCTGTGTGCTGAGATGGGAAAAGACACCGCTATTACTCAAATAGAGTCAGAGAGACAAACCAACGTGGCCTCAGAGCATTTCATATTATTCTGTATGTAAATCCGAGACACTCTAGTATGATATGTTATACTGTATTCATACTGTATGGTATGTGTTAATTTGTGGATGTCCATCATCCATCTTGTATGATATGTTAGGAATTGCAATTAGTACAATATGTTATGAATTGCAATTAGTACAATATGTTACGAATTTGCAAAACGGATGATATGTCACGAATTCCAATTTGCTCTAATTATTAGAATCGGGTGTGCTAGATTAGGGTTGGAGCAAAACCTACAGGACGGCAGCTCTATAGGAACAGGGTTGAGGAGCCCTGCTCTAAGGGTTAGGTTAGGGGAAGGCTTAGTTAAAAGGGTTAAGGTTAGAGGAAGGGTTCGTTAAAAGGGTTTAAGGTTAGGGGAAGAGTTAGCTAACATGCTAGGTAGTTTCAACGTTGCTAAAACGCTGAAGTTGTCTGTGATGATTCAAACACACAACCTTCGGGTTGCTAAATGTTCGCGTTATACGCCCACCCCTCCAACCACCCTTCTTTCGTTTTTGCTTTAGGTAACCTTCTATCATACGTAACCATACCAAACGTAACATACAGTATCGTACTAATTTGAGTGTCCCGGATTTACGTTTATTATGTTATGTCTAGTCTATGAGACTAGGCGGCACAAACACACACACACATAAACAACAACTCCGTTGTGACACAAATGGAGTCCATTTGAGAAACAAACACACACAATATTGATCTGACTAAAATAGACTCCGAGGTACTTTTTCACCTCACCCCTGCTGGTTGCTGAACTAGCGGCCCTAAACTAACGAATCACAAGCACCATTTGACTTGCAAATCTTTGCTACTCTTTGCTTTTCCCAGAAGGAGAAATAGAGAAATTGTTGCAGACAAAAAGATTTCTCTGTTTTAGTTTTTAATTGTGTACGTAGGCCAACAGAGGTAGGTTAATCTGCAGAAGTATGAGGAGAGCAAAGCTTCCTCCGCCACCCCAGTGAACACTAATTACCAGACAATTTGGGGTCCCTAGATCTCCTGACTCTCGCCTCTGTTTCGCATCGGGAGGTGAAGATGTCTGTGTGTGTCTATTCGTGTGTGTGTGTGTTTAATTGGTCCCTGGACTCACAACGGCATCGCACCAGAACTCGGCCACCTCTCCGATCCTCATGGAGGTCAGCAGTGTCTCCCACACCTCCATCTTGAACATCTTCCCCACAAAGATCTCCATTGGCACTTTGGCTTTGGCTTTACGACTGTCGTCAATCACCGTGCGCTCAAAGTTGTCCAACAGCGTCTGGAAGTGGAACACCAGCTTGGATGGAGAGGAGGGAAGGGATATAGAAAGAGTGGGGATTAACTGTGGTCATATGTTCCAGAGCTTTCCATTGTCAACACACACACACACGTACGCACTTGGACCTACACATACATAGTGCCATTTGGAGTGTGTGTGTGTTGGGGGGTGTCTGGACTCTGGCTGACCCTCTGCTCCACTCTGTGTGTGTTTGGTATGCTATGGCCCTAACCTTCTTTTGCTCTCGTTAACTGGAGTCTTTTGTTTGAGGCTTGCGACAGAATGGGAGCAACACAGAACACAGCTGTTGAATGGGCCAGATATTCATGTCATTGCTCAGGAAAATGTTAGTCATCGTTGGACTCCAAGCCTGGGGACTTATGGCTGGACATGATCAGGTGATGTGTGTGTGTGTGTGTGTGTGTGTGTGTGTGTGTGTGTGTGTGTGTGTGTGTGTGTGTGTGTGGTTAGGAGACGTCATCAGCACCACAAAGCCTATGCATGAACACACTGATCCGTGACTGTTCAATCCCCACAGATGGCAATACGCCGTGTAGCAATTGTGTTGACCCAATGTTCGCGGTGTGTTACACCCAGATACAGAATATTTTACTCCCTCGCATGAATTATTCTAATCGAGGTGGGCAGAGATAATCTAAAAATGTACATCGCCCTGTAAAGTATTAATTGCTACACAACGCTAATTATACATTGCATAATTTCCTCCACACATTAAACCCTAGGCATATCTAGAGTTCAGCGGTTTCTGAAATGGCAACCTGTTCTTTATATAGGAGACTACTTTTGAACCACAACCCTGGTCAAAAGTATTGCCCTATATAAGAAATAGGATGCAATCACAGACACACACGGTCATGTCTGAGGGTGTTATGTCTTACCTTGGTCCCCGGTGGAAAGTGGGGCATTGGGCCATTCCCTCCGGCCAGAATCTTCTTCTTGACCCCTGGGTAGTTCAGCAGGTACGTCTCCTCCATTTTAGCTACCAAACTTCCTTTTCTCTAAACTTTGGGTAGGTAAAAAGGTGTGTTTTAAACCCTGGGGCTACACTGCAGGCTATGGGGAATAAGCAGCAGTGTGTGTCTTTAGACTCTCTCTCCTGCTCTCCCTAATTAGTCTAGTGAGGAGGGAGTGTGTTAGCGTCCTGAGGCAGCCCGGTGCAGTCCTCCTGCTCTCTGACAGATGGCTAGATTACCAGGGTTTGAAGATGGCCACTTTAATCTGGGCATGCTAATCCCTCCCCTGCCCCCCAAAATCCTCAGAATAATCCCCTGTAAGAAGTTGAAGAGGTGGGTGACCAGAGGAACATGTGAGGGCGAAGCAGAGAGAGATCACTGTGTTAGAAAATCTTTCTAGAAGGTAGGAAGGTAATCCTCGAGGACGTGGGAGACCATTGTCTACTCAACAGGGGTTGATGACTAACTGCTCTGCCTCTGTAATTGGTATGGTCAGACTCAGTGGTTTCCATTGCTAGGTCAAATGAGGTGAGACAGTGTTGATCTGTAACTGGGAAATGTCAAACACAAACGATTCAATGGCTTAACAAAGAGTTTATTTACAGAGATCTACCAACCTATTAAATAAAATAGGAAGAATACAAAAACAGGAAACACTGAATCCTCCAAAGAGTCCATGATGTCTGGAGGCAAAAGGGAAAATATATAATGGAATGAAACAGTATGTAAAGGAGGAGGGCTCTTTCAGTGGTGGCAGATGCTTCTTCTCTATTCCCCAGTCGGTCTCACAGCACCCATTTGACACTTGGCTGCCCCCTGGTGGTCACTTGGGTCACTTCTCGATCAGTGAGTCCAGCTGCTCCTGAAGCGAGGCCAGCTGTTGGAGCAGAGATTGGGAGGGTTGATTGATGCCTAATGCCCGGGTGTAATTAGTAGGCTAAGTGGATAATGATTAACACGTCTTCCAACATGATTCCTTTTCCATTCATTTGTCAATACAAACAGCAAAACAAGCTGATGTGAAGACAGAGACACAACTTGAATACAGATCCTTGGATTGGTGTTAAGAGTTTTTGACAATTCCAATTAAGATCGATTTAGATTGAGTCAAAGAATTGACTTAGAAATAAAGAAAACCCTCGCCATTGGATGTGTAAGGATGTTCAGTTGCTAGGTGAAGACAATGGCAGTTCAATAAAGTGCTTCTTATTAAAAAAAAACGTGTTTTGGTGTGCTTGTTTGTCTATTCAATTCAAGCATCTTAATTGCACTGTAATGTAGCGACAGTATACTTTCCCGTTTGCATTCCTTTATAGAAAATTCTGCTTAATACCAAATGAAATGATCAATCATAACCAACAACAGCATATGAACTGATGCGGTTTTAAATGCACCTTCCCGTCTTGCTCAGCCAACCTTACCTGCTCCATCTCTCCTGATGAATGATTTAATTGAGCAGAGCCTGATAGCGGTTCTGCTAAATAAGAGCAGAGTTTAGTCTGTCTCAGCATTAGACAGTTCCCTTAGCTTGTTTTGATGTTTGAAATTGGAGCCTGCCGTTGTGCCGTTGCTCGTAGTGAGCGTATCTTTCACCTGACAGAAAGGCCATTTGGAATGCCAGTCAGATGCCCGTGACCTTTTCCTGTGGCTGGGATAATAATGGTGAAAGATAGAGAACTCAGCCAGGCGAGGCCAGCCGAGCAGAGAGCTGAAAAGTATTGGTAAAACAAGCCGAGGCTGCCCGTGTCTCACACGTTTTAAATCTGCCCCGAAGAGCTGTTGGCGGAACTATGAATTTTTATGTTTTTTTCCCCCGTGAGGAACGCACAAAGGGCTGATGGCAGAAATGTAATATTTATGCCTTCTAAAAAAAAATTACATCTTCAAGTTGCCCTGCGGTCGGAGTTTGGGAAGTTTGACACGCAGTAGTTTAGAGTGGTTATATTCCACAAAAATACTTCTCCCTCCAAGGTTGCATCAGTGTGTGTATATATATATATATATATATATATATATGTATGTGTGTGCGCGCGTTTGAGTGAAAGAGTACAAGACTTATTTTTGAAGGCCTATATGAAATCAGTCTGTGGTCATCTCACTCTGCTATAAATGACTCAAATGTCATGTAAAAGTTGTGTCCATAGCTCACTTTCAGCACCTGGTTCTCCACCTTCATGATGAGGTCCTCCTGTTGTTTCTTGCGGGCGCCCGTCTCCTTCAGCTTGGCCTTCACACCGTCTACCTGCACCTGGTACTCCATCACTACAGGAGGAGGCACAGAAGAACCATTTACAGCGCCGGGTTTCCTCAAAACACACAGGTTTCTCAATAGCTTAATGGAACCGAGTGTATTTCTCATCTCCACTCCTAAAATCTACATTGAGTGAAAGCAATAAGCTGGACATGTGTCATTTTGATCCTCTTTAAGATGCATATGAAGCAGGGAAAGGAAACATTAAAAGGTGACAACTTGTATGGAGATTCAACCCACTGACTTTCACACACAGCAGCACCAAGACACGGCCATTTGCTACACACCAACTGAAATTGAATAAACCGACAAGGGCCTCTGATTTGCACAAATCAGAACACACAAAGGACATGCTTCCTTCTTCCATCAAAAACTGTGGCAATCAGGTAGTTTGCCTCCAGGAATCAGCAGTATGAACAATAACAAAGCATAGCCCCCGCCCCTGTTTCGGTGAAAAGCTGAGGGATAGGGCTGGAGCAATGTAGCCACGCTCTAACTCATGGAGCTATGGATGCAAGGACTGACCATCCACGTTATCAACATGAACATGTTTACATAGTGTTTGGTCACATTTACTTTGTTTACAAACATTGGAGTAAAACAAGCTTATATTTTGGGTTCCAGTGGGGTATGACAGTTGAACTAAGCTCGTTTATCAGTGATATTCTTCAAGAATACAGCGCCTTCAGAAAGTATTCAGACCTCTTACATTTTTAAACATTTTGTTATGTTACAGCCTTATACTAAAATTGATTAAATCGTCATTGTTGCCCCCCCCCCCCCTCAATCTACACACAATACCCCATAATGACAAAGCTAAAATATATGTTTTTTGAAATTGTTGCTAAGTTATAAAAAATGTAAGTATCACATTTAAATAAGTATTCAGACCCTTTACCCAGTACTTTGTTGAAGCACCTTTGGCAGCAATTACAGCCTTAACTTCTTGGGTATGACGCTACAAGCTTGGCACATCTGTATTTGGGGAGTTTCTCCCATTCTTCTCTGCAGATCCTCTCAAGCTCTGTCAGGTTGGATGGGGAGCGTTGCTACACAGCCATTTTCAGGTCTCTCCAGAGATGTTTGATCGGGTTCAAGTCCGGGCTCTAGCTGAGCCACTCAAGGACATTCAGAGACTTGTCCTGAAGCCACTCCTGCGTTGTCTTGGCTGTGTGCTTAGGGTCGTTGTCCTGTTGGAAGGTGAACCTTCGGCCCAGTCTGAGGTCCTGAGCAGGTTCTCTGTACTTTTCTCCGTTCATCTTTGCCTCGATCCTGACTAGTCTCCCAGTCCCTGTCGCTGAAAAACATCCCCACAGCATGATGCTGCCACCACCATACTTCACGTAGAGATGGTGCCAGGTTTCCTCCAGATGTGGAGCCTGGCATTCAGGCCAAAGAGTTCAATCTTGGTTTCATCAGACCAGAAAATCTCGTTTATCGTGGTCTAAGAGTATTTAGGTCGCTTTTGGCAAACTCCAAGCAGGCTGTCATGTGCCTTTTACTGAGGAATGGCTTCCGTCTGGCCACTCTACCATAAAGGCCTGATTGGCGGAGTGCTGCAGAGATGGTTGTCCTTCTGGAAGGTTCTCCCATCTCCACAGACGATCTCTAGAGCTCTGTCAGTCAGAGTGACCATCGGGTTCTTGGTTACCTCCATGACCAAGGCCTTTCTCCACGATTGCTCAGTTTAATACATTTGAAAAAATGTCTAAAAACCTGTTTCCATTTTGTCATTATGGGGTATTGTGTGTAGATTTTTGAGGATTTTTTTAAAATAAGGCTGTAATATAACAAATTGTGGAAAAAGTCCAGGGGTCTGAATACTTTACAAAGGCACTGTATATCCAGCAATAGGCCAATTTAAAGTGAATCCAACACCAGAACCAGGCTGAGGTTAATGTTAACTGTCCATTCTCTGGCGCACATTGGCTCTCATTAGTAGGGAGATGGCCTGACAACACGTTATGTGGAATCCGTTGAATTCAATCAAAGAGTATTGATTCTAAAAAAAAACGTGCGACAGATGTCATGGGCTCCTCATTAAAGGCACTAGTTTCACAGGCATGTGTGTGGACAGCCACAGCCAGACTTTGACCCATTAACAGAGGCAGCCCTACAACAGATTAACGGAAAGCTGCAGGACTGGGACGCAGCATTAGCTGTGTGACGGACAGCTCCATGTGAGCCAGTGAAGGTGCACCGAGCTGTCAGAGAGACAGAGAGCTAGCCCAGCTGTGACTGAACCAGGCTGCAGGAGGAGAGAGAGAGCACCTGTCAGTCTTCTGAGTGTGGCGATAACTGGAGATGAAGGGATGGAGACGTCTGTCTGACCTAGAAAACTCAGTCTTACTCTAACTTAAGCTCATTTGTGTAGGGTTGGGTATTGCCGTCCTCCATTTTGACAAGGGGACATATAGAGTGGTTAATGTGATTTGATGTCCGATCTTTTTGTCTGTCCTCAGGCGGTGCTTCTGTTCTGAAATTACGCCCACATATCAGCCCCCCCCCCCATCCTCTTCTCACGTTGGCTGCTATTCCAATAACGTAGACAGATAATTCTGATAGGTGCCACGTTGATACCAATTACAAGACAATCACTCTCCTGTTAGAATAGATATGAAAATGTTATTGCCAAGGAACATTTTGTTGCCAAAATGGAGACAGGATGCCAACGTCTGAATATGTACGACTGCAATCCCCTCTCTCTCTCCCCCTTCCATCTGTTTAAATTATAATTTTTTCTGTTTTCAGTGTTCTTACGACTCTCCACCAACAAAACACAGTCTTCTCTGTAGGACAGTTATGGACCCACTAGGGCCTACTGTACTGTGCTGGGAGTGGGACAGTGTAAGTCTATGTGACATACCGTTTGTTCCAACTTCTGTATGGGTGTTGTTTGGGGAAAATGGTTATGTTACAGTCTAATTCTTTATAAATGCTTAAGTACTATACTTACTGTACGTACTGGAGTGGAAAAACACTTGTTTAACTTAGTTGCGTAGGCCGTGAGAACGGATTAGAACCTGGTCTTGTTTGACAATGCTTTAAAGAAGTGGAGCCAAGTCCCGCTATCTCTCGTGTAACCTTGCCTCCCGTCAGGTGAGGCAAGCAGCTCTTTGTGTAGAGGTATATAATGACTGTGAATCCGTAACCTTTGAGTTCCTCTCCGGGTTTATCCTGTGTGATCTCCCTTGCAATTGCTTGAATAAACTCTTATTAACTGGATAATGAGCTCTGCCTGAGCCTTGGAACGAGTTTTCCTCAACAGTGGGGTGGCTCTCAGGTGGTGGGAGAGTGGAACGTGTTATGGCTCTCATTTCAAACATCAGCCACATATTGAATACATGTATTACGTTAACTGTGAGCCACTCTGTATGGAACCAAAGCATCTGCTATATGACAATATCAAAGTATTATGTGAGAGGAGCTTGTTGTGCCCACTTCCATGGTGCTTACCAGAGGAGCCATGCCCCATCTGATGAGTCCAGGTTGACCAGACAGCTTTTGTTTTCTGCCTCCTTGGTCTCATCCTCAGCTATCACCTCCCAGCCTGAACACCAGGTTAGGGAAACATTGTACACCAAACACTACCTCACTGCTTTCATTAAGTTATGTGATGTTCCAACTATTACAAACATACTGGCTTCACTATGGCCCAACAATGATATATTAAAGTTCCAGAGTCCCCTTAAATCAACACTCAGGGAGCTGTTGATGCTGTACCCCAGGGGTAGGCAACCCTGGTCCTGGAGTGCCACAGGCACTTAATGTCTTTGATTTAACCAACCTTGAAGACCAGGTGTCTTCAATTTAGATGACCAATGAACTGATCAATTAGCTCAGTTGGTCAGGTGTGGTGCCTAGTTGGAACAAAATCCTGCGGCATGCCAGGAACAGGGTTGCCTACCCCTTCGGTACCCTGTTCTGTGCTCTTATTCTGTCCTGCTGCTTTATCGTTTCATTGCAGTGCTAACACGAGAAGGTGTTGGTGCAGGTGACATTAAGACATTAGCAGGAGTCAGTTCAGGTGAGGCCCAAACTGACTCCAGAACAGCTACAGGCTGTTGTGTTTCATTTACGGTGTATGCCTTAGGCACGTGTCAAACTCATTCTACGGCGGGCCGACTGTCTGTGGGTTTTTGCTCCACCCTTGTACTTGATTGATGAATTAAGGTCACTAATTAGTAAAGAACTCCCCTCAACTGGTTGTCTAGGTCTTAATTGAAAGGAAAAAACAAAAACCCGGAGACACTACCAATAGATACTGATACTTAGATACAGCATTAGAGAGAGTGAGTGTGGGATGTGAGGGTGAGCGAGTGTGTGTGTGCGCGTGTTTGCCCCAGTGCGTGAGATAAAAGGACACGGACACTAACGGCCTCTGCGTCAGTGCTTAGCAATCTCTTTACCTTCTCCACGTCGGGAGACTCGATGTACTGCAGAGGAAATCAGATTACATTTACTTCTGGCCTCTAGACTACTGCACACCGCCTCGGCACACAACACTACTGCACACACACACACACAACACTACTGCACACACACACACACACACACACACACACACACACACACACACACACACACACACACCACACACCACACCACACCACACCACACCACACCACACCACACACACACACACACACACACACACACACACACACACAGCCTTCAGAGCGAACATCTGGCCATGTGCCAGCAAACACATTTAGAATAAAACAGGGAGCCAAATCGATATGGCCCTGCACCTTAAAGATGATTTATTCAAAAGACAAAGTAGGAATCTTTTCTCTCATTCGCTCAGTCACTTGGATCAAAGCGTAGTTAGATTGCTTTTATGCATATCTTTGAGGCAAATGAAGATAGGCCTTTATTTACACTGAAGAAGAATATAAACTCAACAGGTAGAGTGTTGGTCCCATGTTTCATGAGCTGAAGTAAAAAATCCCAGAAATGTTTCATACGGACAAAAAGCCTTTTTCTCTCAAATTTTGTACACAAATCTTAACATCCCTGTTAGTGAGCATTTCTCCTTTGCAAAGATAGTCCATCAAATCTAACAGGTATGGCATATCAAGAAGCTGTTTAAACAGCGTGATCATTACACAGGTGTACCTTGTGCTGGGGGCAATAAAAGGCCACTAAAATGTGCAGTTTTGTCACAACACAATGCCACAGATGTCTCAAGTTGAGGGAACGTGCAATTGGCATGCTGACTGTAGGAATGTCCATCAGACCTGTTGCCAGATAATTTAATGTTCATTTCTCTACCATAAGCCACCTCCAAGAGTATGTGGCAGTACGTCCAACTGGCCTCACAACCGCAGACCACGTGTATGGCGTCATGTGTGAAAGTGGGTTGCTGATGCCAACGTTGTGAACAGAATGCCCCATGGTGGCGGTGGGGTTATGGTATGGGCAGGCATAAGCTATGGATAATAAATACAATTGCATTTTATCGATGGCAATTTGAATGCACAGAGATACCGTATCGAGGTTCTGAGGCCCATTGTTGTGCCATTCATCTGCTGCCATCACCTCACGTTTCAGCATGATAATGCACAGCCCCATGTCGTAAGGATCTGTACACAATTCCTAGACGCTGAAAATGTCCCAGTTCTTCCATGGTCTTCATACTCAGACATGTCACCCATGGAACATGTTTGGGATGCTCTGGATCGACAGCGTGTTCCAGTTCCCACCAATATCCATCAACTTCGCCATTGAAGAAGAGTGGACAACATTCCACAGACAGCCTGATCAACACTACGTGAAGGAGACGTGTCGTGCTGCATGAGGCAAATGGTGGTCACACCAGATACTGACTGGTTTTCCAATCCATGCCCCTACTTTTTTCTTTAAGGTATCTGTGACCAACAGATACATATCTGTATTCCCAGTCATGTGAAATCCATAGATTTAATTTGACTGATTTCCTTATATGAACTGTAACTCAGTAAAATCTTTGAAATTGTTGCATGTTGTGTTTATATTTTTGTTCAGCATATATGTAAATCGTAGTTTACTTCCACTGCTGTTGCTATTTTTATGTTGTTTTATAATAAAGGGCCTGGGACGAGATCCCAGCATCATCTTAAGAAAATATTCACGAGAAGAAGGGAGAGAGCGCTTAAGGGGAAACGAATGTCAGTAGCTCTCTTTTTTTTTTTTTATATCTTCTTGAATCTTCTCTTCCTTGTCTTCTTCAGAGGACAGGTGGGAGACCAAAACATTACGATTTAAAGTTAACAGCTCAATCAAAAAGCAAACTTCTAGACCTGCTGAGGCTTGAAGTTAAGTCTCGGCAGCCGGGCTACATAGTGCTAAACTCAGCAGATTTCAATACAGAGGGGATATAGTTCTACTTACTGCCATGGTTCCACACAAAGATCTTGACCTTGTCTTTGACCTTCTTCTTCTTGGGGTCTACAGTACCAGTGGGCTCCTCCAGGGGAGGGTAGAGGTCTCCATCCAAAGTGCACACCAGCATCTGCCGCACACAGAACAGGGTCAATGAATATCAGTTCATTATAGACCAAAGAGCAATGAAAAATCGACCTTTTAGAATGCTTGAAAAGTCTAAAAAAAAACAATAATATGCGAGGTCATTATCAATACAGAATAGAACGGTCTGAGTCATAGAGCAGACACTGCAGCTGTTGACAACTGGTCTATACACAATCATACTCACTTCTATGAGCGCATCCTTCCTGTCTTCTAGAAGGACTGTTTTCAGAAACTCCAGGATGCAGGACAGATCCACCAGTAGGGGATGCGGTCCATTCTCACGATGCCATGGTGACCATCACCTGGAGAGGGAGAAGCATGTCATGTCACGCTTATGTCATTGTCTATTCCTATTAGCTATGTCTATTGATATTATACTACATGCCTGGTAAGGAATGGACATTCTCTGATGTGATGCTGGGAGGTTTAATTGAATAACCTCATATGGACCAAAATGTTCAAATAGGCTTAAACAAGGTTCTTCCAACTTTAGTTTCAAATGGCTTAATCAGCATGATTAATGAGGCCACTTTACAGTATCCTTGATTTGAATTATGCAAATTACAAAGCCTAACTTTCTACATTAAAGTGGGGTAATGGTGAGTGAACAGTTAGGACAACAAGGTACACTTGAACTTTTTATTTTATCTTTATTTAACTAGGCAAGTCAGTTAAGAACAAATTCTTATTTTCAATGACGACCTAGGAACAGTGTGTTAACTGCCTGTTCAGGAGCAGAACAACAGATATGTACCTTGTCAGCTCGGGGATTTGAACTTGCAACCTTTCGGTTACAAGTCCAACGCTCTAACCACTAGGCAACACATGAATTGAATGAGTTGAATAGAGCTTGACCTACCGTGCAGTTCTATGGAGAATCTGTCTTTGAGGTTCATGCTGCTAGATTGGGTAATCCGTTTTATCGTTGAGGCATATTCTTTTGACAGAGATAATGCAAATTAGAAAGACAAATGCAAATTAGAAAGACAAAAACTAGATCCCGCCTAGTTCTCAAACTCTAGGCGGCATTACGCCTTTACAGTTCTCAGCCATTAGCTTCGCCCATGACTGCCTCATGTCAACTACAATCCCGAAGCTTCGTTTTGACATTTAGAAACTATAATAATCATCACTTGCGCTATCATTTCGAAACATATGGGCCTTATCTTTCTTCAGCAATAAAGAATCCTTCAAATAAAAAAAGATACACTACATGACCAAAAGTATGTGGACGCCTGCTCGTCGAACATCTCATTCGAAAATCATGGGCATTAATATGGAGTTAGTCCCCCCTTTGCTGCTATAACAGCTTCCACTCTTATGGGAAGGCTTTCCACCATATGTTGGAACATTGCTGCGGGGACTTGCTTCCATTCAGCCACAATAGCATTCGTGAGGTTGGGCGATTAGGCTTGGCTTGCAGTCAGCTCCAATTCATCGCAAAGGTGTTCCATGGGGTTGAAGTCAGGTTTCTGTGCAGGCCAGTCATGTTCTTCCACACCAATCTCTACAAGGCATTTCTGTATGGACTTCGATTTGTGCACAGGGACATTGTCATGCTGAAACAGGAAAGGGCCTTCCCCAACTGTTCCCACAAAGTTGGAAGCGCATAATCATCTAGAATGTCATTGTATGCTGTAGCCAGCGCAACGATTTTCCTTCACTGGAACTAAGGGGCATGGAAAACAGCCCCAGACCATTATTCCTCCTCCACCAAACTTTACAGTTGGCACTATGCATTGGGGCAGGAAGCGTTCTCCTGGCGTCCTCCAAACCCAGATTTGTCCGTTGGACAGCCAGATGGTGAAGCGTGATTCATCACCCGAGAAAGCGTTTCCACTGATCCAGTCCAATGGCTGCAAGCTTTACACCACTCCAGCCGACGCTTTGCGTTGCACATGGTGATCTTAGGCTTGTGTGCGGCTGCTCGTCCATTTCATGAAGCTCCCGACGAACAGTTATTGTGCTGATGTTGCTTCCAGAGGCAGTTTTGAACTTGGTAGTGAATGTTGCAACCAAGGACAGATGACACGCTTCACCACTCGTCGGTCTCGTTTAGTGAGCTTGTGTGGCCTACCACTTCGTGGCTGAGCCGTTGTTGCCCCTAGATGTTTCCACTTCACAATAACAGCACTTACAGTTGACCAGGACAGCTTTAGCAGTGCAGACATTTTATCAACTGACTTGTTGGAAAGGTGGCATGCTATGACGGTACTACAGGAGGTTGGTGGCACCTTATTAATTGAGGAGGACGGGCTTGTGGTAATGACTGGAATGGTAACAAATACATCAAACACAAGGTTTCCAGGTGTTTGATGCCATTCTATTTGCGCCGTTCCAGCCATTATTATGAACCGTTCTCCCCTCAGCAGCCTCCTGTGGACAGTGCCACGTTGAACGTCACTGAGCTCTTCAGTAAGGCCATTCTACTGCCAATGTTAGTCTATGGAGATTGCCTGACTGTGTGCTCAATTTTATACACCTGTCAGCAACAGGTGTGGCTAAAATAGTAAAATCCACTAATTTGAAGGGGTGTCCACATACTTTTGTATATATAGTGTACACTTATTGTAGCAGTTTTGCATAGATCATACAGGTATGGGTGCCTTTATCTGACAAAACTACACTTCCCGAGTTACGCTTACGCTGTTTGGAGGATGCTATACAGCTAATTATCACAGGTGGTCGCCTCTTGTCTACAGTCTGTTTTCCATAAACAGGAGCTGTAACATGGAGATATGGCCCTGTGGGAACACTAACTCTATCAAGGTGTGTATTAATTTAACCTTTCGTTTTCTTTTCATGATTTCTCGCTGATATGAAAGCTATGGTCCGTACCGCAGGCGATGCATGTTAACGTTCAGACTGAGCATCAGGGATCTTAACAAAACTCCCCTCCCACAGAGACGCCTTCATGATCAAGGGCTAGATCCCTTCTAGCCATGACCCAGGTTAGGAAAAGAGTTCGCTTAAATGCTCTCCTAACCTCTTATGAAAAGTCATTCCTGTCCCCGAGTACTCCCAACTGCACACATTTTCGTTGTAGCCCAGGACAAACATGCCTGATTCAATTCATTGAGGGCCTGATGATTAGGTGATAAATTGAATCAGGTGTGCTTGTCCAAAACTACAAAAAAAAATGGGTACTGTTTTGGGTACTTGAGGACCAAAGTTGGGAATCACTGCTGTACTCCATCCTTACTGTGGGCAGCTGCAGGACAAATTCACTCTCCAGCTCATGTGGTGCATCATCGTGTGTTTTTTTCGAACTAACCTTCCCCACTGCAAATCAGTGCATAATAACAGATTAATATTCATCTTTAATGGTAGCTATCTATACTGAACAAAAATATAAACGCAACATGTAAATTGTCGGTTTCCTGGGCTGAAATAAAATCTCCCAGAAATTTTCATACGCACAAAGCTTATTGCTCTCAAATTTTGTGCACAAATTTGTTTACATCCCAGTTAGTGAGTTTTTCTCCTTTGCCTAGATATTCCATCCACCTAACAGGTCTGGCGTCTCAAGAACACAGATGCACCTTAGGCTGGGGACCAGAAAAGGCCACTAATATCTGCCATTTTGTCCAACAACACAAAGCCACAGATGTGTCTGTTATAAACTCATACTGTTTGGCTGGGCCTGGCTCCCCAGTGAGTGGGCCTGGCTGCCCAGTGAGTGGGCCTGGCTCCCAAGTGGGTGGGTCCAGGCCCACCTATGGCTGTGCCCCTGCCCAGTTGTGAAATCCATAGATTAGGAATTAATTAATTTCAATTGACTGATGTCCTTATATGAACTGTAACTAAGTAAAATCTTTTAAATTAATATATAATTAATATATAATATAATCAATATATTTTTCAGTGTAGTTAGCTGGCTAGTTGCTGTAGCTGTCTGACAATTTCTAGTAACTTTAACTGATTTCAGTTAGCTTCACCGAAGACGAACTTCTAATATTCCATGTTAACAAAACGTGCATTTTATTTAGAGGTACATTTTTTGTATTTTTGTTCTGCATGGTGACTACTTTGATATGAAAAATAAAGAGCCTTATCGATGCACACATAGACTGATGCACACAGCAAACCGGAAAAGTCTTATTTAATTAGGTCTTACCTAAAATTCAAACGGCACATTCCGCCACCTACTGGCCGGAATGGGAGCAGGACGGCCGCACATCCCAACCCGACCCCTAGCCCCTTTCTTACGTACCTTATTGAATCAGAAATATATAGTTGATAGAATCCTCACGAAATCATATGATAAAAGCAATAACCAGCACCTAATTTGTGGACACATGTGTAGACTAAAATGTAATGTATTTATTTTTTGCAAAGGAAGGAAAAGATAGGTGCAGTTTATTGTGCTGGGACGAAGCTTCATGGTGCGTTCAAGACAACTTGGAAACTCGGAACCTCCGAGTCTGAGCTGAATGCCGCGTTCACGTCATGTCGGAAACTCGGGACATACGAATTAAAATCAACGTAAATTATTTGCGTAGATCTTCCGATTGGTTGATTCTGACACTAGTGGGAAACTCGGGTATCATAAACTAAAAAAAAAAAGAAATGTCCTCTCACTGTCAACTGCGTTTATTTTCAGCAAACTTAACATGTGTAAATATTTGTATGAACATAAGATTCAACAACTGAGACATAAACTGAACAAGTTCCACAGACATGTGACTAACAGAAATTGAATAATGTGTCCCTGAACAAAGGGGGGGGGGGTCAAAATAAAAAGTAACAGTCAGTATCTGGTGTGGCCACCAGCTGCATTAAGTACTGCAGTGCATCTCCTCCTCATGGACTGCACCAGATTTGCCAGTTCATTTTGTGAGATGATACCCCACTCTTCCACCAAGGCACCTACAAGTTCCCAGATATTTCTGGGGGGAATGGCACTAGCCCTAACCTTCCTATCCAACAGGTCCCAGACGTGCGCAATGGGATTGAGATCCGGGCTCTTCGCTGGCCATGGCAGAACACTGACATTCCTGTCTTGTAGGAAATCACACACAGAACAAGCAGTATGGCTGGTGGCATTGTCATGCTGGAGGGTCATGTCAGGATGAGCCTGTAGGAAGGGTACCACATGAGGGAGGAGGATGTCTTCCCTGTAACGCACAGCGTTGATATTGCCTGCAATGACAACAAGCTCAGTCCGATGATGTTATGACACACCGCCCCAGACCATGACGGACCCTCCACCTCCAAATCGATCCCGCTCCAGAGTACAGGCCTCGGTGTAACGCTCATTCCTTCAACGATAAACGCGAATCCGACCATCACCTCTGGTGAGACATAACCGCGACACGTCAGTGAAGAGCACTTTTTGCCAGACCTGTCTGGTCCAGCGACGGTGGGTTTGTACCCATAGGCGACATTGTTGCCGGTGATGTCTGGTGAGGACCTGCCTTACAACAGGCCTACAAGCCCTCAGTCCAGCCTCTCTCAGCCTATTGTGGACTGTCTGAGCACTGATGGAGGGATTGTGCGTTCCTGGTGTAACTCGGGCAGTTGTTGCCATTCTGCAGGTGTGATATTCGGATGTACCGATCCTGTGCAGGTGTTGTTACACGTGGTCTGCCACTGTGAGGATGATCAGTTGTCCGTCCTGTCTCCCTGTAGCGCTGTCTTAGGCGTCTCACAGTACGGACATTGCAATTTATTGCCCTGGCCACATCTGCAGTCCTCATGCCTCCTTGCAGCATGCCTAAGGTACGTTCACGCAGATGAGCAGGGACCCTGGGCATCTTTCTTTTGGTGTTTTTCAGAGTCAGTAGAAAGGCCTCTTTAGTGTCCTAAGTTTTCATAACTGTGACCTTAATTGCCTACTGTCTGTAAGCTGTTAGTGTCTTAACAACCGTTCCACAGGTGCATGTTCATTAATTGTTTATGGTTCATTGAACAAGCATGGGAAACAGTGTTTAAACCCTTTACAATGAAGATCTGTGAAGTTATTTGGATTTTTACGAATTAACGAATCTATAACGAGTAAGCAAGTCAAAATTGCCGCGTTTCCGTCAGGACCTTAACGGGGCACACCTTCCTACAGGTCGGAAATGTCCGAGTTCTGAGTTGTCTTTTGCCGTGTTTACGTTAGATTTGGTTTTAGTCGTTTTAAAGCATATTGAGTTCGTTCCTAAATCTATATATAGTTTGGCACATTAGTCGTTAATACGGTAACACATTTTTTATCATACCAATATCCAAAAGGACTTTTACTTTGAAATAAAAACAATCACTTTTCCTTCCGGAATCATCCATCTACTGTTGCTGTCTCCGCTTAGCTAGCTTGCATGAAATATCTTTCTAGAAACCTGGAATAACGACGACGTACTTACTTTGAAGATTGAATCGTCAAAATGGGTTACAATAAATTCCGAGTCAACGCTACTCGGAAGATGTCGAAGACGTTAGCTCTGACTGTTCTAGCCTGTTTGTCGTTCTGCATCTGTGTTTGCAGGGCAGAGGATAGTGCCATGGAAAACATGGTAACAGAGAGGAAGGTTGAGGATAACCACAGACAAGACAGTGCCGACCTGCTGATTTTCATCATGCTCCTAACCCTCACGATTTTAACCATATGGTTATTCAAGCACCGTCGTTTCAGGTTTTTGCATGAAACGGGACTGGCTATGATCTATGGTGAGTATGGGTGAGAGGCCTCCATGTCAGGAGACTGCATGATGTCGTCATTACTTATCGTCATACTTAGCTTCGATGCAACCAAGATACTTCTGCCATAATGCTGGACTTTCGATAGTCTCTGAGTAGTCCAACACAATGTCAAAAGTCTCTTGGTTGCATAGAAGCTACGTCATAATGTTTATGTAGCTACAGGTCACGCACAGTATGTTTATTGACATTTACTGGAAATCTGGTAACATTGTTGTCATTCAAATAGGGATGCTGTCAAGACAACACAAGGCTCCGGCAATAATGAGGCCTACAATGGCCATATCTCTAAATTAGATCTCTGTTGTTGGTGTTTGGAATAATATTTATGCCTTATCAGTTATGCTACTGTGTGCAGGTACTAAACCCATACCGTTCAATGTCACACACCCAACAAGGTTCAACTTACTTTGCAGTATTTTTCTTTAGTTGCTCTGACCACTTCATGCACTTCCTGAAGTCCCATAGGTCACCTTGCATTCTTCAATGGAATGTTAGCTGGTTATTTATGTACATTGCGCATGGTGCTGTTCCGGCATGAAGGGCAGAGAGGACAACTGATAGATGCAATTCGGTATTTGTTAACCCAAGTTCATTCACTCTGTTCCCTCGCTCTCCCTCCAGGCGTGCTGGTTGGGGTGGTCCTGCGCTATGGTATCCACGTACCCCGTGACATTAGTAACGTCACCCTCAGTTGCCATGTCAATGCCAGCCCACCCACACTGCTCGTCAACGTCAGCGGCAAGTTCTACGAGTACACGCTGAAGGGCGAGATCAGCGCCTCTGAGATCAGTGATGTGCAAGACAACGAGATGCTTCGCAAGGTAGAGTCCCAAACACGTGGTCATTATTCATTTTGAAACATGAAATTATGGCTTGACTGACCAGAAAAGTGGCTGCTTCCACATAAGTTGTGGTTATTGTCTAAACGTGTTTTTTTTTCAAATCTAAACCGCTGTTTGGGAGGCTTTGTACAACTCAGACAAATCGGTTGCCTTTCTTTACATATTTCCTTTCTATCGTTCCCAAGGCATTTTCCACACGTACTCACTGTCTAATACACAGACACATGCACACTGTGTCTAACTCGGTGCATAACATAGGGCATCAGTCTTGTCCCGAGGTAGCCTACAGAGCACTGTTATTCAATGCAACTACTTTTGTGAAAATGTAAACAAATAATATAAATCTTAGGATTTTTCAGAGGGTGCTGCAGGACCCCCAACATCCATACTTCCTGTGGCTATGTGACAGTGGTTCCCAACCTGTTTTGCTTACTGTACATTTACATTTACATTTAAGTCATTTAGCAGACGCTCTTATCCAGAGCGACTTACAAATTGGTGCATTCACCTTATGATATCCAGTGGAACAACCACTTTACAATAGTGCATCTAACTCTTTTAAGGGGGAGGGGGGGGTTAGGAGGATTACTTTATCCTATCCTAGGTATTCCTTAAAGAGGTGGGGTTTCAGGTGTCTCCGGAAGGTGGTGATTGACTCCGCTGACCTGGCGTCGTGAGGGAGTTTGTTCCACCATTGGGGTGCCAGAGCAGCGAACAGTTTTGACTGGGCTGAGCGGGAACTGTACTTCCTCAGAGGTAGGGAGGCGAGCAGGCCAGAGGTGGATGAACGCAGTGCCCTTGTTTGGGTGTAGGGCCTGATCAGAGCCTGAAGGTACGGAGGTGCCGTTCCCCTCACAGCTCCGTAGGCAAGCACCATGGTCTTGTAGCGGATGCGAGCTTCAACTGGAAGCCAGTGGAGAGAGCGGAGGAGCGGGGTGACGTGAGAGAACTTGGGAAGGTTGAACACCAGACGGGCTGCGGCGTTCTGGATGAGTTGTAGGGGTTTAATGGCACAGGCAGGGAGCCCAGCCAACAGCGAGTTGCAGTAATCCAGACGGGAGATGACAAGTGCCTGGATTAGGACCTGCGCCGCTTCCTGTGTGAGGCAGGGTCGTACTCTGCGAATGTTGTAGAGCATGAACCTACAGGAACGGGTCACCGCCTTGATGTGAGTTGAGAACGACAGGGTGTTGTCCAGGATCACGCCAAGGTTCTTAGCGCTCTGGGAGGAGGACACAATGGAGTTGTCAACCGTGATGGCGAGATCATGGAACGGGCAGTCCTTCCCCGGGAGGAAGAGCAGCTCCGTCTTGCCGAGGTTCAGCTTGAGGTGGTGATCCGTCATCCACACTGATATGTCTGCCAGACATGCAGAGATGCGATTCGCCACCTGGTTATCAGAGGGGGGAAAGGAGAAGATTAATTGTGTGTCGTCTGCATAGCAATGATAGGAGAGGCCATGTGAGGATATGACAGAGCCAAGTGACTTGGTGTATAGCGAGAATAGGAGAGGGCCTAGAACAGAGCCCTGGGGGACACCAGTGGTGAGAGCACGTGGTGCGGAGACAGATTCTCGCCACGCCACCTGGTAGGAGCGACCTGTCAGGTAGGACGCAATCCAAGCGTGGGCCGCGCCGGAGATGCCCAGCTCGGAGAGGGTGGAGAGGAGGATCTGATGGTTCACAGTATCAAAGGCAGCCGATAGGTCTAGAAGGATGAGAGCAGAGGAGAGAGAGTTAGCTTTAGCAGTGCGGAGCGCCTCCGTGACACAGAGAAGAGCAGTCTCAGTTGAATGACTAGTCTTGAAACCTGACTGATTTGGATCAAGAAGGTCATTCTGAGAGAGATAGCAGGAGAGCTGGCCAAGGACGGCACGTTCAAGAGTTTTGGAGAGAAAAGAAAGAAGGGATACTGGTCTGTAGTTGTTGACATCGGAGGGATCGAGTGTAGGTTTTTTCAGAAGGGGTGCAACTCTCGCTCTCTTGAAGACGGAAGGGACGTAGCCAGCGGTCAAGGATGAGTTGATGAGCGAGGTGAGGTAAGGGAGAAGGTCTCCGGAAATGGTCTGGAGAAGAGAGGAGGGGATATGGTCAAGCGGGCAGGTTGTTGGGCGTCACAAGACGCGAGATTTCATCTGGAGAGAGAGGGGAGAAAGAGGTCAAAGCACAGGGTAGGGCAGTGTGAGCAGAACCAGCGGTGTCGTTTGACTTAGCAAACGAGGATCGGATGTCGTCGACCTTCTTTTCAAAATGGTTGACGAAGTCATCCGCAGAGAGGGAGGAGGGGGGAGGAGGGGGAGGAGGATTCAGGAGGGAGGAGAAGGTGGCAAAGAGCTTCCTAGGGTTAGAGGCAGATGCTTGGAATTTAGAGTGGTAGAAAGTGGCTTTAGCAGCAGAGACAGAAGAGGAGAATGTAGAGAGGAGGGAGTGAAAGGATGCCAGGTCCGCAGGGAGGCGAGTTTTCCTCCATTTCCGCTCGGCTGCCCGGAGCCCTGTTCTGTACCACCAATTGATTTTTTTGCACTGCCCAGAGTACTCCCTTATGTGGCTTTTACCAGTAGGCCTATGGTCTCATGAGTTTTCTTAAGGTAACAACAATGATGGAAAATGAAAATGGACTTTGGACCCTAGTTAGTTATTATTACGTGCATTTATAATTGGGTTATAACAACAACAAAAAAATCACATTTTATTATACTGTACTGTACAGTGATGTAATACAACCCTTCTGAGTTTTTCTTCTTTTCTCAGGTGACCTTTGACCCTGAGGTGTTCTTCAACATCCTCCTGCCCCCTATCATCTTCCATGCCGGCTACAGTCTGAAGAGGGTAAGGCATGTGGTTGGTTAGTTTAAAAGTTGAATCAATAGTAAAATATCACAGTGCTGATTTGTTCGTCGGTAATATTTAGGCCTAATCCTTCACGTAACTCTCTCTCTCAGAGACACTTCTTCAGGAACATGGGGTCCATCCTGGCCTACGCCTTTCTGGGAACAGTCATATCATGTTTCATCATTGGGTGAGTTTATAGCTGCTGGACTTTTATTGTCATGAATCTTGCCATGGAGGCTGACCGGAAAGATTTCCGCTAGATGGGCCAGCTGCAAAGTCAAAATTCATTCAAATAAAAATTAGCATTTTGATCTTCATTTAAGGTTAGGCATTAGGGTTAGCTGTATGGTTAGGTTTAGGTTTAAAATCTGATATTATGACTTTGTGGCTGTGCCAGCTAGTGACCACTCTGCGGAGCTGCCTCCAGGGCAAGATTCATGACAACAAATGCCAACCTGCAAGTTTACACCCAGCTATACTGTATTATGTATGCGTTACATCTTTGTGTGTTCATACACCTTTAGTCCTTTGTGTGACCTGTCAGAGAAATGCTGACCTGAGGTAATATGATCTCTACCTCTGTGCAGGTTGCTGATGTACGGATGTGTCACGCTGATGAAGCAGGTGGGACAGCTTAACGGGGACTTTTTCTTCACAGACTGTCTGTTGTTTGGAGCCATTGTCTCTGCAACTGACCCAGGTACAGACCCTGTTCATGTCAGTCACCTCTTTAGGACATTCAATAATGGACCACACGGTAATGGTTCAACCGCTTGCTTCAGCAGTCATAAGCCTAGTCTATATATTGTTATCCAAAGTTTTCCTGATTCACAAGCTGCAAAAACTATTTGAGGCTACGGTGTCTCAAAATGAACAAACAGTACTATTGCTGCTTTTTTCTAGTTTTTCAAGCAAAGGTCTGTTAAGGGAGTATGCAGCCGAGCTGAAGCCTTTACTTTACTGTCTCCTGTCCTGCAGTGACGGTGCTGGCCATCTTCAACGAGCTGCAGGTGGACGTGGATCTGTACGCTCTGCTGTTTGGAGAGAGCGTTCTCAACGACGCCGTGGCCGTGGTGCTGTCCTCGTGAGTCCTCCGTCTTGACCTGACACACCTGTCTACCATCTGTCGGTCTCCTTGACACACTCACATTGTGAAGTTTGGTATTTGTCTTTGTGATACATTGTTGTGAAGCTTTGGCTGACAAACCTCATCTTCAAACAGCTGTGCTTTGGAACTGTTATAGATATTTTGGGCTGGATAAGGGGGAGGTTTGTCCTAGTCTCTCACACACACACACACACACACACACACACACACACACACACATGCACATGGACACGCACACACAAACACAAACACACTCTCAACCAAATGTTTTTTGGTATTGATTATCCAGTGTGTGACCTGGTTGTACTAAACCAATAACTATTATTAATGCTGTGGAATGTGTGCGATTGACCCTTTGGTAACCCTAACCAGTACCTTCCCTCTGCCGGGAACTCTGATTATTTTCAGAATTCTAATGTATTATGGTCGGCTCAGCGCGGGGGTGCAGCACGCCCCTGGAGCCAATCAATCAGCCAATCATTGGGTAGAGGGCGTGGCGGCGACGCGAGACACTCCCCTGAACGGGTGTGCTAGCTCAGAGTGCTTTTGCGGTGGCTTCTTTTTGCATCGTGAGAACATGCACGGCAAATGACCAGCCGTTACACCCCAGATAGCAGCTATGCAGCACAAGTACAACCCTTAAACGGATAGTTCACGCCGACATCAAAAGCGTGTCAGATGTTTGCGTAAGCAAAAAGCTAGAGTGCTGAGCCTATATTTCATGGCATCCGTTTTGTGGATCTTGAGGTATGCATTAGGTCAACTCTTGAGTCCTCAATTCAAAATGTAAGCCAGTTCTTGTGGTGTAGAATCCTGGTGATTTGCTGTTTGGGTGACAGGCGTTCATTACGTCCCCAATTTGCATGGTCCTGCTGCTCGGCTCTAACCCCTTTGCCCTTCCTCTCTCTGTCTTCTCGGTCAAACCGCTCTCTCACTCACTGCTTTTCTCTCAGCCATGTACGTATGCCCTGGTAATGATGTTATGTAAGAGAATTGTTAAATTTTTTTAGGGAATAGTGATAACCCTCTTATTTGATCAGTTTAACACAGATTTCTTTTGCTGCCGCATGAGCCAGAATTGTGTAATGAGGTTGGATTTATTGCAATTTGGATTTAACCATGTTATCTAGAATCACTAATTCCAAGCTTCAGCTAATCTTTCACGAGTGGTTCCCCGTAGCTACGAGTTGAAAAACCCATGCCCAATAGTCCCTCTGGTCTGACTTGAATGGAAAGCTGTTGATGTATTTCTGCTACAGTCAGTGCTGAGAGATACCTTAAGACTGGGTAGCTAGTAGTCCCATAGAACCCTCCAGTGTAGAACATTGCTGCTCAGAGGATGGTATCACTTCATACACAGGACCGTACTTACTAGCAGATATCTATACACAAGTATGTGCACCAGTGGAGGCTGGTAGGGGGAGCTGTGGGAGGACGGGCTCATTGTAACGGCTGGAGTGGAATAAATGGAACGGTATCAGACATGGAAACCGTATTCCGTTCCATGTATTCCAGTCCAGCCGTTACAATGAGCCCATCCTCCTATAGCTGCTCCCACCAGCCCCCGCTGATGTGCGCATACTGTAGTATAATCTCATAATTTCTTAATGGGTTTTCCATGTGAAACTACGATAGTCATTGTAGATATTGACACAGCGAGCCACTATATATTTGCATAAGAGAGTCATCTGCACTTCAAACAGACCGGGCATGCAAATGTTAGTACTAGTACTATACAGTGCTCTTGGGTCATTAGGATCATCAGAGTCATTTGTATAAAGGCCTCCCCTGGTCTGTAGGGATATACCTGGTACACCATACCTTAGTTCTGATATCATTGGGGACTTTTCAAGACGTTCAACCTCTTCAGGATGGAAGCACATTTTGTTAACCAGCTCTCTAGGTCTAACCGTACTAATGATCTATGGTTCGTTCATTTCTCATGCCCAGAAATGATGCAGTAAATACCGGTATTTAATTTCCATTTCCACCCTCGTAACACTTCATCCATCCACATAGGCCGCTTGAGCTACTCTATTATTTTGCACCTTTTCTGGGATTGACTGTGTGTGTGTGTGTGTGTGTGTGTGTGTGTGTGTGTGTGTACCAGGTCCATCGTGTCGTACCAGCCGGAGGGGGACAACAGTCACACCTTTGAGGTGATGGCCATGTTGAAGTCCTTTGGGGTGTTCCTGGGTGTCTTCAGTGGATCCTTCGCCCTGGGAGTGGCCACCGGGGTCATGACGGCGCTCATATCCTTTAGTCAATTAAGTACTTCCTCTGTGTGATTTGAGGGTCTAGAAATGCAAAAATGTATATTACAGTAACAGCAAGGTTACAAACAGATGGAAATGCTTTTGTTCTTGTATTCCAATGGATGAAGTAGATTCTTAGCCTAGCGGTTAAGAGTGTTGGGCCAGTAGCCGAAAGGTCGCTGGTTTGAATCCCCGAGCCGACCAGGGAAATAATCTATCGACGTGCCCTTGAGCTTGGCACTAATCGCTCTGGATAAGAGCATCTGCTAAATGGCTAAAATGTAAAAGTGCTCTTGGTATTGTCAACTTGCTAGTTGCTATATAATGACCTCAATGCTCTGGAGTCTAAGCTGTTCTTTCAGTGTTTGGTGAGTTGTGTAGTGTGGTCGTTTTCATGACGCATTTTCTCCTTGACTGTTATCCTCACGTCACTAAGTTCACTAAGCTGAGGGACTTCCAGCTACTGGAGACTGCTCTCTTCTTCCTCATGTCCTGGAGCACCTTCTTAATGGCAGAGGCCTGTGGCTTCACAGGTAACCAATCATCTTACTGAACCGGTCATGGCCCCACCCCCCACAGGTTATTTTTTTCATGACCCACTTTCTTATGGTGTGTCTGGTTGTTGTTGTTGTTTGTTTCTGCAGGTGTGGTGGCAGTGCTTTTCTGCGGGATCACTCAGGCTCATTACACCTTCAACAACCTGTCCCCTGAATCACAGGACAGGACCAAACAGGTGAGGACCACGTTTACCATTGCATTTATTTACTGCGAGCTACGCTGGACAGCAATGTCATCTGCTAAATATTGACATTCCAAAATGGTCCCTGAAAGGTTGTTTTTGTCTTGTCCTGTAGTTGTTTGAGCTTCTGAACTTCCTGGCAGAGAATTTCATCTTCTCCTACATGGGTCTGGCCCTGTTCACCTTCCAGAACCACATCTTCAACCCCACCTTCATCGTGGGCGCTTTTGTATCCTCACTCATAATACAATGAGATGATGGGAGTACAGCACGCAACCCTAGTCTAAGAGTAGAGTAGTGTATAGGGGTTAAACTGTAAGACTGGGTGGGAATGGCATAAGCAATGACAAACTGGGCATTATTTAACTGTTATCTAACCACTGTAGTCATAATAGAGTAAGTAGCATTACTGGGCATCTAAGTACAGAATTTTGTTTGTAATGCTGGGAAGGCACTAGACTGAAAAGTTTTCAGGACATTGCTAGTTTCTTTACCCTCTATGGACCTCTCCTTGACAACAATCACTCCCAGCTGGCAGTGTTCCTGGGCAGAGCAGCCAACATCTACCCCCTGTCCTTCCTGCTCAACCTTGGACGCAGGAACAAGATCAGCTCCAACTTCCAGCACATGATGATGTTTGCAGGTACTGCATTTACACAGGCAGCCCAATTCTGATCATTTGCCCAATTATTGTCAAAAGAGCTGTTCTAATTTGTCAAAAGACTAATTAGTGGAAATAAAGATTGGAATGTGGCCAGGCGGAGATCTGGCGCCACCATTTTTCATTTTCCTTTTTTAATCACTAGATTAAATAGCATTGTATTTACTTGAAGAGAAAAGGTGATGATAATATAGCGCTTTCTGTCCAGTTTCTAGGTTTCAAGTGATGAAATATCTGCCACAATTTTAGTATTTATTATTACTTTAAAATATTTTTGGGGAAATTTAAAAAAGTGCAGAGGCTGGGATATCCTGCCACTTTTTGAACCATGTTGATTTATGAGTCTGATTTCTTATGTCCAGTGATTTTAGAAGTCACTGTTCTGCCATTACATCCTTAGTCTTCTGAAGCTCAGTTGATAGAGAAGCACTTGGAATGCCAGTTTGATTCATTATTAATAATAATATTATTATTATAAATATAGAAAAAACAAGTCATACCAGAACGTGTTGTTACATTGACCACTATGTAACTGTACTAACTGATTGTCATGTGATGACGATTATTGAAACTGTTTACAGAGTTCCCACACCAGCGACGTTATCTAACAAAAAGCTATTTTAAGTGATATGGCTTGTGGAGAGACACACACAGCTTGTCGCTTGTGCACACGCATACGAACTGGGTGGTTCGAGCCCTGAATGCTGATTGGCTGTGTTAGGTTCTAAAATATTAGAGTAAGAACTTGAAGGACACTGTGAAAGCTTAAACCAAGTGTATTCTTCCCAAAGGATCAGACTGCTGAATTGACAAAAACATGTTTACAATAGTGCTGGTATTTGTACCCCACTTTGGGCGGAGTCTCCTCCTTCTCACTAAACATTGTATCTTTATTGCTAGGCAGGAAACTAAGTGATACGGGCAATAAACATTTCCTTCTCCCTTAACGTGACCTGACCTCAACCCCCTTCATCTCTAATCTATGGTTCTCTTCCCTTATCAATGCCTGCCACGTGATCGTTTCCATACTCAGTACATTCCAAGCTTAATTGCACCCACCATATACCTTCCCCCTACAGATAACCATTAACCTCTGGTGTGGCCCCTCGGCTATGGCACCCCTCAGGTCTCTATTATAACTAATGAATAATAACATTTAAAGTTCAGAAATCCAAACCCATCAGTCCCCCCTTTTTGAACATTTGACATCATACTGTTCAACATTACATAAACTTGGAAATCACTTTATAAATGGACAAACAATGATAATAAAACATGAACAAACAAAAAAATAAACATGATTAACATTCACCGTGAGGTTTAGAAACTCAGACTTATGGCCTCTGTTCCGTGATCACACCAAGCACACTCTCATTTCTCATAGAACACTGATAATAACATGTCCGCTGGAGCTGTTGACTTCTTCCATTTCAACTTTCTACTTCTGGTTCCTAAGAGAGTGATCGCATAAGACTTGAAAAGCAAAAAGAAGGCAGGAAACTAAGTGATACGGGCAATAAACATTTCCTTCTCCCTTAACGTGACCTGACCTCAACCCCCTTCATCTCTAATCTATGGTTCTCTTCCCTTATCAATGCCTGCCACGTGATCGTTTCCATACTCAGTACATTCCAAGCTTAATTGCACCCACCATATACCTTCCCCCTACAGATAACCATTAACCTCTGGTGTGGCCCCTCGGCTATGGCACCCCTCAGGTCTCTATTATAACTAATGAATAATAACATTTAAAGTTCAGAAATCCAAACCCATCAGTCCCCCCTTTTTGAACATTTGACATCATACTGTTCAACATTACATAAACTTGGAAATCACTTTATAAATGGACAAACAATGATAATAAAACATGAACAAACAAAAAAATAAACATGATTAACATTCACCGTGAGGTTTAGAAACTCAGACTTATGGCCTCTGTTCCGTGATCACACCAAGCACACTCTCATTTCTCATAGAACACTGATAATAACATGTCCGCTGGAGCTGTTGACTTCTTCCATTTCAACTTTCTACTTCTGGTTCCTAAGAGAGTGATCGCATAAGACTTGAAAAGCAAAAAGAAACACAAAACATAACAGTATTCACAGTGTGGTAAGCTATGCATAATTATATATGCATGAAAACCCAAAGTCTGATAACATGACAATTCCCACTCTCTCTTCGCCTGACACTATGCCCCCAGGATACTTTTCTGCTGGATTCCACAAAAATGAAGGCCCTAGAGAACCTCCTCATGCTTTCACCCAGTCTTCCCCTTTCCTGCCACAGGCTCCGAGAGGTGTTCCCAAGCCATATAATTTTCACTTTGTTCCCCATCTCCTTCTTTGCCACCTGATGGGCAAGTGCATAGCCCTAATCAACGCTACTCTTGAGAATGCCTCCAGAATGTTGTCCAGAGTACAATAACCCCAACATATATCCTTTCATCTGATGCATTAACCAAAAAGGCAACTAAACCCAACTATGGAGGTTAAAGTAGCTCCCAGACCCAAACCATCTGTATGTCTACAGTGGAATCTAGTCTTTCTCTCTCTCTCATTAGCTCCGCTTCCTCTGTCATGGCGTCTTCAAGCTCGCCCATTATGCAGCTGGACCTCACTTCACGTGAGAACTGTGAACCCACCGAGGAGAGACATGACGATGTTTACCGCTGCAGGTGCTGTAAGGAGTACTGCGTGTAGACCAGACCAACGCTGTCCCAACACTCCCGCCTGGTGTATCTTGATCTCCAGAATTCAGCTCGTGGTCCTCGGTTATCTGCTGCTCCTCATGTGCTGCTTCCACCTGGGAATATACACAATGCAATGCATTGGTCATTTCCTGACAACACAGACTCCCCTTAGCCCAGATCATTAATCTGTGACATGTATAACAGCACCCGGTACTCCCATCGGTCTCCCAGTTACCAAGCCATGTGGCATGAGTCCTCATAAAATGATATCCCAACAATGCTACTAAAATAACCCCGGCTACTACTGACACTGCCCGTGACGCGTACCTCAAACTCCCTCATTTGCGCCGTAGTCCAATTCCATGCTGTTACTATAGCCTCCTTTAATTACTGTCCCTACAGCGACTGCCGTGAGTAGCTACTGCATGGAATCTGTCAAGTGTTCGCTGGCTGTTATGAATAGGGAAAAGATGAATGAAGTTGGAAGGATATCCAACCTAAAAAACCTCTTGAGTCACAGGTTTCTTGAAAGTTGACAATAGTGTCTGAAATGCCAACACTATCTCTGCTACTCGCACCATGATCTGGGTATGTGTAACGTTCAGTTTAACTTCATAGTAGTCCCTATATTGTGCACAGTTAGCTCGCAGGAGAGTGAGGAGAGCTATCTCGTGTAACAATATACATAGTCTGGGGATGATACCACTCTATCACCACAACCTTAATTTATGAGCCCCACAGATCTCCACCCCAGTCACATTCCAGCTCACTTAACTTCTCTAGGGTATGTGGGATGGTAGCGTCCCACCTCGTCAACAGCCAGTGAAACTGCAGGGCGCCAAATTCAAAACAACAGAAATCCCATAATTTAAATTCCTCAAATTTACACCATTTTAAAGATACACTTGTTGTAAATCCAGCCAAAGTGTCCGATTTCAAAAAGGTTTTACGACGAATGCACACCAAACGATTATGTTAGGTATGAGCCAAGTCACAGAAAAAGACAGCCCTTTTTCCAGCCAAAGAGAAAAGTAACAAAAAGCAGAAATAAAAATATAATTCATGCCTTACCTTTGACAAGCTTCTGTTGTTGGCACTCCAATATGTCCCATAAACATCACAAATGGTCCTTTTGTTCGATTAATTACGTCGATATATATCCAAAATGTCAATTTATTTGGCGCATTTGATCCAGAAAAACACAGGTTCCAACTTGCTCAAACGTGACGACAAAATATCTCAAAGGTTACCTGTAAACTTTGCCAAAAAATTTCAAACTACTTTTGTAATACCACTTTAGGTATTTTTTAACGTTAATAATCGATACAATTGAAGACGGGATTATCTGTGTTCAATACAGGACAAAAACAAACGCAAGCATGCTTTCTGGTCTTGCGCCTCTATCAAACAGTACACATGAAGTGACACTTTTTCAAGATGGCCGTACTTCTTCATTACACAAAGGAATAACCTCAACCAATTTCTCAGGACTGTTGACATCCAGTGGAAGCCGTAGGAACTGCAAGCATGTCGCTTAGAAATCTGGTTTCCCAATAAACTCATTGAAAAGAGAGTGACCTCAACAACAACAAAAAATCTGAATGGTTTGTCCTCGGGTTTTCTCCTGCTAAATAAGTCCTGTTATACTCACAGACATGATTCAAACCGTTTTAGAAACTTCAGAGTGTTTTCTATCCAAATCTACTAACAATATGCATATCTTATCTTCTGGGGATGAGTAGCTGGCAGTTGAATTTGGGTATGCTTTTCATCCAAACGTGAAAATGCTGCCCCCTACCCTAGAGAAGTTAACAGCCTTATGTAAACATTATGTCTCAAACACAGAGCTCATGTGTACATCACTTCCTGCTACAGATACATTTGCACATATATCATTCCATCTAAACCATAACACACTAGTCACTACCCCTTATGCACTTCTACATTTATAAGCATACTAAGAAACATTCTTAAATCAATTAGTCAATGTACATCAGTCCCTACTGGAACAATGATCACACTTATGTTGCACGAAACCTAAAAACGTATTGACTTGAAAAGGAAAGAGGAAAAAGTTAATGTTTAATAATTTCACACCACCCTTGATGCGACTAAAACTGGGGAAAGAACCATCCATCCGTTACGTTCCAAGCCCATGTGATGCTGGTCTCCATGCCCGTCTCCTTCATTTTCATCCTTGGGTGTTAATGCAAGACTATGGGCCTTGTATGCAATTAATTGTACCGTATATAAGCAATCTAATCTATATATTAATGCGATTTAACATAAAATTCTGATCACATGGTAATAAATAAAAAAAAACGTACTGTTTGAACCAAGCTATCATCCAGTGAGTTTTCTAATAACCTCCCTGTCGGAGGACACTTAAAGATAAGGTTTCTAGAGGCTTCCTAGGCATAATACATTTGAGCAGTGCACCCACCCCTCACAGTTTGAGAACAATTCTCTCCCGCTGTATCCGAATTATAACTAAAACATTTGATAAATTATCCAACCCAAATTTAGAATGACTGTCCTCCGTGCTTTACTTTGAGTCTATCACTCGAATTCAATCTTCTCAACCTAGCACACATCACGGTTAGAATGTACGTTTATAAGTGGGACCTTTTATTGCCGGAAATAACTCTTCTCATTACAACACCACCCCTTTGTCCCTGTTTTCCTGTTGCGAGTGGCATGGTAATGAAAGATTGGTATCTCACTGCATTCTTAGTCTAGATTGTTCGCAGTGTGTAGACCTTCCTCAATACCACTCCCCTCCTCCCGGGACTTCCTCCTTCCCAACGACACATACAGTTGAAGGCAGAAGTTTACGTACACTTAGGTTGGAGTCATTAAAACTCATTTTCAACCACTCCACAAATTTCTTGTTAACAAACTATAGTTTTGGCAAGTCAGTTAGGACATCTACTTTGTGCATGACACAAGTCATTTTTCCAACAATTGTTTACAGACATATTATTTCACTTATAATTCACTGTATCACAATTTCAGTGGGTCAGAAGTTTACATACACTAAGTTGACTGTGCCTTTAAACAGCTTGGAAAATTCCAGAAAATTATGTCATGGCTTTAGAAGCTTCTGATAGGCTAATTGACATCATTTGAGTCAATTGGAGGTGTACCTGTGGATGTATTTCAAGGCCTACCTTCAAACTCAGTGTCTCTTGGCTTGACATCATGGCATGGGAAAATCTAAAGAAATCAGACCTCAGAAAATAAATGGTAGACCTCCACAAGTCTGGTTCATCCTTGGGAGCAATTTCCAAATGGCTGAAGGCACCACGTTCATCTGTACAAACAATAGTACGCAAGTATAAACACCATGGGACCACGCTGCCATCATACCGCTCAGGAAGGAGACGCGTTCTGTCTCCTAGAGATGAACGTATTTTGGTGCGAAAAGTGCAAATCAATCCCAGAACAACGGCAAAGGACCTTGTGAAGATGCTGTAGGAAACAGCTACAAAAGTATCTATATCCACAGTAAAACGAGTCCTATATCAACATAACCTGAAAGGCCGCTCAGCCTAGAAGAAGCCACTGCTCCAAAACCGCAATAAATCCAGACTACAGTTTGCAACTGCACATGGGGACAAAGATTGTACTTTTTGGAGAAATGTCCTCTGGTCTGATGAAACAAAAATATAATCGTTTGGCCATAATGACTATTGTTATGTTTGGAGGAAAAAGGGGGGAGGCTTGCAAGCCGAAGAACACCATCCCAACCGTGACTCACGGGGGTGGCAGCATCATGTTGTGCGGGTGCTTTGCTGCAGGAGGGACTGGTGCACTTCACAAAATAGATGGAAATGTACGTGGATATATTGAAGCAACATCTCAAGACATCAGTCAGGAAGTTAAAGCTTGGACGCAAATGGGTCTTCCAAATGGACAATGACCCCAAGCATACTTCCAAAGTTGTGGCAAAATGGCTTATGGACAACAAAGTCAAGGTATTGGAGTGGCCATCACAAAGCCCTGACCTCAATCCTTTAGACAATTTGTGGGCAGAACTGAAAAAGCGTGTGAGCAAGGAGGCCTACAAACCTGACTCCGTTACATCAGCGCTGTCAGGAGGAATGGGCCAAAATTCACCCAACTTATTGTAGGAAGCTTGTGGAAGGCTACCCAAAACGTTTGACCCAAGTTAAACAATTTAAAGGCAATGCTACCAAATATTAATTGAGTGTATGTAAACTTCTGAACCACTGGGAATGTGATGAAAGAAGTAAAAGCTGAAATAAATAATTCTCTCTACTATTATTCTGACATTTCACATTCTTAAAATAAAGTGGTGATCCTAACTGACTTAAGACAGGGAATTGTGAAAAACTAAGTTTAAATTTATTTGAGTAAGGTGTATGTAAACTTCCTACTTCAACTGTATGTAACTCTTGCCTGTCAGATTTGATGGCCCTTGGTAATGTCCCGATTTTTCAATATAAAGTAATCAGTTTTTCCCACGTACACAATTCTCTCACCATTCTGTCTGGTCCATTTCTCCCACCAGTACACCAGGAGCATGAGAGAAGTTTGTATGTTATCTCTCTCCACGCTCACTCCACATGCGCGGTCTCAGGACTCATGGCGCACTCCTGCCGCCCGTACCCAGGTTAATGGCTCGGACTCAGATTGGTGTGTTAAAAGTCACTGTCCCATTGAACGCCTTTGTTGCTCTTTCTTCAGCCGGTTTGTGGTCACATTATTCCTACCATGCATTAAGACACAATCTGACGTCACCTTCCATGATAACCTCGAGAGGACAGATCAGAACAACAGTTTAGTTCAATTCCTTTCTGATTCAGGAAATCCAGACAAGCGTCGACTATATGACAACTATTACATTCCCAATTTCCTTATTAACATTATCTCTACGACCAATGTCAAAGAGCATAACAACATACTGTTACTGTTGAAACCATTTTCAAAATTAGTTCATACTTCCTTATTTTACTGGCGACCTCTCGGAAGAGTTACCAGATCAGGGAGTTAGCACCATAACCCATGGGAGAATCCCAACCATCCAGCAGATCTTGTGAAATGTTGTATCGAAACAATGTCAAGAAATTAAATCAGCAATTCACATATCACAATCCATTTCATGAAATCAGCAATACACATCACAATCCATTTGGAGTAACTGTCAACCCTCATTAACATATATTTTTCCTTCTATATGCAGAGTAAACAAAATACATTTGTGTATTTACCCGAAGCCCTGGGGAACTGGTAGTTTCCCCTTTGAACACATGATTCACATTGTGATTCAAAATCGTGTTAAATCTAAAATAAACAAATTTGAATAACCCATCAACTTAGAATTACAACTCTTGATAACTCCATAAGGAAATAATGATATCTCATGAAGTAATGGTAAAATAGAATAGAGACTGGTGTTTCTCATTCATTTTATAATTAAATCCCACCTGTTTTGATCATTTCTAGTGAGATTGATCAGGCCTCACCAGAAAGTCAGGGTACAGGGCATCCAACACCATTAAATATTTCCTCTCCCCTTTCTTTCCCTGTCCTTCAGAAACCCTTTAAAACATGTAAAACATTTCCATCATTCTGCATACCCAATTTAAAACCAAATTGTAAAGACCCCACACAAAATAATTCCCACAGTATTAACACTACTAACGCATATTCATAACCAGTAAATTGTGTGTGGTAAACCGTAGGTCAAAAACACACATGAACAGGCCTTACTTATCTGTGAACTGTGTTTATGGCCTATTCCAGATACTTTTATACTTAACTGCTCTCCCCAAGACCACAGTCAATGAAACCCCCTCTTCTGGAAAAGAAAGTATACATTTCGTTAGCATTCACAATGCTACATCTTAGCGGGGCGGCAGGTTTCTAGTAACCGAAAGGTTGCAAGATCGAATCCCTGAGCTGACAAGGTAAAAATATGTTGTTCTGCCACTGAACAAGGCAGTTAACCCACTGTTCCTAGGCCGTCATTGAAAATATAAATTTGTTCTTAACTGACATGCCTAATTTAAATAAAGGTAACATTAAAAAAAAAAAAAAAATCAGCAATCCCAAATTATTAATTATAAACCAAAGATGATAATGGTAAGTCCACTGTCCTTACTCCAATCATTAAACGTTTGTTATAATCCACCCTAGCGTTTATCTTTTATTTCTCGCCACCGAGTCTAAGGATTCACTGGTCTCTTTTCCCCATGATTCTCCATAACCACCGCACCACCATTTTCATTTTAGGTTTGGTACCCCTATGCTAATTCCTAATTCCTCATGACCCCTCCACCCTTTCGTCCATTCTAGAAATCTATTTCAGAATAAGGCGACATAAAATGTCTCATGAGATTAACCCCCCCTAGGTTTTGGCCAGATCATTTTTATTTGTTACATCTTTAGAATACATCGTTCTGGCATTTCGCCTAGATTCTTAAACCCAAAATACTTTTTCCTTTGGCAAATTTAGCCAATATCTCATCATAAGGAATCGATGATATTTGATCCCTGGCATCTATTAAAAAGTTGTGTAAGATGTAATCTCTATGAACCACTATCGATCGTACTGACAATCATATTTCAACCCGCCAGGTGCCACACAAAACTCAGAAATAAAGATATAATTCATGTCTTACCTTTTGGAGAGCTTCTTCTGTTGGCACTCCAATATGTCCCATAAACATCACAAATGGTCCTTTTGTTCGATAAATTCTGTCATTATATCTCCAAAATGTTCATTTATTTGGCATGTTTGATTCAGAAAAACACCGGTTCCAACTCGCCCGACATGACTACACATTGTCTAATAAGTTACCTGTAAACTTTGTCCAAACATTTCAAACAACTGTCCTAATCCAACTTTAGGTATTTTTTAACGTAAATAATCAATCAAATTTAAGACGGGATAAACTGCGTTCAATAGCAGATAAAATGAAAGTGGAGCGAGCTTCAGGTTGCACGCCCCAACCACAACAGTACACTTGGCTATCCACCCAGATAGGAAATGGCTACTTCTTCATTACTCAAAGAAAAAACATCAACCAATTTCAAAAGACTGTTGACATTTAGTGGAAGCGATAGGAACTGCAAGCATATTTCTATTAAAACGGGCTTGCCATAGAAAACCAGTAGAAAACAGATTGACCTCAAAAAATAAATCCCCTGGATGGATTGGGCTCGGGGTTTCGCCTGCCAAATCAGTTCTGTTATACACAGACATTATTCAAACAGTTTTAGAAACTTCATAGTGTTTTCTATCCAAATCTACTAATAATATGGATATCCTAGCTTCTGGGCCTGAGTAGCAGGCAGTTTACTTTGGGCGCGCTTTTCATCCAGACGTGAAAATACCGCCCCCTAGCCCAAAGAGGTTTTAAAGCATCCTGCTCTATTTCATCCACTACCCCCGCAATTGCCGTTTTGATCACAGGCTTCAAACCTGCCATCAAAGCCGAAGTGCAAGTTCTATAAATGTACTCCCGTACCCAGTCTTTCTGTGGCTGAGCATCTACTAATTTCATTTTTATCGGTTATACTCTTCTGTTGATAAAACGCTGACATCAAAACACTTGTATATTGAGCTTGCAATTTGTCATTGTGCCATACCACAACAGCCTCTGAGTTCTTCATTTGATTAGAATTTTCCGTCAACAGAGAAGTGCTGCCCAATTTGATCCAGTTTGCTCAATTTTTCCCATATTCAAACCTAATTGGTAGAATGCTGGTGCGCTTCTTTCAGCGCCTCCATGGCTTTATTAAAATCCTCTAGCTCAGCTTTGCAGGGAGAATCGAAGGCCATCTGTCGCCATATCAATAATTATTATTCCCAAACCTCTCCCGACGGTGTCCAGTGTGTTTAGATTTCTTCACTCCCGTCTCTAATACACACCTTCTATTAACTATTTTCCAAGGTAGCGCTACCCACTTCCCCGGAGAATGGTTTGGTATTTGTGCCTATTGGCACTTAATACCTTGTGTTAGAACCAATACTAAAACCTCCACTTGGGACCTAAAGAACCAACCCTACACCATATGCACTGCTCAAAAAAATAAAGGGAACACTAAAATAACACATCCTAGATCTGAATGAATGAAATATTCTTATTAAATACTTTTTTCTTTACATAGTTGAATGTGCTGACAACAAAATCACACAAAAATGATCAATGGAAATCAAATTTATCAACCCATGGAGGTCTGGATTTGGAGTCACACTCAAAATTAAAGTGGAAAACCACACTACAGGCTGATCCAACTTTGATGTAATGTCCTTAAAACAAGTCAGAATGAGGCTCAGTAGTGTGTGTGGCCTCCACGTGCCTGTATGACCTCCCTACAACGCCTGGGCATGCTCCTGATGAGGTGGCGGATGGTCTCCTGAGGGATCTCCTCCCAGACCTGAACTAAAGCATCCGCCAACTCCTGGACAGTCTGTGGTGCAATGTGGCGTTGGTGGATGGAGCGAGACATGATGTCCCAGATGTGCTCAATTGGATTCAGGTCTGGGGAACGGGCGGGCCAGTCCATAGCATCAATGCCTTCCTCTTGCAGGAACTGCTGACACACTCCAGCCACATGAGGTCTAGCATTGTCTTGCATTAGGAGGAACCCAGGGCCAACCGCACCAGCATATGGTCTCACAAGGGGTCTGAGGATCTCATCTCGGTACCTAATGGCAGTCAGGCTACCTCTGGCGAGCACATGGAGGGCTGTGCGGCCCCCCAAAGAAATGCCACCCCACCCCATGACTGACCCACCGCCAAACCGGTCATGCTGGAGGATGTTGCAGGCAGCAGAACGTTCTCCACAACGTCTCCAGACTCTGTCACATGTGCTCAGTGTGAACCTGCTTTCATCTGTGAAGAGCACAGGGCGCCAGTGGCGAATTTGCCAATCTTGGTGTTCTCTGGCAAATGCCAAACGTCCTGCACGGTGTTGGGCTGTAAGCACAACCCCCACCTGTGGACGTCGGGCCCTCATACCACCCTCATGGAGTCTGTTTCTGACCGTTTGAGCAGACACATGCACATTTGTGGCCTGCTGGAGGTCATTTTGCAGGGCTCTGGCAGTGCTCCTCCTGCTCCTCCTTGCACAAAGGCGGAGGTAGCGGTCCTGCTGCTGGGTTGTTGCCCTCCTACGGCCTCCTCCACGTCTCCTGATGTACTGGCCTGTCTCCTGGTAGCGCCTCCATGCTCTGGACACTACGCTGACAGACACAGCAAACCTTCTTGCCACAGCTCGCATTGATGTGCCATCCTGGATGAGCTGCACTACCTGAGCCACTTGTGTGGGTTGTAGACTCCGTCTCATGCTACCACTAGAGTGAAAGCACCGCCAGCATTCAAAAGTGACCAAAACATCAGCCAGGAAGCATAGGAACTGAGAAGTGGTCTGTGGTCACCACCTGCAGAACCACTCCTTTATTGGGGGGTGTCTTGCTAATTGCCTATAATTTCCACCTGTTGTCTATTCCATTTGCACAACAGCATGTGAAATTTTATTGTCAATCAGTGTTGCTTCCTAAGTGGACAGTTTGATTTCACAGAAGTGTGATTGACTTGGAGTTACATTGTGTTGTTTAAGTGTTCCCTTTATTTTTTTGAGCAGTGTATTTACCTGGATCTCACAGAGGAAAACCTCCACTCGGGACCTATCCCTATGGAACCTGCCCTACACCATATATTTACGACCAGTCGTTACACAATGGGCCTACTGAATAAACTCAGGCTTTCTAGGTCCGTATCCTATAGTTGTTCAGCCTACAATTCTCATCTCCCCAAGATGTCAAAATGAGTGGAAACGGGTGTAGGAACTGTGCCTACCTAGTTTGTTGCCAGCTCTTGCTCCACTGATCCCGACGCTCTGGTTTGACTGTAAATCGTGGTGAATCCTGCCGACAACGCCAACTGTTAGGTTCTAATTATTAGAGTAAGAACTCGACGGACACTGAAAGCTTAAAACAAGTTTTATTCTTCCCAAAGGATCGAACAGCTGAAACGACAAAAACATGTTTACAATAGTGGTGGTATTTGTACCCCACTTTGGGCGGAGTCTCCTCCTCGCTAAACATTATCTTTATTGCTAGGCAAACTAAGTGATATGGGCAATAAACTTTTTTCCTTCTCCCTTAACGTGACCTGATCTCGACCCTCTTCATCACAAATCCATGGCTCTCTCCCCTTATCAATGCCTGCCACGTGATCGTTTTCCATACTCAGTACATTCCAGCATATTTGCACCCACAATATACCTTCCCCCTACAGATAACCATTAACCTTTGGTGTAGCCCCTCAGCTATGGCGCCCCTCAGGTCTCTCTAATGATTAATAACATTTAAAGTTCAGAAATCCATACCCATCAGCTGACAGCCGTGGTATATCGGACCGTATAACAAAAAAAATCTTATTACCGCTCTTATGATAGCAATAAGGGACCTCTGGGGTTTGTGGTATATGGCCAATATACCGCGGCTAAAGACTGTGTCCAGGCACTCCGCGTTGCGTCACGCTTAAGAACAGCACATAGCCGTGGTATATTGGCCATATACCACACCCTCTCGTGCCTTATTGCTTAAATAACCCCTCCTTGTCCTCCCTAGGGTTGCGTGGGGCGATGACCTTTGCCCTTTCCATCCGGGACACGGCTACCTACGCCCGTCAGATGATGTTCACAACCACCCTCCTCATCGTCTTCTTCACTGTATGGGTCTGTGGAGGTGGAACCACCCAGATGCTTTCCTGCCAGCACATACGGTAGGTCCACCGTGGGGGTCGAAAGTCAAAGTTTGGGGTTATTGGTGTATGTCTTTTTTTTTGCCTTCAAACTGAACCTTTTGATGTTTATTCTAATTTAGGATATACGCAGCACGTAGAGTTGTCTGTCCAGTTTCAGTATGATCGTCTGTGAACACTGATCTGGTAGACTCATTTATGTGTTTCTGCATTTCTAACAGTGTGGGTGTAGATTCGGACGCAGATAACTCAGTGAGTATTAAGCCTATGAAAATGGAGTTATTTGACTTGAATGCTGTAATCATCTGATTTTAATGTAGTGCTGTTGTTTTGAGTGGATCTCTGTATCTGTCTTTTCTGTGACTCTGTCTCCTCAGATGAGCATTACAGAGGGATCAGAGCGGCGGAGCACCAAACACGAGAGCGCCTGGCTCTTCAGGATCTGGTACAACTTTGACCACAAGTATCCTTTGGTGTCACTCCCATCAGCACACAGCAGATGGCACTCCAGTGACAGATTCATTTCACAGAGAAAGCATTTTTGTTCTCTATCCAGTAAATTAATGTGTGAGTATAAAACCATGATTTGTCCTGCATAACCAAAATGATCATGGATACAGTGCATTCGGAAAGTATTCAGACTCCTTAACTTTTTCCACATTTTGTTACGTTACAGCCTTTTCTAAAATGGGTTAAATAAAAAAATGTCCCTCAATCTACACAAAATACCCCATAATGATAAAGTGAAACAGGTTTTTAGAAATGTTTGCAAATGTACTAAAAATAAAAAAACAGATACCTTATTTACATAAGTATTCAAACCCTTTGCTATGAGACTCAAAATTGAGCTCAGGTGCATCCTGTTTCCATTGATCATCCTTGATGTTTCTACAACTTGACTGGAGTCCACATGTGGTAAATCCAATTGATTGGACATGATTTGAAAGACACACACCTGTCTATATAAGGTCCCACAGTTGACAGTGCATGTCAGAGCAAAACCAATCCATGAGGTCGAAGGAATTGTCCATAGAGCTCTGAGACAGGATTGTGTCAAGGCACAGATCTGGGGAAGGGTACCAAAACATTTCTGTAGCATTGAAGGTCCCCAAGTACACAGTGGCCTCCATAATTATTACATGGAAGAAGTTTAGAACCACCAAGACTCTTCCTAGAGCTGGCTGCCAGGCCAAACTGAGCAATCGGGGGAGAAGGGCCTTGGTCAGGGAGGTGACCAAGGACCCGATGGTCACTCTGACAGAGTTCCAGAGTATCTCTGTGGAGATGGGAGAACCTTCCAGAAGGACAGCGGTAAAGTGGCCAGACGGAAGCCACTCCTCAGTAAAAGGCACATCAACGCCTGCTTGGAGTTTGCCAAAAGACACCTAAAGGACCATGACAAATACGATTCTCTGTTCTGATGAAACCAAGATTGAACTCGTTGACCTGAATGCCAAGCGTCACATCTGGAAACCTGGCACCATCCCTATGGTGAAGCGTGGTGGCAGCAGCATGCTGTGGGGATGTTTTTCAGTGGCAGGGACTGGGAGACTGGTCAGGATCGAGGGAAAGATGAATGGAGCAAAGTACAGCGACATCCTTGATGAAACCCTGCTCCAGGGCACTTAGGACCCCAGACTGGGGTGAAGGTTCATCTTCCAACAGGACAATGGCCCTAAGCCTACAGCCAAGACGATGCAGGAGTGGCTTCGAAACAAGTCTCTGAATGTTCTTGAGTGGCCCGGACTAGAACCCGATCGAACATCTCTGGAGAGACCTGAAAATGGCTGTGCAGCGACGCTCCCCATCCAACCTGACAGAGCTTGAGAGGATCTGCAGAGAAGAATGGGAGAAACTCCCAAAATACAGGTGTGCCAAGCTTGTAGTGTCTGTAATCACTGCCAAAGGTGCTTCAACAAAGTACTGAGTAAAGGGGCTGAATAGTTACAGTACCAGTCAAAAGTTGACACACCTACTCGTTCAAGGGTTTTTCTTTATTTTTTATATTTTCTACATTGATGTCTTCACTTATTCTACAAACTATGAAATAACACATATGGAATCATGTAGAAACCAAAAAAAGTGTTAAACAGCAAAATATATTTTTTATTAGCCACCCTTTTTTCTTCATGACAGCTTTGCACACTCTTGGCATTCTCTAAACCAGCTTCATGAGGTAGTCACCTGGAATGCATTTCAATTAACAGGTGTGCCTTGTGTTGTGACAAAGCAGGGGTGGTATACAGAAGATAGGGCTATTTGGAAAAGGTGAGAATCCCACATGCAGAGATCATTGCTTCACCTACTCTGCGTCACAGAGACACAGCGATTGGACTGCAAAATCTCGAATTTGGACTCATCGGTCTAATTTCCATTGCTCGTGTTTCTTGGCCAAAGCAGGTCTCTATTTCTTATTGGTGTCCTTTAGTAGTGGTTTCTTTGCAGCAATTTGACCATGAAGGCCTGATTCACGCAGTCTCCTTTGAACAGTTGATGTTGAATGTGTCTGTTACTTGAATCCTGTGAAGCATTTATTTGGGCTGCAATCTGAGGTGCAGTTAATTGTCTATTTCTGAGGCTGGTAACTCTTATGAACTTATCCTCTGCAGCAGAGGTAGATCTGGGTCTTCCTTTCCTTTGGTAGTCCTCATGAGAGCTAGTTTCATAGCACTTGATGGTTTTTGCGGCTACACTTGGAAGAAACTTTCAAAGTTCTTGACATTTTCCCTGATTGACTGACCTTCATGTCTTAAAGTAATGATGGACTGTCGTTTCTCTTTGGTTATTTGAGCTGTTCTTGCCATAATATGGACTTGGTCTTTTACCAAATAGCCCTGTCTTCTGTATACCACCCCTACCATGTCACAACACAAGGCACACCTGTTAATTGAAATGCATTCCAGGTGACTACCTCATAAAGCTGGTTGAGAGAATGCCAAGAGTGTGCAAAGCTGTCATCAAGGCAAAGGGTGGCTACTTTGAAGAATCTCAAATATAAAATCTATTTTGATTTGTTTAACACAATTAAAGTTTTTGGGTGAAGTATTCACTATTATTATACAATGTAGAAAATACTAAAAATAAAAACTTTTGAATGAGTAGGTGTGTCAACTTTTGACTGGTATGGGGTATTATTTTGACCCCCATTATGGGGTGTTATTTGTGGATTGATTAGGGGGGGAAACAATTCAATCAATTTTAGAGTAGTGCTGTAATGTAACTGTGGAAAAAGTAAAGGAGTCTGAATACTTTCCAAATGCACTGTATACAGTATGTGTGCGCAATTACTGCAATAACATACTAGCCTACAGCAGTGGAGGCTGGTGTATTGAGGAAGAGGAGTATGGTTCACCTATAGTAAATCTCCATTACGTATTTGAGCAGTTTGTTTTGATTCTCTGTGACACAGTTGAGGCCTTGACTATAACCCCTCCAGCTACCTGAAGCCCATCCTGACCCACAGCGGCCCTCCTCTCACCGTCACCATGCCTGCCTGCTGTGGACCATTGGCCAGATGCCTCACCAGCCCACAGGCCTACGAGGTCAGTCGCCACAAACCATGTGTTCCTATTGACCCTGTGACCCTGTTAGGGGGATTATGGTAATAGCGATGACATGTCGTGTTTTCTTCTTTGTCTTAATGAGTATCACAATGGATCACGTATCAATGAATGTACTCGAATGAAGAGTTGCCTGTTTCATAAAAGCTAAAGAATTAGTTCAGTTATAATAGGAGTGTTTGATCAGTTAGAACTGGTGATGACATATTCTTAAATGTTCCTTTCTCTCTTTCCCGCCACCAGAACGAGTGCCAGCTGAAGGACGACGATTCGGACCTCATCCTGACGGACGGGGACATCAGCCTGACCTACGGTGACATCACGGTGAGCACGGACGCCAGCGGCGCCCACACCAGCGCCGGGCCCGCGGGCACCACCTCCGCCGTCATCTCCGCTGACGACCTGGACCGCGAGCTGACGTACGGTGACAACGAGCTGGTGATGAGGGGCACCCGCCTGGTCCTGCCCATGGACGACTCCGAGCCCCCCCTCGCGGACCCCCGACACCGTATGCGGATGTGAGGCGAAAGAGAGGCCAGATGACCAATTCACTCTACGTCCTGCTCACCTTAATCTGCAGGAATGAGATTAACTAAAATCAGCAAGAGACTGGTCTCTCTCTGTCTGTCTCTTTGACTGTGCCAGTCTGTCTTTCTCTGACTGTCTTTCTCTCTTTCCTTTTCTCTCATACCGCTCATCATCTCTTTCTCACTCTCCCTCACTCTCGTTCCTCTTTTGAGTTTCTCAAGTGGCTAATCCATGTCTCTACCTCATTCTTGTTTGCTAATTTTTACTCCTGTCGCCATCACTGTAATATAAAGTATTTATTCATGTTTTCTTTTGATTTGGTTAAACCGATAGCTTTTCTCAGTTTGTCTTCTAATAGGACCACACTGAAATCACGTGGCAATCTTGTCACAGTAGCGTTATAGAGGACTCAATACGAGTCTATGCGCATGCATTAGTCTATGTGGAGGTCACAGTACAACAGCTAGTTTGTCTCTGTATCACAAGGTGTATAATAACGGTGACATGCTAACTGTGCATGCTAAATTGTGCATCCTTTTTCTATGCGTGGGGAGTGAGAAGGTTGCGCGGCTGACTGAGTTTGTAGCCTTGTTTTTGGGTCTGATCCTGAATGTTACTGCCTTCTCTGTGCGATCCAAGGCATGCTGACTTGATTTAATGGCTCTGCGTTGCATTTTGTTGCTATGTGAATACGGTTACAATCAAGTGCCTCAGTGACCACTGTAGTTTATTTTCCCTTTTAGAAGTAATACACTCCTCCGTCCACAGGGTGGCGACGTTTTCTATGGGTGACAGGCTGTCTGCGTTTTGAGCCGTTGGGCTGTGGACTGTTACAATGTTAAAGCCTGGTTGAATGACAATGGAAGGACAGAGTTCAGTCTGGTTTAACCAGGCTAACAGTGTAACCTGGCGCACGTCTTGGACTTCCCACAACGACCTTGGACTGTGACTTTGGGAGGGTTTGACACCTTATTTTAGAAGCTGATGTCACTCACCACAGATGCAGAAAGAAGGGCTGTCGTTTTGAATACCAGATCCAAATCTCCCGTACGGTGAAAGCTAGTGCCATTTCCCCTGCATTGACATTTTATGAAAAGAGTGCAGACAGCCTCAAAATACTTTGTATGTATTTTGCAACATACTAGAAGTACTTTAGCTACATAACTAATTGTCACTGTAATTATACTATACTGTGTGTGTAACATGGTGAATATTTGATATTAGGGACTGCAATGTTACTATTATCAAACCTACTGTGGACTTTCTATCTGTGCTAAGCTCTTGCTTCCTACTGGCTAAGATCTATCTGGTTATTCACTGCGTTGAAGTAGTATACAGGGAACATGCTACAGTAGCTCTTGATCAAGGATCAAATTTGCTTTGTTTTTGTCAAATTTGTCTGGAATTGACATTTTGTGGATCAACAATGTTTAATCTATTTCATCACTTCTTATCCAATTCTATTTCAGATTGAATTTGCTTCATTTGGGATTGTTTATGGGAATGTCCATGTCAAAAGATTGATGGGCTGCTACTGTATGTACTGGACCGCAGTTCAACTGTTAACTGGCCTGAGTTACTGGTCTATTGGCTACGTTGTCCCTGATACTGTATGACGTTGTGATGTCTCGGATAGTATGTAGAAATCACTCACAATTTGAATAGGCAAGTTGGGGTAACATTTCGGATTAAATGATTCCGAATAGATATTTCGAGAAGAAAACAGAATGGTTGTACAAAAGGAATTTGTGCGAATCTTTTTGTGTAAAATAACACTAGTCTAATGTATCCTATATACCTCGCTGTATATTGTATGGGGTTTGGCCTGATTTATAGCTGATGCCTGGCCTCTGAGTAGCTCTTCTAAGCTTCTTGTCTATATGGGCTCTGCCTTGTGACTGGTCTGCGATCAGAGTGAGTAGCTCCTCTGAGCTGCTTGGCTTCATGTGCTCTACCCTTGTGACTGTTCTGGGATCAGCGGTGGCTGTTAATGTAGTGCAGCAGGAACTGTTGACAGGACACCTGCTTGGCAACGCACTGTTGATATGGATGGAATCAGGCACTGTGCCAGACAACACTACAGACGAGGGAGAGAGAATGAGGCAGGGTAGGAGCTGAGGAAAGAGAGGTAGAGATTAAGTGTACATTTTTCCTATAGTCCAAGCTATTAACTTTGCACCTGGGGTGGAGGGGAAGGTAAAGGGAGGGAGGGAAGGAAGGAAGAGGGAGGCCGTTTACTAGACATGCCTTGGTCTTCCCCTCAGTGTTACCTCCTGCTGTGCAGGAACCTCTGACGGCACGTGTCTTCTCTCTTCGTTTTTATCAGGCATGCCTCTTGACACCGCAACGTGCAGTTAATAATTTTTTCCCCTCTATTTTCTGTTTGTTTCCCTCCTATTTAAAAAAATAATAATCTTGATGAAGAAGGGAAATAAGGCAAAAGCATTGAGGATGTTGCAGCATTTGCACTTGTCTTTTGAGAATCGTTTGTTTCATTCTGCTTCGATTGTCTTGCATGTGACATTTGTCATACTTTTGAGCTGCTTTTAACTGGCTTTGAATTACATGTTGGGTTTATAATGAAATGAAAAGGAATACAGTGAAATATGATCCATTTATGTACAGGTTATTATGATCTATGTTACCAAGAGAAACAAGATTGGCCTCATTGCCTCATTCCTTTTCCATGCCATTGACTGTCTTCACAACAACAAAAAGGTCAAAAATCAGGAGTGTGTACCAGTCTACCACTGACAGATCTAATGTTGTAGGTCAAAAAAGCCCCTTGTAGGTCTACTTATATTTGCCAGTACTGTTCTTACAGTATGTGTTCCATTTTTTTAAATTTGAACTGTCAATGGTAACTTGTAATTAACTTGTTGACACTAGTCTGAAGTAGCTGACCAAAGGGGCTTGTTGTACTCTGTGTTTTCAGACTGTCCACTCTGTGTTTATACTGCTACTTCGCTGTTTGTGTGTGCGCATGTTGTCTACACCTAAGCGTGTGTGTGTGTGTCTGCTGTAATGCGTGTGTGTGCCACACTGTGCTCCCTCAGTGTTGCAGGTACTGACTGTTTACATCTCTGTAAATATTCCTCACCTGTTCCAAGTTGCGTGCAAAATGTTCAATAAACAGAATCCTGTGCTTTGGATTAAACCCCTCTGTAATCGTATCCTCATTGACTTGCTGATTACACATCAACGTTATGATGTAGACACGATCTAGTTGGCCTCTGAGAATGTAACGTTAGCTAATAGCTAACCAGATCAAGTCTCTGATGCAGACTTCTCCAGTCCAGACCTTCCCCTAAGATTTGGCTGGAATAAGAACAGAACAAAAAAAACTCTTAAATCATGCCAGTCATTTATCCACCAGCCTTGGCCCTCATCCCCTTTAGTACTGTATCGCAATACCCTTTAGGATGGACAGCCTGAGTCTCAAACCTACCTCTCCAGATCAGAGACTTCGGCGATGTCATTTACAAAATAGCCTCCAACACTCTACTCAGCAAACTGGATGCAGTCTATCACAGTGCCATCTGTTTTGTCACCAAAGCCCCATATACCACCCACCACTGCAACCTGTATGCTCTCGTCGCCATCTATACGTTTTTGCTAGGTAAGGCTCCGCCTTATCTCAGCTCACTGGTCACCATAACAACACCCACCCGTAGCACGCGCTCCAGCAGGTATATCTCACTGGTATTCCCCAAAGCCAACACCTATTTTGGCTGCCTTTCCTTCCAGTTCTCTGCTGCCAATGACTGGAACGAATTGCAAAAATCGCTGAAGTTGGAGACTTAGCTGATGCTTAAAGATATCTGAGCAGCTTACCAATCGCTGCAGCTGTACACAGCCCATCTGTAAATAGCCCATCCAACTACCTACCTCATCCCCATATTGTTTTTATTTACTTTTTTTGCTCTTTTGCACACCAGTATTTCTACTTGCACATCATCATCTGCACATCTATCGCTCCAGTGTTAATTTGCTAAATTGTAATTACTTTGCTACTATGGCCTATTTATTGCCTTACCTCCTTACTCCATTTGCACACACTGTATATAGATTTTCCGATTGTGTTATTACTGTACTTTTGTTTATCCCATGTGTAACTCTGTGTTTTTGGTCGCACTGTTTTGCTTTATCTTGGCCAGGTCGCAGTTGTAAATTAGAACTTGTTCCCAACTGGCCTACCTGGTTAAATAAAGGTGAAATTAAATGTAAAAATTCTTTAAAAACATACACCTCTAATAGTGTGTTCAAAGTGAGCAGTGGTTCACTCACTCATCACCTACCAGATCGAACCGGGGACAGGAAAGCTAAATGTCATAGCTAGCCAACTCTTTTAGCCAGCCAGACCCTCCTATGACAATGAAAGTAGGGTGACCACATGTCCCGGTTTGTGTAGGACAGTGCCACATTCTGGCCCTTTGTCCCACATCCAGCAACCCAAAAAATCATGTCCCGTATTTTATCAAAAGATTCTGACACCACTAATTTACAAAAAAGGTAGATTTGTTCCGTATTTGTTAGGCATTCAGCGGAGAGGAAGGGGCGGAGCGAGAGGTTTCACTCGCCAAAATAAGCCCAATGCGTTTATATGGGCTTATTTTGGACCTAAGCTTTTCGTCTGCCTTCCCACCTTTTGGGACAAAGACTACCCATTGTTAGGACGGAGACATGAGCATCTCGTCATTATATACAGATCTCTGTTTACAGTCACGTTGCTCTTTTGACAAGATATATATCATAAGGATGTGCCACTGATGATGTTAATCACTTCTCCAATGGTTGTTGAAATCTGATATTCTGTGGAGTGCAAGGCGAGATGTAGGCCAATGTCATACCAATCACAAAATTCCAGCTAAATTTGGAGGACAGTTAAAAAAACATGCTTCTGACAAAGAGCTACAAAAGTAAATAAATAGCCGTATTAGACTGAAAGTATATATAAGGTGATTAAACAGAGGCGGTATTGTCCCAAAAAATTATCCCGCGAACGTCCCGCCAAATCATCCCTTTGTCCTGCATTTGGGTATTTTAAATGTGTCATCCTAAATGGAAGACATAGCACACCTGTCTAAGATTCTCCTGAATTGTGGGATTCGTTGGCAGTATGGCAGGAACAGCTGTCATGCTTTGGGCTATAAAGGTTATAGAATCTCAATACAGATGCCCTTGGTATACAGGAAGACAAAACACTCACCTTCATCATCCTCATTAGCATACAGAGGAGGCTAAATGAATTGGTCTCATCATCATCAGTTTATGAAAGGAACGCGTCATGGTTTCTTAGCATTGCCAAGTGGGAGATATGTGTTTACTCTCATGTACTGTGTTACTACTGTAGGTGCTGGTTTAGAACTAATTCATTCAAATGTTATTCTCTCTAAGGGTAGAGGACGGGAGCATTCTCTCCATTATATAGTGTGTTTAATGTGTCTGCTTACGAGAGAGAGACAGAAAGAAAGAGGGAGTGTGCTTGTGTGTGAGACGACAGTAACCAGATCAGTGTGGCAGCCTTCACCCTCCCCTTCAGTAGAAATGAACACCAGCTCATCAAAAGCTCAGCTCACATACTTCTGGCCTGAGGTTTGAAAGACCCAGACACCTATAAAACATTGCAGACTCAAGTAGACGTAGACGTAGACTCCAACACATTATCCCCCACCAGGAAAGCTCAGTTGAAGAGGCAAAGCCAGTTCTCCTGTTCCACTTTGGAACAGCCCAGGGCTTTTGTGTGTGATTTGGTTGTGCACAGAACGGAAAAGGTTGGAAACGTCTGGTCCAGTCTAGTCCAGTCGGTTCTGCTTTTAGTCTCAGTGCACATGGCCTGATCCGCTGCGCCCTCGTTTCGTTTCACAGGAACAGGTTGGTCGAATGAGGTGACATTGCTCTAGCTAGCGCTGTCAGACACCCAAGCTCAGAGGGGGTTTGGAGTGAGCTAAACATACACTCTGCCTAAAAAACACAGACATTTGGACGCAATCCTGTCAATAAACATTCAATGAGTGGCAGAGGGAGGGGTGAAGGGGAGGAGAGATGTCGACTACAGGCCTGTGTGTGCACTTCAATAAACCTCACCTCTGTCAGCGCTTAGAGCCACACACACTTCATCTTTCTAGGAAGAGTGGAAAACACTGCTCAAACACTGCTCTCTCTCTCTCTCTCTCTCTCTCTCTCATTTCAGAAGGGTCAATCACAAATGTAAAGAGGGTTAGATGAGTGATTTAAGTGTAGAGCTATACATAAAAATGAAACAATTGTTTGACAGAACATTTCACGATTGTCTCTCTGGATACTTTAGTTATTCCAGAGAGAAGGGGGTTTATTATTAGTAAAGCCTGACAAAACGAGTGCTTGGGACTACAAGGTTCCAGGGCCGGCGGAAGAATGAATCAGTTGAACGGGCCTTTGATTTCCATAGGCGGGGCACGTTTTTGCACGGGACCTCCTATGTGTGCAACCAGAAATGCTTGCGTTTAGATGTGTTTTTATGGGTGTAATAGCAAAGACCATAGGCTGCTCGTGAGTTTCAAGTTTGGGGAAGCTTGCAATTTACCATTTCTACCGATCTGTGTGCCAGTTATGATTATTTTGATATACGCATTTTTGTGGAACAGTTTCATTTCAATAATTACATTTTAGTTTCTCAAAATCATTGTCATGTGGTTAATCATACAAATCGGAAGTAAAATGATACAAGTCTAAAAGTTAAAAATCAACTATGGCAAGAGCACTACCCTCTGCCATATGGACACATTAATATTCTGTGACCCATTGGCGGCTAAAGAAATGAGAGCATAGAACTCAGAGATAGCCTATTGGCCAATGCAGCAGTAGGCCTATAACTTCCATCATCAACTAAGTAAAATACATAGGCCTAAAGCTGACAAATAAAAACAGTAGAAAATATCCTGCTGAAAATTCTGGTTCCACATTAATCTCTCTACTCCGCCTGTCTGCCTCTCTTTCTATCCGTTTTGACTTGAGCTATTGCTAGTGAAGTGCAACATTGTATTAAATCATCACTGGTTCCAGCCTGAAGCTGTAGCTAGCGAACTTGCATCATTGTATCAACTAGCCTATTTCTGACCCTCCGAGTTTCCTGGGCCAGTGAGCTCAGGACAGACAACTGTTGTATTATGACGTTTCCACTGGATATATAGGATCATCAGATCATGATATTTTGCTCTTTCACACCGAGGCTTGGTTATTAATAATAATTTATAATTTATTAATAAATTAATTTATTAATAAATAATATAATTTATTATTATATTATTATTATTTTTTAAATACTGAGGAACTATCATTCGCAATGGATATTCAAAAAACAGAATTAGTTGACTTTTGTGAGGCAAACAAAAAATGACTGGGAAGCTCAGCTTACAGGCTATGTGCACGCTGCCCATCAAATGAGGTGGAAACTGAGCATCCAAATGTATGACTATTAGAGACATATTTCCCTCAGATTACACAGATCCACAAACCCAATTTTAATAAACTCCCATATCTACTGTGGTTCTAAATCAATAGCTGTTTAGTGGTCTGAAAATGTTGGAAACATTAACTTGCTTGACCATGCTCTAGGTCTGTTACTATACAGTTGAAGTCAGAAGTTTACATACACTTAGGTTGGAGTCATTAAAACTCGTTTTTCAACCACTCCACACATTTCTTGTTAACAAACTATAGTTTTAGCAAGTCGGTTAGGACATCTACTTTGTGCATGACACAAGTAATTTTTCCAACAATTGTTTACAGACAGATTATTTCACATATAATTCACTGTATCACAATTCCAGTGGGTCAGAAGTTAACATACACTAAGTCGACTGTGCCTTTAAACAGCTTAGAAAATTCCAAAAAATGATGTCATGGCTTTAGAAGCTTCTGAGAGGCTAATTGACATAATTTGAGTCAATTGGAGGTGTACCTATGGATGTATTTCAAGGCCTACCTTCAAACTCAGTGCCTCTTTGCTTGACATCATGGGAAAATCAAAAGAAATCAGCCAAGACCTCAGAAAAAAAATTGTAGACCTCCACAAGTCTGGTTCATCCTTGGGAGCAATTTCCAAACGCCGGAAGGTACCACGTTCATCTGTACAAACAATAGTACGCAAGTATAAACACCATGAGACCACGCAGCTGTCATACCACTCAGGAAGGAGACGCGTTCTGTCTCCTTGAGATGAACGTACTTTGGTGTGAAAAGTGCAAATCAATCCCAGAACAACGGCAAAGGACCTTGTGAAGATGCTGGAGGAAACAGCTACAAAAGTATCTATATCCACAGCAAAACGAGTCCTATATAGACTTAATCTGAAAGGCCGCTCAGCAAGGAAGAAGCCACTGCTCCAAAACCGCCATAAAAAAATCCAGACTACGGTTTGCAACTGCACATAGGGACAAAGATTGTACTTTTTGGAGAAATGTCCTTTGGTCTGATGAAACAAAAATAGAACTGTTTGGCCATAATGACCATCGTTATGTTTGGAGGAAAAAGTGGGATGCTTGCAAGACGAAGAACACCATCCCAACCGTGAAGCACGGTGGTTGGCAGCATCATGTTGTAGGGGTGCTTTGCAGGAGGGACTGGTGCACTTCACAAAATAGATGGCATCCTGAGAATGGAAAATTATGTGGATATATTGAAGCAACATCTCAAGACATCAGTCAGGAAGTTAAAGCTTGGTCGCAAATGGGTCTTCCAAATGCACAATGACCCCAAGCATACTTCCAAAGTTGTGGCAAAATGGCTTAAGGACAACAAAGTCAAGGTATTGGAGTGGCCATCACAAAGCCCTGACCTCAATCCCATAGAAAATTTGTGGGCAGAACTGAAAAAGCATGTGCGAGCAAGGAGGCCTACAAACCTGACTCCGTTACACCAGCTCTGTCAGGAGGAATGGGACAAAAATTCACCCAACTTATTGTGGGAAGCTTGTGGAAGACTACGCGAAACGTTTGACCCAAGTTAAACAATTTAAAAGCAATGCTACCAAATACTAATTGAGTGTATGTAAACTTCTGTCCCACTGGGAATGTGATGAAAGAAATAAAAGCTGAAATAAATCATGCTCTCTACTATTATTTCTGACATTTCACATTCTTAAAATAAAGTGGTGATCCTAACTGACCTAAGACAGGGAATTTTTACTAGGATTAAATGTCAGGAATTGTAAAAAACTGAGTTTAAATGTAGTTGGCTAAGGTGTATGTAAACTTCCAACTTCAACTGTATATCCTTTGTGGACTTCACTGGACAGAGGTTGCTATTCGGTTTTGTGTTAAAAGAAAGGTGTGGTTGAATTTATTCTGCCACTGTGTCTTATTGTCTCGGGCCTTTAGGCCTGTATGTCATGGTGCAATTATCACACACGGCTCCCCCAGTGATTGGGGAACATTTGATCTCAATCACTTTCATGGGAATATGCATTTAGATCTTCTTGAATTACTGTTTCGTGAGCAAATTAGAGTAGATGGTATTAAAAAACGGTAGATAGAGCCTTCCTGTATTTTGATTAAATCATAGCACATTCTGCTTAGTTGCACTCTGTTTTGATTTTTGGCCGCGTGAGATTTTTGTTGGGACTATTCAGCTAACCATCCTAAAATCTCAGAAGAAATTAGGTGGTGTTTTTGATGTTACTGCAACGTTATATTATGCTAATATTTGGTTATGTGGAATACTAATGAATCATTATGTGATCTTCCAAGACACTGATTTAGCTTGGATCTAACTTTTCTAAACGAGCACCATTGTGAGAGGTGCAGCACTAGCCTACACCTGTTGCACCAAACAAGCAGTTGAAGCGCAATTAGTCTACACTATTGTTGCCTCGCACAACATTTGGTGATGCAGAAACGAGGGACCACAGGTGTGGCCGTTTTATGAAAATCGGGGAATATTTGGCCAAGGAAACATTTCTGGTTGGTCTCAGGGAATGTAAAATAGTTAGGAAGGGAGACTTTTCAAACAGGAATGAGTTTGAGTGAAGTAGCAGCAAAGATGTTGAATGAGAAACTACCACATCCTTATGATATATATGTTTTCATTCGCGAAACTTGACCGCAAGAGACAGGTTGGTTGTCTGACTGAAATACGGGCCAAATCGACCTATTTTTCTAAATGAGTGGAGTTGGAATTTGTTGATATAATGCGGGACATGTTTGTTTGTTTTCGGAACAAAGGGACAAAATGCGGGACAGCCCGCAAAATCCGGGACAGGTGGTCATCCTAAATTGGACCACTGGGAGAGGGGTGTCTGCTCCTAGGGATTTCCCATCCATGTACTGTTAGTGATGCTAATAGTAAAGCCAAGCCATTTCGATCTTTGTTGCTAGAATTGTGCTTTTGATATAAAATAATAGAAAATATGGTTATTCTTATGTCATTGACACCTTACAGTTTGATAAGATACAACGTCTGTGGTTCTAATGTATCAACAATATTATTTACCTGTGTTATTACTTTGTAGTAACAGTTGCAGGCTTAAGGAGGGTGAGTAAGGATACAAGTACTCTATTTACTTTTGGCTTAGTGTGACTCATCTTGTTGCAATCTCTCTCAGCAAACGATATTCATTACCAAAGAAGGAGGTGAGCATGCACTGGGGAATACTTTGCATACATATGGATAATATAGATGACATATAAATGTGACGTCAAACATCTCCATCCTAAATACATTTTCTGGATAGCACCTTACATCCTCCTCTGAATGCAATGCAATCGATATATGCAATGAAAATAGCTTAGGCTACGCTAAGAGTTGCACACCACACTAAAACATTACAAACGTATATTGCGATTGCTTGATTCATATACCTGATCTCAAAGAGCAGCCTGTTGTTAGGCATAAGCCCTTTCTTGATGCTTTTAAATTCTACAGTATTGCTTCCATGACCTCCAGTATTAACCAGTGAGAAGTTGAGATCCTAACAGCTACATCTTATAAATTCCTGGATGAGGTCATTGTTGATATTAACATAGAGGTTTGGATCATATCCTGCTGGGTTTTTTTCTTCTGAGCTCCACTTGCTTTTTAAGGAGCGTCAACGGCGCGTCTGGTACCTCGGCTAAAAACTTACTGTTGGACGCATCACTGTGGAGAGAGGAGGGTGCATATTTTACGCTTGGAGATAGGTGAGTCAAATTACATTTTGAGAATTAAAAAACAACTTCTAACCTAGTAATATTCGTTTTTAGTGTTGGGATAAAGTTTATCTTTGACTGGGAAAATTCCAGCGCACCAGACTGTTTATGCGAAAAAGTTAAACTTTTTTTGTTATATATTTCTTTACTCCCCTTTATGTCTATGAGATGAGTACATGTTTAAATCACATTTGTTGTGTTTTTGTTCAATTCTGACTTTGGGTCCAAGCAACAACAAAAAATGGACACAAGGTGCATGTGCATTTGGGCACATTGAATGCTGGTGTACATAATTAAATTCCACGTAGTTGGCACCAGTAGCTTTAAAAAGAGGTCTGATAAGGAAGGCTGGAATTTTAATAGTCAGTGATATGAAGTAAAGTTCCATCCCTGGAGGCATGTGGTGTCTTTATTCTTAGTGCATTTTAGCCTATTGGCAATTATTTATCTCAAGTATATTTTTTAAAGAAGCTGTTGCAGTACATTTTGTGGACTGAAAATGTATAGATTTTCAGATAAAACCAAAGATCTGTGAGTGTCTATATGCATATGGTTATTGTGTGGCTTGGTAAATTACTGAAGCCTATGTGGTCAGTTTTAATGGTTTAAAATGAGCCGTTTGGTACATTTACTAGTGCTTTTAATTTCAAGTTTTATAGTTTACTGACATATGGAAAAAATAAGTAACTGAAAACCATTTTATTTACATTTTATTGTGTTCTGTACACAGATGATGTAATCTATTCAATCAAACCCTGAAACCAGCTTTCTGGCATAAGTCAAAAGCAGCATTTGTCTTCCTCAAGCAAAATATTGTGTACAATGGGACTCACAAAAAACTGTATTGTATATAATGTTGTTTTGGACATATCCAATAGTCAAAATGTGGTATCCAGTATTAATTGAATAGGGCCCTGACCCCATGTCTACATCAACAGTGCTCAAGAATACCATAATAACACTAGCCTACCTCCCACCAGCGGGTTATTCAAGGTCAGCCCAAAAACCCTTTACAAAACACACAGTACAATAGGTTGCCCTCAGTCCTGCTACACTTTACTGGTTAAGCCAGCTGCCAAGCCAAATGTATGATGTAATTTTCTCCCAGCAGCAGCTTCAGAACACCTGGGGAGGCCCCTCCTCTTCTAGTGTGACTGGCTCTCATTGTGCCAATGACATCACCATTTTAGGCAATAAAAGCCGAAATTATTTTTTGTTTGGATTGGGTTCAGCGCCCATAACTTTTCATAATATGGTACATTAATTATATGGTACTTTACAGTACACTCCTTGTCTCTAACCAGACTGATTGATTCAGTCCTGTTTCAGTCCATGTGAGCATTTGTGCCTTCGTGAAGAATGTGTTCATGCAAAGTTTAATCTGATCAACCAGTCATATACCAGCGTGGCACACCAGCAATAGCAGCAGGACCCAATGTTTGCAGACATAATGCCCATTGGAACACATTGTGACATTGATTATGTTAGATCAGAGGGCTCCACTACTGGAGGGCCTTGTGTTTCCTGTATGGTCCACATCAGTCCCAGGGGGACACCTGGCCTTCTGCCCAAGAAGACAGCCTCTGGAGCATTAGTGTCCTCTGTTTACTCTCACTGTGTGTGTGTGTGTGTGTGTAGGCTTGCACCTATGTGTACTTGTTGGTTAAGGGGCTTGTAAGTAAGCATTTCACTGTAAGGTCTACACCTGTTGTATTCGGTGCATGTGACAAATAACATTTGATTTGAAGTGTGTGTAGAGGAGTGGAGCATATGAAATAATGATACAGCACGCTCACTAGCCTTCCAGCTGACTGCTGAGTATATCCTAATTAGGCAATGTAGTGTGTCTGACTGACCGGCTGGCTGTGAGGGAAGCAACATTGTCTCCAATGGAGGCAGAACTGTACCTCCCTGCCTTACACATTTTACATTTTGGTCATCTATCCAGAGCGACTTACAAGAGCAATTAGTGGTAAGTGCCTTGCTCAAGGGCACATCAACATATTTCGAACCAGATTTTGGGGATTCAAACCAGCGATGTTTCAGTTACTGGCCCAACGCTCTTAACTGCTAGGGTACCTATCACCCATCTCCACATCCACACCTCATTGTGTTGTTACAGAGAAAGAGAGCGAGAGAGAGCTCATAACCCTCTCCCAGACCCTCTTTCCAATTGGCAGAAGTACTGTGTGACTCTCCAAATGACTATGACCATATTTTGCAACTGGGGCTCACCACTTTTTAAGGGCGGTCTGCAGGCTTATAGGGAGGGATGAAGTGAGTCTATTTCTTTTAAGAGCTCTTTCCATCGTCCTACTTGACATATACTGGGGATAGACTCCTCAATCTATCTTTATGAACAGAGCAGACTGGGCTATTGGAGCAGTTTACTTTTGGAGAGATTCAGAGAGCTGTGAGTCATGCAGAAGAAATGGGAGCTTGAAGTGTTGGCCGGGCCCACTGTGAAATCCTTATCAGTGTGTGTGCGTGTGCGCTTGTGTTTGTGTGTGGAGCTCAATGTCATGGAAGGGAGGGTTTGGAGGGTGGTGAATGGAAAAACACATATCCCCCCCACACCCCCTCTTGTTTGGAAACACTGTTGCCCTCGATTGACACATAGGACCGAGAATAAATGTGTGGTTGTCTAAGGAGTAGTGACCTTTGTGTGCAAGTGTGACGTGGATATCATGTCAGTGTCATGTCCGGTTGCGAGATGATGATGTGGGCATGTGATCACGTCAGACTTGTTGACAAAATGGCTCCTTGTGTCCACTCAGAAATCACACATATTTGACCCAGGTCTGTCTCCACCTTCACCTCTGTTGTTTCTAGGGAACATGTGTTGATATAGTTCTGTGTCTGTCACTGTGTCTGTGTTTGTGTGAGTGGTGGTGAGTCAGTAATACAATAGTACTCCCCTGAGATTAGACGGCCTTATCACTGCCCTTTCCACTGACCAGGACCAGATGGTGACAGAGTCACAACAGAACTCAGAGAGACAGACAGAGGGAACATTCTGAGAAATTACCCTTTGGATAGGCTGTCCTTTTGTTTCTGTCGGGGCTATTTCAACCATACATTAACTAAATTATCACGATTAGAGGCTGACATTTTTTGCCAGAGAGCTGGTCATTGAGAATGTGTTATTTAAGCAATAAGGCCCGATGGGGTGTGTTATATGGCCAACATACCACGGCCCAGGGCTGTTCTTAGGCACCACACAACACTGAGTGCCTGGATACAGCCCGTAGCTGTGGTATATTGGCCATATACCACAAACACAGAGGTGCCTTATTGCTATTATAAACTGGTTACCGACATAATTAGAGCAGTAAAAATAAATGTTTTGTCATACCCGTGGTATACGGTCTGATATACCACGGCTGTCAGCCAATCAGCATTCAGGGCTTGAACCACCCAGTTTATAATGACAACTTAAACACAGCCGCACAAGATGAATAATGCATGTTGCCAGTGGACGTCAGTGTTACTGTAACACATGGTAAGGGATCATTTGTGCTGTAGGGTAGGTTATCAACAGATCTACGAACTGTGATAAAACCGCAGACAATGTACCAGTGATATAGCTGTCTCACAGGGCTATGGTGATCTTAGGTTGTGTCTGTACACACTGTACACTAGGCTGTACGGTAGAAGGGGTGTCGGCATGTTCTAATGACCCAATCAGGACCTACTCCTGCATCTGGTCAGGAAGTCCACTCCAGACATCCTATTTTTTCTTACCTCTCTAATCCCACTGGTAACATGTGCAATACGACTGTCTGGTTAGATATATGATGTTAATGCACAGAGGATTTCAAATGATGTCATTATCTACCACCACTGCTACTGAACGGCTGCCGGGTTATCCTCTGAACAGTTCTTTTAATCTCTGCCAGGGAGCATAAAGACCGAGACCAATAGCGTTTCATGTAGTGGAGTGCTAGGAAGCATTGAGGGAGAGCAAATATGCGGTGCAGAGATTGTAGAGTCCTGATATCTGTGTCCCGGTTGGATAGGTAGATACAACTGAACGTGGTCAACATATTCTACTTCAGTACGTCACATGTATTGTCAACATTTTAACACTTCGGTGTTTATGGCTATTGGCTGACTAACTCCTATCAGTTTCCATCTTTAGATTGGAAAAGGTATTTGTGGTTCTTGTGTGGTTTGTTGTTGCTGATGGAGCCAGGGTGAGTGTGTGGTGCTATTTCTGTCCTGTTTGAAGGCAGTACCTAAGGGACTGGCGGGCGGGTGTGCATTCCTCTGCTATTGTCTACTAGGGGAATAGACACAGTCTCAATAGCAGTACCCACAAATGAGCATGTCACCGCTGTCAGCATTCCAATCGCGCATGCATACAGGGACATGCACGGACACATGCACAGACGCACGCACGCACGCACGTTCACACACACACACACACACACACACACACACACACACACACACACACACACACACACACACACACACACACACACACACACATGCACAAACACACAAACACTGATTTATATTGTCAACACAACAACTGCCTGTTACAGAGGGAGGGGGAGATGGAGGGAGAGAGGAGAGAGATATTGAGAAAGGATCAAGAAAAATAACAACTGAGGGAGGCCGTACAAGGGAGAAAGGGACAGGGATGACAATAATGGGGGGGATGAGTGTACTAAACAGAGGACAGAAGACAGGGCTCTTACTCAGGGGGCTTAAAAGGGCAATCTGTGATTGCCACATCAATTTTGGGATTTTTAAATGTATGATATGATTTATACATGCCTCATGAGCTTAGTCCAACTGTCCTACCCCACCAAAACCCCAAATATAAGCTTACTTTAATGTTTGTAAATAATGTAAAATGTAAACAAGCACTGAATAGACTTCAAATATGGCTATTCAGTGAAATCAAAATATTTTGATTTCATGCATGGTCAGCTCTTGCGTCCATAGCTTTGTATATGAATTTGAGTGGTTACATTTTTCCAAACCCATCCCTCAGCTTTTTATTAAAACAGTGGCAGGGAGTCACTGATCTACAGATTGCCCCTTTAAGTGGTGTGTTGTGGTGTCCATGATACCTACCTGATCATAAATGCTACTGTGTGGGTTTAGTTTAACTGAGGGACAGGTGATTTACACAGACAGGCAACAAAAGAACAAACAATAAGTTCAAACCTCAATAATGGGAGAAAACAAATTCTGTGACGACAACCAAATGCCTTAAACAAGCCTCCACTACTTTGAATTCTCTCCACAGGATCTGTTGTCCTCTGGCTTATTCTCCTGGTTGACATGGGTTTCATCCCAAATGGCACCCTATTCCCTATATAGTGCACTGCTTTTGACCATTGTCCATGGGGCTCTAGTCAAGTGTAGTGCACTGCGCAGGAGATCGGATGCCATTTGGGAGAAACACAGGGAGAAGTGCTGAGACATGGTAGACTCATCAGGGCAAGTAAACAATGGGGATCATGGGTCTTTACTCGGGTCATTGACTTGATGATGTCTTGATTATTTAATCCAGTTTCCGTCATTACCTACCATACTTTCCTGTTCATTGTGTGTGTGTGTCTAGAACCACACTTCCCTGGCAATTCCCAGCCCTAATATTAACATGGCATAAGTCGTGGCAAAATGTGTAGAATTGCAGGAAATTCGCTTTTAAGCTGCAACAACCTCTCTCCACCCCATGACAAAGTGAAGGCAAGCCCTGGCTATTGGTATAATGCATTTAGTTAAGAGAGTTAAGTAGTTTAACTGCACAAATATATTGATTGCACAAATCCGTTGTCTGCATGTGTGGGTACGCAGACTTGCGAGCCACTGCGGTCCCTCATGATGAGTTCATATTTTTGTGGCCCCCACCCCCATCAATGTGGCCCATCCCGGGTCTATGGTGTATAGTTCCTTTTGAGTTACAAAATAAATCCCTCTTACTGTGAACAGCTTCGCTCCTTTCAAGGAAATATTTTCACAGAGACACCAAAGTCACAGAGAGGTATTCAACATTGGAAAAAAAGTGTTTGAAAATGTGTCTTTTTTTTCTCCTTTGGATCTTAAATGCATCTTGTGTTTGTGCCTTGAAGAACCTTGTCTGCGAGCACTTCAGAGCATAGTTTCTAGAACACATAATCTGGTTATGTAAATACAGACGCAACATGCACACATATGCACGCACAGACAGACAGACACACACACTAAGTGTTGATGGTAATATAAACAGCGTTACTAAACAAACTAACCATAAATTACGGCTTGATTAATACACTGTTTGCACCATGTCTTTCAGCACTTTCACTGAGTAATGATATCAGCTTGCTGGTTGGTCACAGTGTTGCACTCAGCCACTGTCTCAATGTTAATATAATGTATATATTATATATAAAAATAACATAGGGGGCAGTGTGGGTATATGTTGACTCTGATGTCCCAGCCATGGTATTGGCTTTCTCTGTCCATCTCCCCCCCAACATTCTATTCTTCTGATACATATCTTAAAATGGAATGGATAGTTCATGGTTGGGTTTGGGTGTGGGGTTAGGGGGTGAAGGGGCGGCTGTGGGCGTCAGGCTGTGGGTCAGAGGGGGTGTATATATAACCCATACCTTGGTAGGGTGTGTGGTCTTCTCCTTTCTCCCTGTGTGGATGCTACTCTCTCCTCCGGTCCTTGGATTTGTCTTTCTCCTCTCCTTACCTCTCTTACCTGGACCAAAACATGGCTTACAGACTTTCAGGTAGCTAAAGAAATAGGCTGATGGAGTGTGGGGTTGCATTGTGATGGATGCGTGTCTTGTTCATATGGGTTCAATCCATTACTGATACCTGGTGCTGGACTAGTGGTGGTGGTTTGGTGAGATTTTCTCAAGTTTGGTCAAAGACACTGGCTGGTAGGTTGTGGAAAGTTCCTCTTGGGCCTTGGCTAGAAATATGGGTTTGTTTGGTGCGTCAGAAAGGACATTTTGTGAGGAACCACTACTCTGGAGTTCATTTTCTAATTGTTGCATTTTTGGTGGAAAGGAAGCTAAGGTCTTATGACACCACAGAGGGAGCAAAGAGGTCCCTCGAGTAAGTTGAAAAATAATTCTGGAGAAAAGTGATGGTTTGACCTTTTTCAAGGCAATGCTATTTACAGCTGGATTGATGCATCTGTATCATGGAAATGGAGTCCTTGGGACAGCATCATTCAGGCTGTAAGTAGTGGATCAAAGATGATTCATTCAATATTTTTTTATTGGGTACATTTCAAGTCAGACAGAGATATCACATGGTAGATACTATACATTCAGTGCCTTCAGAAAGTACTCAGACCCCTTGACTTTTTCCACATTTTGTTGTGCTACAAAGTATTATTAAAATGTATTTAATTGTAATTTTTTTGCAACAATCTACATAAAATACTTTATAATGTCAAAGTGGAAGGAAAAATGTAACTAATATATATTGATTAGATAAGAATTCACCCCCCTAAGTCAATACATGTTAGAATCACCTTTAGCAGCGATTACAGCTGTGAGTCTTTTTGGGTATGTCTCTAAGCGCTTTACACACCTAGGATTGTGCAATATTTGCCAATTTATTATTTTTAAGCTCTGTCAAGTTGGTTGTTGATCATTGCTAGACAGCCATTTTCAAGTCTTGCCAGAGATTTTCAAGCAGATTTAAGTCAAAACTAGGCCACTCAGGAACATTCAAGGTTGTTTGGTAAGAAACTGTAGTGTAGACTTGACCTTGTGTTTTAGGGTTATTGTCCTGCTTAAAGGTGAATTAATCTCAGAGAGTCTGTTGGAAATCAGACTGAACCAGGTTTTCCTCTAGGATTTGACTTGTTCTTAGCTACATTCAGTTTATTTTTATCTTGCAAAACTCTGCAATTCTTGATGACAAGCATACTCATAACTGCCGAGTGGCGCATCGGTCTAAGGCAATGCATCTCAGTGCTAGAGGTGTCACTACAGACCCTGGTTTGATTCCAGGCTGTATCATAACCGGGCGTGATTGTGAGTCCCTTAGGGCGGCGCACAATTGGCCCAGCGTCGTCCAGGTTAGGGTTTGGCCGTCATTGTAAATAAGAACCTAGTTAAATAACATTTACAAAATAACAATGCAGCCACCTCCATGCTTGATCATTTGTAGAGTGGTACCCAGTGCTGTGTTGCATTTGCCCCAAACACTGTATTCAGAACAAAAAGTGAATTCCTTTGCCTCATTTATTTTGCATTATTACTTTAGTACCTTGTTGCAAACAGGATGCATGTTTTGGAATATTTTGTATTCTGTACAGGCTTCCTTATTTTCACTCTGTCATGCAGGTTAGTATTGTGGAGTAACTACAATGTTATTGATCCGTCCTCAGTTCTCCTACCACGGCCATAATTCTCTGCAATCATTTTAAAATCATCATTGGCCTCATGGTGAAATCCCTGAGCATTTTTTCTTCCTCTCTGGCAACTGCATTAGGAAGGATGCCTAAATCTTTGTATTGATACAACATCCAATGCCCAATTAATAACTTCACCGTCCATGCTCAAAGGGATATCATTTTTTTCTTTTTACCAATCTATCATTTGGTGCCCTTCTTTCTGAGGCATTGAATCCGTTTGAATCTGTGCTTGAAATTTGCTACTCAACTGAGGGACCTTACAGATAATTGTATGTGTGGGGTACAGAGATGGGGTAGTCATTCAAAAATCATGTTAACCACTATTATTGCACACAGAGTCTGTGCAACTTGTGCGATTTGTTAAGCAAATGTTTACTCCTGAACTTATTTAGGCTTGTCATAACAAAGGGGTTGAATACTTATTGACTCAAGACTCAAAATTCCACTTTGACATTATGGGGTATTATGTTTAGATCAATTTAATACATTTTATATCCAGGCTGTCACGCAAACAAAATGTGGAAAAAAGTCAAGGGGTGTGAATACTTTCTGAAGTCACTGTAGCAGTTGATCTTACCTCCATAACCCTCTCTCTGGGGTCCGTTTGGCTCTGATCTGCCATCAGTAAGCCATCCGTGATCAATGTTAATGAGAGCCAGGCTCTGTGAGGCTATCCCTGGCACCATCCTGGTTCACCACTCACTGTGCTCTTACTCTGACCTTTCCACTGTAAAGTGTTTCTCCCACCCCAGGGACCAAAGTGGTGTACTCTAACCCCTCCTACAAAGAGTGCTGGTGCATACCATGGCTGTTTCTGTGGAAGCAGCTGTGTGATTGGCAGTAGCTGAAAGGCTTAGCGCTTAATCACAGTGCTCTTTTATTAGGCACATCTAGACCCACAATGGTCACGGTGGCACAGTGGCATCCACAGTGTCCTCAAAAGTCAATCATCTGACTTTGTGGGCCTAGGTGTCCCTGACATACAGGCACAGTGCTTACACACTCAGAATGGAATGCATGGTTAACTCAGTTTGAGATGGATTTGGGCTTCTGAGACTGTGATACCTTGATACCCTACTGCCTCTAAGCCATTGATCCGGTCCTGCCAATTGGATTCTATTGAACTGATCCCGACTGGCTCGTACCACTGAGATAAGAATGGGGATGACTCACCGGTGGCTCTGTATAGGGGCTCAAGCCAGGCTGCCTCCTTTATCCCTCTGGCACAGTGAAGACAGGCCTCTCTCTTTCCCCTCTTCTACGAATCCATCCATCCTCACTGTACACTACAGCTGGGAGAGAACACATACCACAGCGGCTCTAACTCATCCCGTTCTGTTCACCACACTCACTGTTGACCACATCCCCAGGCCACTCGAAGAGCACCAATTGGCACTCGTCAATATTTGCAGTGTTCCCGCGGCTACCAGGATATATTGTCATTCCATCATTAGTATTTCCCCCCATTGCTCTCATTGTATTAAAAAGGTTTAAGATACTTGAGCGCTCACAATAATATCACATCTGTTGTCTCATTAATCAGAGATATTTTCGTGAAGACGGGTTGGTTGTTTAGCAACAAAACCAACGCATGCACAACTATGGGGCAAAACAGACAGGGTTGGCTTAGATTGTTGACAACATGTAAACTGTATTTTGTCTCCAATGTTTATTGAAAACATAAATACATTTGCACAATCAGCACTTGTCTCTTAAATAAGGAGATGATCGTGGACTACAGGAAAAGGAGGACAGAGCACGCCCCCATTCTCATCGATGGGGCTGCATTGGAGCAGGTTGAGAGCTTCTAGTTCCTTGGCGTCTTCATCACTAACAAACTAACATGGTCCAAGCACAGCAAGACAGTCGCGAAGAGGGCACGACAAAACCTATTCCCCCTCAGTAGACTGAAAAGATTTGGCATGGGTCCTCAGAAGGTTATACAGCCGCACCATCGAGAGCATCCTGACGGGTTGCATCACTGCCTGGTATGGCAACTGCTCAGCCTCCGACCGCAAGTCACTACAGAGGGTAGTGCGTACGGCCCAGTACATCACTGGGGCCAAGCTTCCTGCCATCCAGGACCTCTATACCAGGCGGTGTCAGAGGAAGGCCCTAAAAATTGTCAAAGACTCCAGCCACCCTAGTCATAGACTGTTCTCTCTGCTACCGCACGGCAAGCGGTACCGGAGCGCCAAGTCTAGGTCCAAGAGGCTTCTTTAATAACGCTACCTACATATTATTACTTCAAGTACCTCGACAAACCGGTGCCCCCGCACATTGCCTCTGTACCGGTACCCCCGGTATATAGCCTCGCTATTGTTATTTTACTGCTGCTCTTTAAAATTATTTGTTACTTTCATTTTATTTTTTTGTATTTTTCTTAACTGCATTGTTGGTTAAGGGCTTGTAAGTAAGCATTTCACTGTAAGGTCTACACCTGTTGTATTCGGTGCACGTGACAAATAACATTTGATACCCTGATGAAGACAGCTTGGACATAAATGTTTTTGCATCTGAGCTCCTAGAGTGTGCGGCTCTCCTTTATTTTTTAAGTATTCGGCGCATGTGACATGCGATTTGATTTGAAATACATTGTTACAGTTGGTTAGGTAGCTAGCATATTTGAGCCACTTACAATTCACATTGTCAGCTAACCCATCTATGAGACATGTAGGAGGCTTGCAAGTGCATGACATTGACAATCAAGATGATCACGATGACACATACTGTAGGTCACTGACAGGCTGAAAGAGCATTGTTCATTCCAGGGAGGCCATAGAACACAACCAATCTCTTCCAGGACACAGCTGGGTCTTCACCCTTACAAAAAAAGATTGCAGTTTTGAAACTGCAGTAAAAGTACAGTAACTGTAGTTGACTGCTATTTTGGAGGCAGTAATTGCAGAATAACTGCAGTGTACTGCAGTTATACTGCACTCTAACTGCATTTATACTACAAAATTACTGCAGTAAAAAAAAACGGTTATTTTGGATGCAGTATTTGCAGCATACTGCAGTTATACTGCACTCTAATTAAGTAATAAGACACGAGGGGGTGTGGTATATGGCCAATAAACCACGGCTAAGGGATGTTCTTAGGCACTGCGCAACCCCAGAGGTGCCTTATTGCTATTATAAACTGGTTATAATACATGCAGTAAAAATACATGTTTTGTCATACCCGTGGTATACGGTCTAATATACCATGGCTGTCAGCCAATCAGTATTCAGGGCTTGAAGCACCAAGTTTATAACTACAGTTATATTGCAGTGTACTGCAGTTATACTGCACTCTGACTGCAATATTTTTTCCCAAGGGCAGTGTTGGGGAGTAGTGAACTACATGTAGTTCAACTAGTAATTTAACTCATTTCTGCAGTAGCTTGGTGGTAGTTGAACTAAATAAAATCTAGGTAGTGTTTTCACTAGTTAATTGCTTACTACTGGAACCACACACTACTTTTAATGCAAAAACCTGAGAAAATATGGGTGAAGTGGGCATTAATTTACATTCTATAAACATATGACCCCAAAGGTATCGGTCTTGCAATTTGTATTCTATGACATTTCAGATCTACATATGATAATCTTTCACAAAGTAGTTTGGATGTAGTGAACTACTTTTTCAAGGTAACTTTAGTTAAGTAAACTATATGTTTCTTAAGGGTAGCTTTAGTGCAGCTTAACCTTCTTCCAGTGTGAAATAATTGGTAGCTTGGTAAACTATATGTTTCTTAAGGGTAGCTTTAGTGTAGCTTAACCTTCTTCCAGTGTGAAATAATTGGTAGCTTGGGAAACTATATTTTCAGAGTATCTTCTCCAACACTGTTGGTCTTATCCTGACGGATGACCCGCCTGTGCTGCCCATTGTGATCGGAATGTTAATGAGAGGAGCAGAGGACGGTTTTGTTTACAGCCAATGAAATGGCGCTGCCAAAAAGAAGACAACGGCAGAGAGGTTGGATGGGATGTGATGGACTGAATGAGCCAGGCACTCTAAAAATATGACTTAAACTTTCCAACAAAGCCTGATAAAGTCAGCCAACCCCCGCAGGGCCGAGTTAGACACAGCGTGATGACTACATGCTAAAGCTCTGTTCACAGCCAGACATCTGTGGGTCATTTTGAGGCAGCCATTTTCCACACACTTCCCTCAGACCCTTGGCATGCCGGTGCTAAGCCCCTTGCCTGGTTGGGTCTGATTAGAGGACAGAACTCGTACTGGGATGCCAGCTTGAACATGTATTTTTCTTAGCTTGGATGATGGATAGGTTTTGTGTGTCTGGGTGCCTGCTAGACAGGGCCATGTTTTGTCAACATGACAGTGTGTGTTAATGGCAGTGGTGGAAAAAGTACCCAATTGTCATACCTTAATAGAAAATGACTCAAGTAAAAGTCACCCAGTAAAATACTACTTGAGTAAAAGTCTAAAAGTATTTGGTTTTAAATATACTTAAGTATCAAAAGTATAAATCATTTAAAATTCCCTATATTAAGCAAACCAGACAGCACCATTTTTTTTTTTTTTTTTTTTTTTTTTTTTTTTTAAATTTACGGCTAGCCAGGGGCACACTCCAACACTCAAGCATAATTTACAAACGAAGCATTTGTGTTTATCGAGTCCGCCAGATCAGAGGCAGTAGGGATGAGCAGGAATGTTCTCTTTATACGTGCATGAATTTGAACGTTTTCCTGCCCTGCTAGCCATTCAAAACGTAACGAGTACTTTCGGATGTCAGGGAAAATGTATGGAGTAAAAAGTACATTATTGTCTTTAGGAATGTTGTGAAATAAAAGTAGTGAAAAATATAAATAGTAAAGTACAGATACCACAAAAAACTACTTAAGTACTTTACACCACTGGTTAATGGCAGTGTGAGGACGTTTGGAGAGCCCTGAGTCATTATTCAGGTCTGGCTGCATGCATTGTAGATGGCTGAGGAACAAGTTTCAAGTTCAAGCTTTAATGTCATGTGCACAAGTAACACTTTTGCTTTGGTTACTACATGATTCCATATGTGTTATTTCATAGTTTTGACGTCTTCACTATTATTCTACAATGTAGAAAATAGTAAAAATAATGAAAAACCCTGGAATGAGTCAGTGTGTCCAAACTTTTAACTGGTACTGTATATATGACTTGTTCCCCAAGGTAAATGTGATTGTTGTTTGTACAGGGCCGAGGAGCTACTCTACTTCCACCATGACTGAACGCTTTGACTGTTACTATTGCCGTGACAACCTGCATGGGAAGAAGTATGTGATGAAGGATGAGAAGCACGTGTGTACAAAGTGCTTCGACAAACTCTGTGCCAACACATGCGCCGAATGCCGTCGCCCCATTGGGGCTGATGCCAAGGTGGGTATTGTGTATGTCCTTGTGAGTGTGTGTGTACCCTTAAATGTGTGTTCATAAAGCTGATTGGCTTCAGTTCATATGTCCAGATTAAGGCCAGTGTTGCATATCTGTGCCAGTATCCACAAAGCCTTTCAGAGTAGGAGTGTTGATATAAGATCAATTTAGCCGTTTAGATAATAACGAATATGATTATATGGACAGGTGGCGACCTGATCCTGGGGCAGCCGCCTCCACAACATAACAGTCACAGATACTTACTTGTGTTATAGCCACTATCATTGCTAACGAACCCTGAAATATTATACCATTCACATTGTTTCACCATGACTAGTGTCTACCCCAGGGTGTCCGTTTGGCTGTCAGTCCCTTCATGGTATGCTGCACTCAAATTCACGTAATCTACACTAATGCTTTCCAGAAGGACATACTCTTTTTTTCTGGCTAACACCTCTGAATACCGTCGCCAACAAATGATTGGGGAAAGAGCCTCAGTTTGATGAGGTGTGTAGGAAGCCCATGTGAATGAATGCATCTCACGCCTTTCCCTCCCTCCTCTCTGTCCAGGAGCTGAACCATAAGAACCGTCACTGGCACGAGGACTGCTTCCGCTGTGCCAAGTGCTACAAGCCCCTGGCTAACGAGCCCTTCGGCGCCAGGGACGACGGAAAGATCATGTGTGGCACGTGTGGCTCCCGCGAGGATGGCAACCGGTGCCAGGCCTGCTACAAGGTGGTCATGCCAGGTGGGCTTAACCATACCCATAATACACTTCTTTCTTAAAAGTGACCTAGCAGTGTGCAGATGGCCGCTGTTTACATTTATGTTGTTCTTGTGAAGCCCAGGGCAAATTCCGACACTATGTGCGTTCGTAAATTCAGAGCGTTGTCAGATGGTCCGTTTGTAAATTCAGAGCTTTTAGCTCTCAGTCTCGGAGCGTTCAGAACGCACATTGGACGCTCTGGCCGAGGAGTACGGTTGATCCGACTGTTCTGACCTCACACTCGCAGTCAAGTACCCAAGCCATCTTGCTAGCTACTTTCAGACACAAATGAGAGAACATCTCACTGGCCACTTTACTCGCCCTAGCACAACTGGTTAGACTGTTTATGTTATCTAGAGCGTTAGTGACTAACTGAGCTGCTGGCAACAAATGAATTACGTGTATTTTCCGAAGCTTACTGATACCAGTCATATTCAACAGGTGTTGCGCATTCGTAAATTAATCCGTTATTCGGCACTCTGGGACACTCAGACAAGAGTACTCTGAAATCGGAGTAGATAGACAGTGAATTTACGAACTCACCCACTGTGTGAAACAAGGGTCTGTTTTCTCATCTATTATATCTTTGACTGCCAGGCACGCAGAATGTGGAGTATAAGAACAAGGTGTGGCATGAGGAGTGCTTCACCTGCTTCGAGTGCAAGCAACCAATCCGCTCGCAGAGCTTCCTGAACAAGGGCGACGACATATTCTGCGGCCCGTGCCACGAGAAGAAATTTGCCAAGAAATGCTTCCACTGCAAGCAGGTGCATAAGACCTGCCCCTTCACACACCCACAAACAGAACAAAATCATTGTCATTCTGTCTGAATTTTGTTAAATTATTTCCTGCCATGTTAGTGTAATTACAGGCCTAATTATAGCATTCTTATACTCAAGTATACCAACAGAAGGTACAAGTTAAAAGAAAATGCTTTGTTATTCATACAGAATAAGTACATGGTCTTCCAATGCAACTAACATGGTTTTTCTCCCCCCAGCCCATCACCACAGGTGGTATAAGCTACCAGGACCAGCCCTGGCACTCCGAGTGCTTTGTGTGTCGTACATGCCGTAAGGGCCTGGCCGGAACCCGCTTTACCTCCCACGAGGAGCATGTCTACTGTGTGGACTGCTACAAGACCTCCGTGGCCAAGCAGTGCAACGGCTGCAAGAATCCCATCACAGGTCAGACACCCACACTTTACATTAACATTTATTCTATGGACACTTTTTATAATAAATGAAGGATTTCATTGTGTAGGATGGAATGTTTTTAGTGAGATTCAGTGGCATTAATAAGATGTTATGGCTGTAAACTAGTTATAATATATCTGGCCCATTACTATGCTGCACATACTATCTCCCATAATACAGGGTTTGGCCATGGGACCAACGTGGTGAACTACGAGGGTCACTCCTGGCACGAGAACTGCTTCAATTGCAAGAAATGCTCCCTCTCCCTGGCCAACAAGCGCTTTGTCATCAACGGAGAGGACATCTACTGCCCTGACTGTGCTAAGAAGCTGTGAGCATAGCCAGCAACGGGGCCAAATAAGTGCCCTGTCTCATTCATGTTGGGGGCAGAACATAAACGGGATAAGCCAACTAACTCAAATTAAGTGGCCAATCAAGGGTTTAAAAGAGAAAGCATGTATTAGGTTAATCACCTGAATGAAATCTAACAGCAGTTGAATATGAATCTTGTTCCACTGTTTTCTGTCATTGTTTAATACTAACACACCAAGTGGTTTGTTTTTTTTGGCCTACAATATGTAATACTAACAAGCTTGGGTCAAATTCAGAACTCTGCATAATCATTAGGGAATGCCCTTTTCAGCTCCTTACTGGAACAGTAATGGCTGTTACATGCTTCCTGTTGCTTCTTGAATCATATACTAGCTAAGTAATCAGTCATGGTGTCTCTCAAGTGATGTGTTTGAAGAGCTGTTGAGGGTTTTGTGTGTTGTGCTTCAATAATCAGTATGGACAAACTAGGTCTTCGTAGGTATCAAAGTGTTATGCTCAGAGTCTAATCATGTACTCAGCTTTTTGAAGTGAATGCACATTATTGATCAATAAAGGTAAGCTCCAAAATTGTGTTTATTTCCCTCTGCTCGACAAATGAAACCCCTCTTATTTTGCAAAACTTTATTTAACAGTTCATATCCTCTCAGTACATTTTAGATATATTTACAAATATAATTTGTGGACAGGGCTTGGGTTAGGGTCTGAAAAGCCTCCAGAAACCAATTCACATTCACTGTAGCCCTGGTCAGGTAGAATGATTGTCATGGCCAAGGTAAGGACATGTGACGCGTTTTATTAGTTAGATTTGCTATAATAAGGCACCATTCTATCCTACCGTCATTGCAACTGACTGTCATGAGATCGTTAAGAACAGTTAGCTCCGTATTCAAGCCCACAGATGCAGAAAGGGATTACATTTTTTTTTTTTAAGTGTCCAAGTCCTGTTTATTAGTAATAGATCAGGACTGCCATGTATTGGCTCTTTGACTGGATGTGCCACTGCCATTACCTAAGCACATGTAGCGCTGACCACGGAACCACCATGGGTTTCATATTGAACACGTCTACAGCAATACCCTGCACTTTGAATAGATGAAGGTTTGTCAAGTCAAGGAGGGAAGTTCATAAAAAGCCTGGATGGGAAGAGACAGGAGAGGATAGAGAAAATGTATTTCCTTCAAGAATACCAAACCCCCCTCAGGACTATACAGTGAAGTTAAGTCACCCCAATCTACAAATGTAATTCATTTCAGAAAGCTTTTCAAGCCTTTTAAAAAGTGGAAAACCTCCCAGTGCAAAGCGTATCATATTGTGATGAATAATAACTAAAAACAGTTTCTCCTGACAGAGAGATGCATGTTAAACGATTAAGGGCTTGTTTGTTTAGTCAAAGTTACATTCTTTAAGCCTATAAGTCAAAGCTAAGCTCATGGCCCTCTAACTCTAGACATACTGTTTAATATAAAGCCATTTCAGAGAAACCTTCTGGTTTATTAGCACAACAATCAGCCAACAGGCTTATGAGGCAAAAAATAAGGTCCCCAAACCTCTGTTTGGACGATTCAAGCATAGGGAATTAAAGCTTCTCGATACAGCTTTAAAAAAAATAAACAAACGAGACAAGCACAAGACTGACCAAATCACATTGTTCCCGTCTCCATCCTTCAGTGGTAGACTCAGTCACACTGCTGTTACAAAGAGGTGTGTGGCGCAGTGGTTAGAGTCCATGTTAACTTTTCTATTGCAACCTTCAAAAACACCATCCCTGCAACCTTTCACAGCATGTTAAAAAGCCCTGAAACATTCTCCCACTCCTCAGTTGGGAACAAAGGCAATTGTCTGAGGTGGTTGGGGGATGAAAAGCAAAACCTTTCAAAGCCTCACAAAAATGCTCTCAATCAACATACACACCCATGTTCCATCCCCTAGGGCTTGTAGAGTACTGGAGAAGAGGGTTTCCTATTAGCGCCCAGGGTAACCCCCCCCCCCCAAACAAACCTAACTCAATTCCACACAAACCCTTAGCCCCTATCCCTTTGTACTTGAGGTGATCTGTAAGTACTTGATAGGTATAAGCAATATAATAGCGTGACCTTGTAGAATTGTTGCCAGATTGCTTACACCGATCCAATCTAGTGTCTAGAGGGTAGGGACTAGGGCTTGACTTGGAACAGTGCGTAGGGCAACAGCACTGACTACCCTGCCAAAGGGCACGAGTCAAACAGAACCCAAACTAAAATACAGTAACAGATAACGAGACTATTAACATCCATTCCCACACTACACCACCCACATCGGCCTAACACTGATTATATACACACACGGTACAATAACACTTAAATATGTAGAAATATATTTTCATATAAACAGACATCCAAATTATACACTATAAAAAATAACTGAAATGTGTTGTTTTTTTGCCGGGATGAAGTATAAAAGCATTAGCTAGTGTGTTTTGGAGATCATAGGGCCTTAGTAGAGAAGCAATGGAATTAGCATGGAACGAGCTACACAGACTGCGTACATCTACTGCCGGGTCAAAACTGCTCTGAGATGCCTGACAGAACTGTTGTTTCAGCCCTATACTTTGGGGCGTTGTGAGAACTTCAAACCTTTCAAGTTCAGTTTCTGGACTAGTACTGTACACACAACCCCTTCAGAGAAAACTCTGATGCAATTCTAAAATGAAGCTGATGGACCTTGTCTGACTGCAATTAACCAACATACACAAGTTAATCCGTTATGGGCTATAGTCATTCATATGGTAAGAGTATAGATTCATGCAGTCATTGCTGGGGGTCAAGTTATACCTCAGCGCTCAGGATGCAATTAAATTAGAATTTGATACGAGTTAGCTAACAATTAAGTCTATATACATACATGTAAAACCGTAACGACATGTCAAAATATTAGGATAAACCTAAAGACCAGGAACTGAAAATTAACAGCAACAGTTAAACTTCCCTGAACAAATATTCACAAAATCACCAGCTTTTTGGGGAATTCCTATATCCTTCAGTTTGTAAAGACAAAGCAATAGTCAAGAGTCATTTCATAAAACAATCAGTTTGATTTGTAGACATAAGTGCCCCCTAGTGGCCCTAAGAAGAGTAGAAGTGAGGGAGGTGGGAGAAGGCAAGGGAGGTGGAGGGGCTCTGACCAGCCCTTCGGGGCACAGGGAGAGGGGTAAACCATAGAAGAATAGGGTCTAGAGAGTTGGGAAAAGCAGCCTGCCAAACAAATCCAGAATTCTCGGTCAGGGTAGGATGGGATTAGTTACATAGTGCTGCTCACGGCTTGGGCACACAGTAGGTCGTAACCGGTTTGTGTAAGTGCTCCCTCAGTCTCAGACTATTCACTGGAGACACCCCTTTAGGCAGACCCTGATAGACTACAGTACCCAGCCCACTCCCCACCAATCAAAATGTGTTTGATCACATCTCGGGGGGGGGAATCAAGTTTCCTAACATGAGAAGTAGTGAAGTCTTAACCATCATATAGCCGAGTGCACGTGCATCCTGGAATATTCTCAAACCAGAGTAACCCCCCAAAAATAGACATGAGATAACAGTAATTACATATCACAAAGAAGCCCAAATTTATAAATTACGTCACACCCCCTGCCCCAACAAAACATCAAGTGTGAACAAAACAAAAAAGAACCAAGTGAAATGGTAAGTATGGGAGGCTAAAGATGAGACCTTAAAGCGAGCACATTGAAGGAAAATTGAGATTTTCCCTGAAGCATCGTTTCTTTGTTATGTTTTTTTTCTTGTGGTGGGGGGTGCAAAGCTTGCGTTCTGGATGTGTCCCCCATGCTCTTCCTCTGGCTGAGGTTGTCCAGACAAGAAGGCTGGGCGGGGTGTGTGTATGTGGGTAAGTGTGTGTGTGTGTGTATGTGTGGAGGGGGGTCAGCTGGACAGGAACTCCAGGAGTGCAATATTAACAGGCATCTGAAGGGAGAGGTACAGCCTCACATCTCTACAGAGAGAGAAAGAGGGAACAAAAATGTGTAATGATTATAGAATATCCACAAAGCTATTTACTTTCCTACACAACACGTGCAGTACAGTTACAGTAAATCAACTATACAACCAGTTTAGTTGCCAAAGTACTTCTCTCACCTGACAGTGCTTCGATAGGCTGACTGGAGGGGTGGAGGGTGGCCACGGGGATCCCCTTGTCCTCGAAGGCCACCCTGGGCCCCTCGGGACCCCCGTCACAGTCGATGAGACCCTGGTTGCGGCCCTCTGCATCGATGAGGGGCCGGCCCTTGGAGTTGACACCCAGGTCAATGAGCTCCTCGAAGCTCCAGGGGCCAGGCTTACCGTTGAGCCCCGGGGCCAGCTTGTTAGAGTCCTCGTTCAGGAACTCTGAGCCTTCTACCAGGCGACCCTTAGGCACTGAACTGGAAGGGGAGGGAGAGAGCCAGTCAGAGTATAAGGAAGGCGTCGAGTGAGTAAGTGAAAGAGACACTTAAAGCCAAAATAGTCCTACAGTGTCATTGTGCTTCAAGTATTTGGGAGTGTGTGTGTTAGTGTCATACTTAACAGCCAGGGGCTCCTCAGCGCTGGTTCCGTTGTTGTTCTCCTTGTCGTCCGCCTCTGGCTTCCAGTTCACGCTGCCCAGCGGCTCCCTACGCTCTCCCATTGGCTCGCTGCGGGTCAGGCCACGCCCCTCCTCGTCCATGCAGTCCGTCTCCATGGCGACATCTCCGGTCTGGGCTGACTCGTCGTCTGCGGAGATGAAACAAGCAGATGACTCAATTTGCACACGTACACAGAGGGAGTGGTGTCTGTGCAAACAGACAGGCCATTCACAGTGTACACACACGGATGGTGGACAGTTACCCTTGGTTTCTTCTTCGTCACCCTCCTCGTCTCCCTCCTCATCCTGCATGTCTTTCTCATCATAATCTCTCTAAACAGGACACATTAACAGAGTACTGGTTAAAATATCCATCAACAAGTAGGTGCAAGGACTACTGGGTGTTCTTATCCAAGGCGACTGACTTAAGTATTGTAGAAATGCCTGTTGCCATGGAGAGATCAGAGCTTGAGAAATGTGAACTCACTTTTTCTAGGTCCCCTTTTCTGGTTCTCTTCATGATCTCCTCAATTCGCTGTAAGTTAGAGCGACAGGAAGGTTCATGTCAAGAACTAATGGAAAATTACACCCTGCAGACACTCAATGTAATACAAGTTAATGACACGATCGATTTGATTGGACTGCTTTAAAATTCAAGTGTCATGTAGGGGGTGTTTTCACTGAGTGCACATTTTTAATTTTTTTTACCCCCTTTTCTCCCCAATTTCGTGGTATCCAATTGTTAGTAATTACTATCTTGTCTCATCGCTACAACTCCCGTACGGGCTCGGGAGAGACGAAGGTCGAAAGCCATGCGTCCTCCGAAACACAACCACACTGCTTCTTAACACAGCGCCCCTCCAACCCGGAAGCCAGCCGCACCAATGTGTCGGAGGAAACACCGTGCATCCGGCTACCTTGGTTAGCGAGCACTGCGCCCGGCCCGCCACAGGAGTCGCTGGTGCGCGATGAGACAAGGATATCCCTACCGGCCAAACCCTCCCTAACCCGGACGACGCTAGGCCAATTCCGGACCTCTCGGTCGCGGCCGGCTGCGACAGAGCCTGGGCGCGAACCCAGAGTCTCTGGTGGCGCAGCTAGCGCTGCGATGCAGTGCCCTAGACCACTGCGCCACCCGGGAGGCCTGAGTGTGCATACTTAATGTATATAATGAACATGTTACTGAGACCATAGTGAATGGAATGCATACAGTGTGTATGATAAAGTGTGCAAGCTGAAATGGTGATTCTCCACCCACCTTCTTCCTCTCCATGCGTTCCTGTTGGTTCTGGGCCATGACCCTCTCTCTCTCAATGCGGACCTTCTCTGCCTCAATTGCAGCCTGTGCCTCCGCCTCTTCACGCTGCGATTGGACAAACATGTTACCAATCACACAAGCAACCAATCAATTAGATCAACACAAGACTAAAAACATTTGTCCGTACCTCTTTCTGTAGCTCAGCCTGTCTCACGGCCTCCTCTACCTCCAGTCTTTCTCTGTCTGCCTCCGCCATAAGAGCGTCCTCCTCCTCTTTCTTCTTCCTCTCCTCCGCCAGCCTCTTCTCCTCCTCCAGGCATTTCAACCGAGCCTCCTCAGCCAAGCGTTTCTCCTCCTCCTTCCTCAGCCTGTAGATAACGAGATATGGTCGGTCAATTTCCCCCCAGAGAGAGAAAGAGATTATATTAGCCTCATCTGGTTCCTCACTTCTCCTCCTCCTCTCTCAGAACTCGGAGTGCCTCCTCCCTCTCCTTCTTCTCCCTCGCCAGACGACGGTTCTCGGCCAGGATCATGGCAGCCTCTGCAGCCGAGTTGGTGCCCGCCATGGACTTGTCTGAGAGCCAGAGGACACACACAAGAGTTTAGTTTGACCAATCTTAGCTCATATATTGGTTCACTAATAACCAAGTTAAGGCATAATAACCAATTTTCAAGGCATAGCCAACAAGATACAGGAGCCATAGCACCAAACAGAACTCTCCTACTATATAGCACATTGAGAGGAGAATGAAAACTATAGGTTGAGAGAGGGAGATCGATGAAAAAGATGGAGAAAGAGGGAGCAAAAGAGAAACAAAGGTTGGGATCCGATTTCAAATGACAGTCTCTGTGGCTGCTGGTCATAAAGAGCTCTCTGTGTGTCCTACTGCAGACAGTCCTATTGATAGCAGTGAGTCCCTGCAGCACACACAGTATCCATTAACCCTCTCCTAATGAGTTCTACAGTAGTAGTACAGGACTCTCACCAGAAGGGGGCATGAGACATCTCTAGGGCTAACAGGATGTAACTACAGCTGGGAGGGAGATAATGGCTGTGCTGGTCCACAGAGAATTTACAGCTAGCTACAGACCAACTTTCTGCTGTTGCCATGTTAGTTTCCCATTGCTAATGATCCGCAGAGGAACACACTAAACACACTGTGGTGAAACTTAGGAATTAAGCTATAGATCATCAGGATGGAGGACAGAGCAGAAACTACTATGGGCCAAACGGATGTTCTTTATTACTCAGTTCCCATACAGTACAGGGTTTCCAACCCACTGCTTCAGGGACTCGCAGTACAGGCCCTCGCTCTCATTATCAGATGAAAGTGAGTCTCAAGACTATGAGACTGTTGGTATTTTTTCCTGCTTGATCGGAGCACGGCAAGGTCCTTATGCAAGTGAGATTTTAGCCCTATGTCATGACTGTGGTACTGACAGAAGGAAATGGCTAACTCAGCTTAGAGAGAAAGGTGATCTCAGTGAGGTTGGAGGTCCTGTTCACTCACCGTCCTTGTCTTTGGTCTTACTGGAGGTGGTATGAGTAGGGGTGGGTGTTGTGCTGGTCTGGGGAGCCTCTGGGGACTGGGGCGCCACAGGCTGGACGGGACACAGGTCCTTTGGCTTGGAGTCCCTCTTCCGCAGGGTTGGGGGGCCGGTGGGGGTGAGGGCCGGTCTCTGGATGGGTGGAGGTTTGGCCGAGGTGGGCTGGGGGGACGGGGGCTTGGCCGAGCTAAACTGAGGAGATGAGGGGCGATGTTTGATACCCCCAGGTGATGGGGGACGGTTACGTGGGCTTGGCCTGTAGAGGGGAGACAAGATTTATGACGTTTTATAAATTATCTAACAGCTAAGCAATTTCAACAGTACACAATTAAACACAGGAAATATTGAATATAGTTAAAACATTTTCTCAGGGAGAAATGTGGTGTCTTACTTTGCACTTGGGGAGGGGGTTCTCTTGCTCGCTGGGAGGGGGGCGGGGGAGGGCGAGCGGTGGCGTCCTGCGATGTTGGAGGGCGAGGCGGGACGTTTCCCTCCGGGCGACGAGAACCTTTTCTCCTTCTGTCGTTCCACAAAGAGAGATAGTGAGAGAAGAGGGACCATTCAGTCTTACGTCAGATCCTCCAAATGTCATATTTTATCATCCTTAAAATAACATTTAAAAATAAAAATAAATGTTTTCTAATAAAAAGTTATGTAGGCTATAACATTTTATTCATTTCGTGTCATGCAGGGTTTTATCTGGATCAAAAAGGGCTTAGGTGGTGGGTGTGGCATGGGGGTACATAATCCATCTGGTTTTAGTTATTACGGTTTACACGGAGTGTTTATTTAATCCCCAGAAAATGTTCTACAATTAAAAACACTGGAATTAGTCGGCTTGACAGAACGTTTAGGCAGCCCGCCCAAGCATTTCAATGGCCGAAAAATCAGTCATGTATTTTGTTTCCACGTTAAGTGCATAATGGCGCCCCACCACTAAAATCCTTCATGAGAACACAGTGGAACACAAGAAGTGGATCAATAAACATGGAGAGTGACCAGATAACACCTGAGCCATGAGACAGACAGTCTCCCTCCCATGTTGTCTGTGTCATGGACAGTCTCCCTCCAACCCCCACTGCAGCACACATCAGGCTTTAAATAATGTCACAGGACTGACAGTCACTGTGTGGGCCTGTCTGTTTCAAATGCATCTATTTTTAAAAATCCCACGTGCTGATGGTGCAGCAAGGTCATCCACAAGGCACCACAGAGGGACACACATGCCAAACTCAGGAGAGGTGTGTTGGTCATAGATAGATCTATCTATAGTACCAGTTAAAAGTTGACACCTACGCATTCAAGGGTTCAAGGGCATCAGATGACCTGGCCTCCACACTCCCCCGACCTCAACCAAATTGAGATGGTTTGGGATGAATCGGACCACAGAGTGAAGGAAAAGCAGCCAACAAGTGCTCAGCATGTGTGAGAACGCCAAGACTGTTGGAAAAGCATTCCAGGTGAAGCTGGTTGAGAGAATGTCTTGACGAGAGCTTTGCACACTCTTGGCAAAGGGTTGCTACTTTGAAGCTAAACATATATTTAGATTTTTTGGTTACATGATTCCATGTGTCATTTCATAGTTTTGATGTCTTCTCTATTAATCTACAATGTAGAGCATATTAAAAAATAAATAAAAACCCTTGAATGAGTAGGTGTCCAAACTTTTGACTGGTACTGCACACACACCAAAATTATAAAATACAACGTGTTGGTCCCATTTTCCATGAGCTGAAATACTGTAACAGAGCAGACATTTTCCATACACACAAAAAGCTTTTTGCTATCAAATTGTGTACACTGTTTACATCCCTGTTAGTGAGCATTTCTCCGTTGCCAAGATATCCATCTACCTGACAGGTGTAACATATTAAGAAGCATGATCATTATACAGGTGCACCTTGTGCTGGGGACAATAAAAAGGCCACTATAAAATGTGCAGTTGTCACAACGCCACTGATTTGAGGGAGCAATTGCATGCTGACTGCAGGAATGTCCAACAGAGCGGTTGCCAGAGAATGTAATGTTTATTTTTTTCGACCATGAGCCCCCTCCAACGTAATTTTAGAGAGTTTGTAAGTACGTCTAACCAGCCTCACAACCACGTGTAACCCCGGCAGCCCAGGACCTTTACATCCGGCTTCTTCACCTGCGGGATTGTCTGACGGGGGATGCTGAGGAGTATTTTTGTCTGTAATAAAGCTCTTCTGTGGGGAAAACTCATTCTGATTGGCTGGGCCTGGCTCCCGAGTGGGTAGACCTGGCTGCCAAGAGGCTGCGCCCCTGCCCAGTCATGTGAAATCCATAGATTAGGGCCTAATGAATTTATTTCAATTGACTGATTTCCTTCTATGAACTAACTGAGTAAAAAAAAAATGTGCATGTTGTTTATATTTTTGTTCAGAGAGAGTGTGTGTATATATTTCTATCACACAGCTCTGGAAAAGTACAACCACTAAAGATTTCAGTTTCTCTGGTTTGACTATTTACAGGTATATGTTTGGGTAAAATGAAAATGTTTTATTCTATAAACTACTGACAACATTTCTACCAAATAGTCATTTAGAGCATTTACTTGCAGAAAATGACAACTGGTCAAAATAACAAAAAATATGTTGTCAGACCTCGAATGATGCAAAGAAAATAAAGTTAATTTCCATTTTTAAACAATACTAATGTTTTAACTTAGGATCAATATTTTAACTTAAATACTAATGTTTTAACTTAAATCAATATTTGGTGGAATAACCTTGATTTTCAAACCACCACTTTCATGCGTCTTGGCATGCTCTCCACCAGTCTTTCACATTGATCTTGGGTGACTTTATGCCACTCCTGGCGCAAAAATTCAAGGTGCTCAGCTTTGTTTGATGGCTTGTGACCATCCATCTTCCTCTTGATCACATTCCAGAGGTTTTCAATGGGGTTCAGGTCTGGAGATTGGGCTGGCCATGACAGGGTCTTGATCTGGTGGTCCTCCATCCACACCTTGATTGACCTGGCTGTGTGGCATGGCGCATTGTCCTGCTGGAAAAACCAATCCTCAGAGTTGTGGAACATTGTTGGAGCAGAAGGAAGCACGTTTTCTTCCAGGACAACCTTGTACGTGGCTTCATTCATGCGTCCTTCACAAAGACAAATCTGCCCGATTCCAGCCTTGCTGAAGCACCCCCAGATCATCACTGATCCTCCACCAAATTTCACAGCGGGTGCGAGACCTGGCGAGGCCTACTAGCCACAGTGTCTCGCATCAACTGTAAAATTTGGTTGAGGATCCGTGATGACCTGGGGGTGCTTCAGCAAGGCTGGAATCAATGTGAAAGACTGCTGGAGAGCATGCCAAGAAAGCTGTGATTGAAAATCAGGGTTATTCCACCAAATATTGATTTCTGAACTCTTCCTAAGTTAAAACATTAGTATTGTGTTGTTTAAAAATGAATATTAAACTTATTTTCTTTGTATTAGTCGAGGTCTGACAACACTGCATCTTTTTTGTTATTTTGACAATTTTCTGCAAATAAATGCTCTAAATGACAATATTTTTATTTGGAATTTGGGAGAAATGTCAGTAGTTTATAGAATAAAACAACAGAAAAGTGTTTCTTACCCAAACACATACCTATAAATAGTAAAACCAGAGAAAGTGATAATTTTGCAGTGGTCTCGAAATTCTTTCCAGAGCTGTATATCAGGGTTTGCATTAGGAAAATGTGGAGCTTGACATTTGACCAGCAGCAATTTAATTCACCGGATATTTGAGAAGTTTACCAGACCCATATGCAAATCACATTTAGGTTACAGTAATTCATATTAACAGAACATTCGAGGACGCAACGATGTGCGGTCGTTCTTATTGAATTTTGATATGCACTTTGAAGATGTTAGAATAACCATCCACATTTACCTTTCATCAGCCAACAAGATGAGAAACGAACAGCAAAGTCACTAGCCCATGTCAACCTACTATCGGACTTAGTAGACAAGTTAGCCTCTTCTATTGGTCAGCTTGTTGAGAAAGAAATGGACTATTCCAAAACAGACTCTGGGACAGTTGTGGGACAATAGATGCCAAATTCATACAACCAGTTGGCCTAGGCTACATAAAAATAACAGTTAAAAAGCAATGAGGTTAATGCAACAAATCAGAAAGTTTAGCTTTAAATGTTGATAAAATACTAGTAGGCTACACAAATTTTCATTCCATAACACAATTAGCAGGAAAACACCTCAAGTGCCTCAAAAGGGTACCGGACGTGACAGGAGAAAATGGAGAAGCGAGATCTAATATGCAACACCTAATATTGGTTGCTAATATGACTAGGACAATGAAAGAAAGTTTATATAAATTAATTGCCTCCATAAATTAATATGGTGGACTTTGGCTAGGCTACTTTGACACAAGGTAAGACATAGCTCAATTTATTTTTGTTTATTTAACTAGGCAAGTCAGTTAAGAACAAATCCTTATTTACAATGACGGCCTACTAGGGAACAATGGGTTAACTGCCTTGTTCAGTGGCAGGACAGATTTTTATCTTGTCAGCTCTGGGATTCGATCCAGCAACCCAAGGCTCTAACCACTAGGCTACCTGCCGCCCCAATAATATGTGGTAAAACGTTTTCGTTTCAAACAATTAAGTATATGTTTTCAAAATGCATAACGAATATACTGTACACACGCTGCAATTTAATTCCACAAATGTATTAATAGTAATCTATAGACCAATAAGCATGACCAGTCAAATGTATTTTCATCGACTGGTATTTCAAATCAATTAATAGGCTAAATAGCATTATTTCTAAAAGAGTTTTTTCTTCTCCCGGACAATTGTACATGTTATTTATTTTCTAATATATCTATATCATTATTTCTTTTTTTAATCAGCCAAAAGCCAGTTAACGGAAACCCTGATGTGTGTGTGTGTGTGTGTGGCACATGCGTGCCTGTGTATTTATCCTTGGTTCGTCTGAAAACTGCTTAAGAAAGAAACCGTAAAAGCCAGAGAGGAGTGTGCATTTAGTTCTAGACCATTTGTTTTATGTGGGATAGAAATAGCTTTTAAAGCTTTCCAAAAGCAGAGAAGGCAAAGTGCATGCACTGTATGATAATTATTCTGTGAGAGGATTTGTGTGGAGAAGAGACTGAAAGAGAGGGATGGCTTCATAAGAGGAAGCGCCGTCACCTATCCATTTCACCACACAGAGTACCCTCCGTCCACACACACACACACAGAGTACCCTCCGTCCACACACACACACAGAGTACCCTCCGTCCACACACACACACAGAGTACCCTCCGTCCACACACACAGAGTACCCTCCGTCCACACACACAGAGTACCCTCCGTCCACACACACAGAGTACCCTCCGTCCACACACACAGAGTACCCTCCGTCCACACACACAGAGTACCCTCCGTCCAAACACACAGAGTACCCTCCGTCCACACACACACACAGAGTACCCTCCGTCCACACACACACACACACACAGAGTACCCTCCGTCCACACACACACACAGAGTACCCTCCGTCCACACACACACACAGATTACCCTCCGTCCACACACACACACACACACAGAGTACCCTCCGTCCACACACACACACACAGAGTACCCTCCGTCCACACACACACACACACAGAGTACCCTCCGTCCACACACACACACACAGAGTACCCTCCGTCCACACACACAGAGTACCCTCCGTCCACACACACACACACACACAGAGTACCCTCCGTCCACACACACACACACACACACACACACACACACACACAGAGTACCCTCCGTCCACACACACACACACACACACACAGAGTACCCTCCGTCCACACACACACAGAGTACCCTCCGTCCACACACACACACACACAGAGTACCCTCCGTCCACACACAGAGTACCCTCCGTCCACACACACACACAGAGTACCCTCCGTCCACACACACACACAGAGTACCCTCCGTCCACACACACACACAGAGTACCCTCCGTCCACACACACACAGAGTACCCTCCGTCCACACACACACACAGAGTACCCTCCGTCCACACACACACACAGAGTACCCTCCGTCCACACACACAGCGTACCCTCCGTCCACACACACACACACACACACAGAGTACCCTCCGTCCACACACACAGAGTACCCTCCGTCCACACACACACACACACACACAGTACCCTCCGTCCACACACACACACAGTACCCTCCGTCCACACACACACACAGAGTACCCTCCGTCCACACACACACACACACAGAGTACCCTCCGTCCACACACACACACACAGAGTACCCTCCGTCCACACACACACAGAGTACCCTCCGTCCACACACACACACACACACAGAGTACCCTCCGTCCACACACACACACAAACACAGAGTACCCTCCGTCCACACACACACACACACACACAGAGTACCCTCCGTCCACACACACACACACACAGAGTACCCTCCGTCCACACACACAGAGTACCCTCCGTCCACACACACACAGAGTACCCTCCGTCCACACACACACAGAGTACCCTCCGTCCACACACACACAGAGTACCCTCCGTCCACACACACACACAGAGTACCCTCCGTCCACACACACACAGAGTACCCTCCGTCCACACACACACACAGAGTACCCTCCGTCCACACACACACACAGAGTACCCTCCGTCCACACACACACAGAGTACCCTCCGTCCACACACACACACACAGAGTACCCTCCGTCCACACACACACAGAGTACCCTCCGTCCACACACACACACACACAGAGTACCCTCCGTCCACACACACACACACACAGAGTACCCTCCGTCCACACACACACACAGAGTACCCTCCGTCCACACACACACACACACAGAGTACCCTCCGTCCACACACACACACACAGAGTACCCTCCGTCCACACACACAGAGTACCCTCCGTCCACACACACACACACACACAGAGTACCCTCCGTCCACACACACACACACACACACACACACACACACACACAGAGTACCCTCCGTCCACACACACACACACACACACACAGAGTACCCTCCGTCCACACACACACAGAGTACCCTCCGTCCACACACACACACACACAGAGTACCCTCCGTCCACACACAGAGTACCCTCCGTCCACACACACACACAGAGTACCCTCCGTCCACACACACACACAGAGTACCCTCCGTCCACACACACACACAGAGTACCCTCCGTCCACACACACACAGAGTACCCTCCGTCCACACACACACACAGAGTACCCTCCGTCCACACACACACACAGAGTACCCTCCGTCCACACACACAGCGTACCCTCCGTCCACACACACACACACACACACAGAGTACCCTCCGTCCACACACACAGAGTACCCTCCGTCCACACACACACACACACACACAGTACCCTCCGTCCACACACACACACAGTACCCTCCGTCCACACACACACACAGAGTACCCTCCGTCCACACACACACACACACAGAGTACCCTCCGTCCACACACACACACACAGAGTACCCTCCGTCCACACACACACAGAGTACCCTCCGTCCACACACACACACACACACAGAGTACCCTCCGTCCACACACACACACAAACACAGAGTACCCTCCGTCCACACACACACACACACACACAGAGTACCCTCCGTCCACACACACACACACACAGAGTACCCTCCGTCCACACACACAGAGTACCCTCCGTCCACACACACACAGAGTACCCTCCGTCCACACACACACAGAGTACCCTCCGTCCACACACACACAGAGTACCCTCCGTCCACACACACACACAGAGTACCCTCCGTCCACACACACACAGAGTACCCTCCGTCCACACACACACACAGAGTACCCTCCGTCCACACACACACACAGAGTACCCTCCGTCCACACACACACAGAGTACCCTCCGTCCACACACACACACACAGAGTACCCTCCGTCCACACACACACAGAGTACCCTCCGTCCACACACACACACACACAGAGTACCCTCCGTCCACACACACACACACACAGAGTACCCTCCGTCCACACACACACACAGAGTACCCTCCGTCCACACACACACACAGAGTACCCTCCGTCCACACACACACACAGAGTACCCTCCGTCCACACACACACACAGAGTACCCTCCGTCCACACACACACACAGAGTACCCTCCGTCCACACACACACACACACAGAGTACCCTCCGTCCACACACACACACACAGAGTACCCTCCGTCCACACACACACACAGAGTACCCTCCGTCCACACACACAGAGTACCCTCCGTCCACACACACAGAGTACCCTCCGTCCACACACACAGAGTACCCTCCGTCCACACACACAGAGTACCCTCCGTCCACACACACAGAGTACCCTCCGTCCACACACACACAGAGTACCCTCCGTCCCCCACACACACACACACACACACACACACACACACACACACACACACACACACACACACACACAGAGTACCCTCCGTCCACACACACACACACACACATACACACACACACACAGAGTACCCTCCGTACACACACACACACACACACACACACACACAGAGTACCCTCCGTCCACACACACAGAGTACCCTCCGTCCACACACACACACACAGAGTACCCTCCGTCCACACACACACACACACACACACACACACACACACACACAGAGTACCCTCCGTCCACACACACACACACAGAGTACCCTCCGTCCACACACACACACACACACACACACAGAGTACCCTCCGTCCACACACACACACACAGAGTACCCTCCGTCCACACACACACACAGAGTACCCTCCGTCCACACACACACACACAGAGTACCCTCCGTCCACACACACACACACAGAGTACCCTCCGTCCACACACACACACACACAGAGTACCCTCCGTCCACACACACACACACACAGAGTACCCTCCGTCCACACACACACACACACAGAGTACCCTCCGTCCACACACACACACACACAGAGTACCCTCCGTCCACACACACACACACAGAGTACCCTCCGTCCACACACACACACACACAGTACCCTCCGTCCACACACACACACACACAGAGTACCCTCCGTCCACACACACACACACAGAGTACCCTCCGTCCACACACACACACACAGAGTACCCTCCGTCCACACACACACACACACAGAGTACCCTCCGTCCACACACACACACAGAGTACCCTCCGTCCACACACACACACAGAGTACCCTCCGTCCACACACACACAGAGTACCCTCCGTCCACACACACACAGAGTACCCTCCGTCCACACACACACAGAGTACCCTCCGTCCACACACACAGAGTACCCTCCGTCCACACACACAGAGTACCCTCCGTCCACACACACACAGAGTACCCTCCGTCCACACACACACAGAGTACCCTCCGTCCACACACACACACAGAGTACCCTCCGTCCACACACACACACAGAGTACCCTCCGTCCACACACACACACAGAGTACCCTCCGTCCACACACACACACAGAGTACCCTCCGTCCACACACACACACAGAGTACCCTCCGTCCACACACACACAGAGTACCCTCCGTCCACACACACAGAGTACCCTCCGTCCACACACACAGAGTACCCTCCGTCCACACACACACACAGAGTACCCTCCGTCCACACACACACACAGAGTACCCTCCGTCCACACACACACACACAGAGTACCCTCCGTCCACACACACACAGAGTACCCTCCGTCCACACACACACAGAGTACCCTCCGTCCACACACACACAGAGTACCCTCCGTCCACACACACACAGAGTACCCTCCGTCCACACACACACACAGAGTACCCTCCGTCCACACACACACACACAGAGTACCCTCCGTCCACACACACACACACAGAGTACCCTCCGTCCACACACACACACACAGAGTACCCTCCGTCCACACACACACACACACACAGAGTACCCTCCGTCCACACACACACACAGAGTACCCTCCGTCCACACACACACACAGAGTACCCTCCGTCCACACACACACAGAGTACCCTCCGTCCACACACACACAGAGTACCCTCCGTCCACACACACACACACAGAGTACCCTCCGTCCACACACACACACACACAGAGTACCCTCCGTCCACACACACACACACACAGAGTACCCTCCGTCCACACACACACAGAGTACCCTCCGTCCACACACACACACAGAGTACCCTCCGTCCACACACACACACACAGAGTACCCTCCGTCCACACACACACACACACACAGAGTACCCTCCGTCCACACACACACACACACACACAGAGTACCCTCCGTCCACACACACACACACACACAGAGTACCCTCCGTCCACACACACACACACACACAGAGTACCCTCCGTCCACACACACACACACACAGAGTACCCTCCGTCCACACACACACAGAGTACCCTCCGTCCACACACACACACACAGAGTACCCTCCGTCCACACACACACACACACACACAGAGTACCCTCCGTCCACACACACACACACAGAGTACCCTCCGTCCACACACACACACAGAGTACCCTCCGTCCACACACACACACAGAGTACCCTCCGTCCACACACACACACACAGAGTACCCTCCGTCCACACACACACACAGAGTACCCTCCGTCCACACACACACACAGAGTACCCTCCGTCCACACACACACACACACAGAGTACCCTCCGTCCACACACACACACACACAGAGTACCCTCCGTCCACACACACACACAGAGTACCCTCCGTCCACACACACACACACAGAGTACCCTCCGTCCACACACACACACACAGAGTACCCTCCGTCCACACACACACACACACACACACAGAGTACCCTCCGTCCACACACACACACACACACACACACAGAGTACCCTCCGTCCACACACACACACACACACACACACAGAGTACCCTCCGTCCCACACACACACACACACAGAGTACCCTCCGTCCACACACACACACACACACAGAGTACCCTCCGTCCACACACACACACACACACAGAGTACCCTCCGTCCACACACACACACACACACAGAGTACCCTCCGTCCACACACACACACACACACAGAGTACCCTCCGTCCACACACACACACAGAGTACCCTCCGTCCCACACACACACACAGAGTACCCTCCGTCCACACACACACACACAGAGTACCCTCCGTCCACACACACACACACAGAGTACCCTCCGTCCACACACACACACACAGAGTACCCTCCGTCCACACACACACACACAGAGTACCCTCCGTCCACACACACACACACAGAGTACCCTCCGTCCACACACACACACACAGAGTACCCTCCGTCCACACACACACACACAGAGTACCCTCCGTCCACACACACACACACAGAGTACCCTCCGTCCACACACACACACACAGAGTACCCTCCGTCCACACACACACACACACACAGAGTACCCTCCGTCCACACACACACACACACACAGAGTACCCTCCGTCCACACACACACACACACACAGAGTACCCTCCGTCCACACACACACACACACAGAGTACCCTCCGTCCACACACACACACACACAGAGTACCCTCCGTCCACACACACACACACACAGAGTACCCTCCGTCCACACACACACACACACAGAGTACCCTCCGTCCACACACACACACACACAGAGTACCCTCCGTCCACACACACACACACACAGAGTACCCTCCGTCCACACACACACACACACGAGTACCCTCCGTCCACACACACACACACACAGAGTACCCTCCGTCCACACACACACACACACAGAGTACCCTCCGTCCACACACACACACACACACAGAGTACCCTCCGTCCACACACACACACACACAGAGTACCCTCCGTCCACACACACACACACAGAGTACCCTCCGTCCACACACACACACACAGAGTACCCTCCGTCCACACACACACACACACACAGAGTACCCTCCGTCCACACACACACACACACACAGAGTACCCTCCGTCCACACACACACACACACAGAGTACCCTCCGTCCACACACACACACAGAGTACCCTCCGTCCACACACACACACAGAGTACCCTCCGTCCACACACACACACACAGAGTACCCTCCGTCCACACACACACACACAGAGTACCCTCCGTCCACACACACACACACAGAGTACCCTCCGTCCACACACACACACACAGAGTACCCTCCGTCCACACACACACACACAGAGTACCCTCCGTCCACACACACACACACAGAGTACCCTCCGTCCACACACACACACACAGAGTACCCTCCGTCCACACACACACACACAGAGTACCCTCCGTCCACACACACACACACAGAGTACCCTCCGTCCACACACACACACACAGAGTACCCTCCGTCCACACACACACACACAGAGTACCCTCCGTCCACACACACACACACAGAGTACCCTCCGTCCACACACACACACACAGAGTACCCTCCGTCCACACACACACACACACACAGAGTACCCTCCGTCCACACACACACACAGAGTACCCTCCGTCCACACACACACACAGAGTACCCTCCGTCCACACACACACAGAGTACCCTCCGTCCACACACACACAGAGTACCCTCCGTCCACACACACACACACAGAGTACCCTCCGTCCACACACACACACACACAGAGTACCCTCCGTCCACACACACACACACACAGAGTACCCTCCGTCCACACACACACAGAGTACCCTCCGTCCACACACACACACACAGAGTACCCTCCGTCCACACACACACACACAGAGTACCCTCCGTCCACACACACACACACAGAGTACCCTCCGTCCACACACACACACACAGAGTACCCTCCGTCCACACACACACACACACACAGAGTACCCTCCGTCCACACACACACACACAGAGTACCCTCCGTCCACACACACACACAGAGTACCCTCCGTCCACACACACACAGAGTACCCTCCGTCCACACACACACAGAGTACCCTCCGTCCACACACACACACACAGAGTACCCTCCGTCCACACACACACACACACAGAGTACCCTCCGTCCACACACACACACACACAGAGTACCCTCCGTCCACACACACACAGAGTACCCTCCGTCCACACACACACACGAGTACCCTCCGTCCACACACACACACACAGAGTACCCTCCGTCCACACACACACACACACACAGAGTACCCTCCGTCCACACACACACACACACACACAGAGTACCCTCCGTCCACACACACACACACACACACAGAGTACCCTCCGTCCACACACACACACACACACAGAGTACCCTCCGTCCACACACACACACACACAGAGTACCCTCCGTCCACACACACACAGAGTACCCTCCGTCCACACACACACACACACACACAGAGTACCCTCCGTCCACACACACACACACACACAGAGTACCCTCCGTCCACACACACACACACATACCCTGAGTACCCCCCGTCCCTCCGTCCACACACACACACAGAGTACCCTCCGTCCACACACACACACACAGAGTACCCTCCGTCCACACACACACACAGAGTACCCTCCGTCCACACACACACACAGAGTACCCTCCGTCCACACACACACACACACAGAGTACCCTCCGTCCACACACACACACACACAGAGTACCCTCCGTCCACACACACACACAGAGTACCCTCCGTCCACACACACACACACAGAGTACCCTCCGTCCACACACACACACACAGAGTACCCTCCGTCCACACACACACACACACACACACACAGAGTACCCTCCGTCCACACACACACACACACACACACACAGAGTACCCTCCGTCCACACACACACACACACACACACACAGAGTACCCTCCGTCCACACACACACACACACAGAGTACCCTCCGTCCACACACACACACACACACAGAGTACCCTCCGTCCACACACACACACACACACAGAGTACCCTCCGTCCACACACACACACACACACAGAGTACCCTCCGTCCACACACACACACACACACAGAGTACCCTCCGTCCACACACACACACAGAGTACCCTCCGTCCACACACACACACAGAGTACCCTCCGTCCACACACACACACAGAGTACCCTCCGTCCACACACACACACAGAGTACCCTCCGTCCACACACACACACACAGAGTACCCTCCGTCCACACACACACACACAGAGTACCCTCCGTCCACACACACACACACAGAGTACCCTCCGTCCACACACACACACACAGAGTACCCTCCGTCCACACACACACACACAGAGTACCCTCCGTCCACACACACACACACAGAGTACCCTCCGTCCACACACACACACACACAGAGTACCCTCCGTCCACACACACACACACAGAGTACCCTCCGTCCACACACACACACACACAGAGTACCCTCCGTCCACACACACACACACACACAGAGTACCCTCCGTCCACACACACACACACACACAGAGTACCCTCCGTCCACACACACACACACACAGAGTACCCTCCGTCCACACACACACACACACAGAGTACCCTCCGTCCACACACACACACACACACACAGAGTACCCTCCGTCCACACACACACACACACAGAGTACCCTCCGTCCACACACACACACACACAGAGTACCCTCCGTCCACACACACACACACACAGAGTACCCTCCGTCCACACACACACACACACAGAGTACCCTCCGTCCACACACACACACACACAGAGTACCCTCCGTCCACACACACACACACACAGAGTACCCTCCGTCCACACACACACACACAGAGTACCCTCCGTCCACACACACACACACACAGAGTACCCTCCGTCCACACACACACACACACAGAGTACCCTCCGTCCACACACACACACACACACAGAGTACCCTCCGTCCACACACACACACACAGAGTACCCTCCGTCCACACACACACACACAGAGTACCCTCCGTCCACACACACACACAGAGTACCCTCCGTCCACACACACACACACAGAGTACCCTCCGTCCACACACACACACACAGAGTACCCTCCGTCCACACACACACACACAGAGTACCCTCCGTCCACACACACACACACAGAGTACCCTCCGTCCACACACACACACACAGAGTACCCTCCGTCCACACACACACACACAGAGTACCCTCCGTCCACACACACACACACAGAGTACCCTCCGTCCACACACACACACACAGAGTACCCTCCGTCCACACACACACACACAGAGTACCCTCCGTCCACACACACACACACACAGAGTACCCTCCGTCCACACACACACACACACAGAGTACCCTCCGTCCACACACACACACACACAGAGTACCCTCCGTCCACACACACACACACACACAGAGTACCCTCCGTCCACACACACACACACACACAGAGTACCCTCCGTCCACACACACACACACACAGAGTACCCTCCGTCCACACACACACACACACACAGAGTACCCTCCGTCCACACACACACACACACAGAGTACCCTCCGTCCACACACACACACACACAGAGTACCCTCCGTCCACACACACACACACACAGAGTACCCTCCGTCCACACACACACACACACAGAGTACCCTCCGTCCACACACACACACACACAGAGTACCCTCCGTCCACACACACACACACACAGAGTACCCTCCGTCCACACACACACAGAGTACCCTCCGTCCACACACACACACACACAGAGTACCCTCCGTCCACACACACACACACACAGAGTACCCTCCGTCCACACACACACACACACACAGAGTACCCTCCGTCCACACACACACACACACAGAGTACCCTCCGTCCACACACACACACACACAGAGTACCCTCCGTCCACACACACACACACACAGAGTACCCTCCGTCCACACACACACACACACAGAGTACCCTCCGTCCACACACACACACACACAGAGTACCCTCCGTCCACACACACACACACACAGAGTACCCTCCGTCCACACACACACACACACACAGAGTACCCTCCGTCCACACACACACACACACACAGAGTACCCTCCGTCCACACACACACACACACACAGAGTACCCTCCGTCCACACACACACACACACACAGAGTACCCTCCGTCCACACACACACACACACAGAGTACCCTCCGTCCACACACACACACACACAGAGTACCCTCCGTCCACACACACACACACACAGAGTACCCTCCGTCCACACACACACACACACAGAGTACCCTCCGTCCACACACACACACACACAGAGTACCCTCCGTCCACACACACACACACACAGAGTACCCTCCGTCCACACACACACAGAGTACCCTCCGTCCACACACACACACACACAGAGTACCCTCCGTCCACACACACACACACACAGAGTACCCTCCGTCCACACACACACACACACACAGAGTACCCTCCGTCCACACACACACACACACAGAGTACCCTCCGTCCACACACACACACACACAGAGTACCCTCCGTCCACACACACACACAGAGTACCCTCCGTCCACACACACACACAGAGTACCCTCCGTCCACACACACACACAGAGTACCCTCCGTCCACACACACACACAGAGTACCCTCCGTCCACACACACACACAGAGTACCCTCCGTCCACACACACACACAGAGTACCCTCCGTCCACACACACACACAGAGTACCCTCCGTCCACACACACACACAGAGTACCCTCCGTCCACACACACACACAGAGTACCCTCCGTCCACACACACACACAGAGTACCCTCCGTCCACACACACACACAGAGTACCCTCCGTCCACACACACACACAGAACCCTCCGTCCACACACACACACACAGAGTACCCTCCGTCCACACACACACACACACAGAGTACCCTCCGTCCACACACACACACACACAGAGTACCCTCCGTCCACACACACACACACAGTACCCTCCGTCCACACACACACACACAGTACCCTCCGTCCACACACACACACAGACCCGCCACACACACACAGAGTACCCTCCGTCCACACACACACACAGAGTACCCTCCGTCCACACACACACACAGAGTACCCTCCGTCCACACACACACACACAGAGTACCCTCCGTCCACACACACACACAGAGTACCCTCCGTCCACACACACACACAGAGTACCCTCCGTCCACACACACACACAGAGTACCCTCCGTCCACACACACACACAGAGTACCCTCCGTCCACACACACACACAGAGTACCCTCCGTCCACACACACACACAGAGTACCCTCCGTCCACACACACACAGAGTACCCTCCGTCCACACACACACAGAGTACCCTCCGTCCACACACACAGAGTACCCTCCGTCCACACACACAGAGTACCCTCCGTCCACACACACAGAGTACCCTCCGTCCACACACACAGAGTACCCTCCGTCCACACACACACAGAGTACCCTCCGTCCACACACACACAGAGTACCCTCCGTCCACACACACAAAGAGTACCCTCCGTCCACACACACACACAGAGTACCCTCCGTCCACACACACACACACAGAGTACCCTCCGTCCACACACACACACACACAGAGTACCCTCCGTCCACACACACACACACACACAGAGTACCCTCCGTCCACACACACAGAGTACCCTCCGTCCACACACACAGAGTACCCTCCGTCCACACACACAGAGTACCCTCCGTCCACACACAGAGTACCCTCCGTCCACACACAGAGTACCCTCCGTCCACACACAGAGTACCCTCCGTCCACACACAGAGTACCCTCCGTCCACACACGCACACTGGAGATTTACACTAGCTAATCACTCAGAGGATGAGTGTATGGACAAGCACACACGCAAAGACACTGGCATGTCTGCCCGCATCATAGAAGCAGCATGACTCCCTTTAACGTGCATTCTGAATATCACCAATTTTCTCCTCACATACCATCTCCATAGCTTAGAGCTGTCCCCTGCAAAGCCTTGGTGAGATACCTACACAAGTGTCTTTGTCTCTCTCTGCAATCTCTTTTGTAGGCTGTACTGTGAACCATCTCTCCTTGAATAGGACAACCAAAGCTTCATCTCCTTATCTTCTCATTTATCCTTGCTGATCTTAAAAACACAGACTGGGTCAAAACAATATAGAGGCTACCTACCAGGAATTGGCTTTCACCTGTCCAGTTGCTCATAGTCAGTCGGTGGAGGAAAAGAGCAAAGGAGATGAGGAAGCCACCTCAGGCTATTGAGACACAGCCCTGGGCAGGCTCAGGGTGTGGCCTGCTCTCTGTCGGTCTGTCCTGCTTTGCATTGCCTGACCCAGCCGCTCCACTTCACTACTGTACTCCGCCTATTGCGGGCTCCTTTGTCTTTTTCTGAGACAATAGCGCTACTTCATATGCATGAAGGACCATGGAGGAAGGGCAGGGAGGGAGAGCCAGGCAGTGGAGGACACTGAACCAATCAAAGAGCTTCTCCCAGGCTCATGGAACACATCTCGAGGCCAGCATGATGCTGCTAATGCCCAATGACTCTACTTAAGGACTAAATCTTGAATGCAGTATAGTTGCATCTTATTTACTTGTTTGGTAGACATCTCTAATGCAGCAAGAGTGAGCAACGCTCTCCTCTAGTGAACAAAGCTCTTCACCCCAACAGACAATAAAAAAAGGATTCAATTCAGACTCGGTCTGAGCCGTGGGATAGCAATGTGATCCTGAGAGAACACTGCTCTCAGATCAATATCGTGGATGGATAACCCACAGGGCTGCTTTGACTGGCAAATCATACAGGATGTGTGCATATAAAACCAGTACCATTTGTCCACAGGATTTATTTTCCTGATACCGTATCATTGCAGGCTCGGAGAGATAGTGTTATCATGGCTTTAAGCACCTTGTTCCTGTAACTTTATTATCCTTGTGTCATACGGGCTTCTGGGAAAGATACCCCACACACATTTACATGGCATACATTTCCACTGTGGACTTCATACCTGAAACGGCTTTTGATGATCTGGAATAATGGCATCTGGGATAATAATAAGTATAATGTACTTACTGAGAATGCAGAGACTATGTAGCTACTGTATTTCCACTGGCTACTATGGCGATACATTTACACAGTGGAGACACGACAACGTTCTTAACTGACTTGCCTAGTTAAAATAAAAATGATCAGTTTGCCACCATGGACATGAACACACTAGCTACACCCAACCCTATCAGGTGTTAAAGTGCTCGGCTTTGCCATTCTTAGTGCTTGACACATGCATCAGATCCCATGTCCATTCTATTAATAAGTCTGTCTTCCATACGTCCATTCTATTCATGCCAAGTCTGTCTTCCACATTTACGAGGTCTCACCAGTGAGGGGTCCACTTGGTCTGCCGAGGCGGAGGTAGGCAGGGTGGCGCTCTTCTGCCGGTCGATACTGCGGCTGCGCAGGGGTCCTCGCTGCACCGGGTGCAGGGGGCTGGCCGAGGCTGAGCGAGGACACAGGTGACACTCTGGTAAAGGACACAGTCATCGCAGCGCAGGGAAGCCAGCCAATGGGAGCATGGGTAAAAGCAGCCGAGTTGGGTGAGCAAAGCAGAGGCATGGAGAGAGAGAGAGAGAGAGATAAAGAGAGATGGAGAAAATAAAAGTAGAAAGAGAAAGAGGATGGTTCGGGGGATAAGAGCACAAAACATGGCATATTGTTAGATTATGCACTGGTAGCACACGGTTGGTTGTTGAAGCATCGGGGCTAGGCTGGCAGTGGCAGGGCTGGAGACAGACTGACATCCCTTGATTGGTGCTAAAGCTCTGGTGCTGCACAAAGCTGAACACATTGACACACCACGGCACTGAGCACACCGCCACAGCAAACAGTGCACACACACACACACACAACCCGCCACCATCACACCAATGCAGCACAAGCCGACCTCGCTCACACTAGTCTAGAAGCACAACTGCTGGAGGATGACGTTAATGGTTGGTACCCATTCGTTGAAAAGAAATCTGATCATTTCAGGCTTATCAGCATTTCCTGTTTTAAAGAGTGTTTTAGGGCTTAGCCTAGTACACCAGTGCCACTACTCCTTCCATCTTGAATTCAATCCAAATCAAAACAGTAGAATATATGACAGTCCTTCAGGAAGAATTCTGTATGCCAACTGTCAGCTACACCATAGAGAACTCCAGTATATTTGGCTTACCTAGCTAGGCTCTCTAAAAAGGGTGCTAATGAGTAAACCTGAGTGACAGTCTGTTTCATAGAGAGCCAGTGTAAGCTGGTCTGTGGTTTGGGGACACAGGTTCTTACTACTGTAGCTGGGTGCTTGCTGTGTCAGATTGGGGGATTAGCAGTGGTAATCCGGAGGCCCAGGGATCTCTCTCAACCTGCCAGTCCCTACTCCCAGATATGCTCTGTAACTCATCCTGATAGGTTACTGAATGAGCAGCAGTAGAGATAAAGGATGCGCTGTTGAAATTAACGCTCCCTGTCCATAAACTGTCACTGGTGCGTCATGTTTCTGGGGGCTATAATTATTAGTGGGGAGGGAATCCATACCAGCTAATGTCTCAATGGGTTGTCGATACGCACAGCTGTCAAATCAGCACCTCGTTACGACACTATGCGGCACATGGCAGGCCAACCAGGCCACTCAACCATGTTCAACCAGCCATCTCCGAGGATAGGGTTAATGGGTTCAGCCCAGGTAATGTGATCAGGGGGTTAAGTCCATTAGGTAAGTGGAGGAAGAGCCTCTAGATAGGGGTCATTTGATCCCTAAGTAGTATGGAAGACATCTCATAGCTTCTGCACTTCCTCATGGTGACGTATTCCCATGACAGCACATTAGATATTAACAAATTGAGTTAAAATCACCGGTGTAGCAAGTCAACGGAAGTCAATGATCTGGGCTGAACTACCTTTAGGTCAAATGAGTAAGACCAGCTGAACTGTGCATTCTGTAACAGGTATTCCACAGGCAATGTACTAATAGAATAGAGTGGTAACACCGGGATTAGAGCAGAAGCTCCTCTAGGCAAGTCCCAAGCTCACTGGGATCATTACTAGTTACCAGCACACAACCACCACAACACTCATTCTCTCTCACGCAACCAGCACTGGGCCCACAAGAAAGCAGCTTAGTGCAAAGCCTCCAGCATGGACCCTGTTCCCCAGGGCTCCATCCTCAGACAATTGTGTCTGAGCTGAGTGCATGTGAGCAGTGCCTGTGTGTGTGTGGCACCAATCTACATATGTATACACAACCTTGTGATCACAAGTGTACTTTTACTGTAAAGCAAGTTTTGTACCACTAAGCAAGCAGGGCCCCTCAACATCGAAATCGCAGGACTATAGCCTTCAGCCACCACTGTACATCAACCACCACCAAAAACAACAAGGGGCCACAGTTTGCTTCAAAGGATTTGCCTAGCCAGCAGCAGGGGCCTGGGCTAGAGATATATTTCTATACATCTAGTGACATAATAGGGTCCTGGGGTGGGGGGAGATCTGGGTGTTTAATAGCTATTAGGTAATGATGTAACGGGGCAGGGGTGTGGATTTCGGGCTATTATCGTATACTGTAGCTGGTGATATAATGGAGGCCAGAAGCAGAGTTGGGGGGGGGGGGGGGGGTCCCTGTGCGTTGCTGAGTCCCTCAAGCTCTAAAGGGGGTCTCCTCTGTGGGGGTTACCTGGGGCATCGCCTCCTTCGGCCGACAGGGCAGCGGTGCTCTTGCTCCTAGCTAGTGAGGCCTGGGTGGGGGTGAGCAGGCGACTGAGGAACCCTCCGTCCACGGGGCTCGCCAGGGGCTTGCGAGCTACACGGCCAGAATGAGCAGAACCCCCCCAAAAATGAAGGAGCCAAAACAAGAAAAAGAAGGAGGCGAGAGGAGGAGAGGGGGGGGGGGGTGAGGGTCAACACAAAGAAAGGGGCGGAATGGGGTTTTGGGGGGGGGTCACCATGTGATTTCCACTTGTAAAAGGAGAGAATAAACATAAGAAACCAAGCCCGTGTTGCAATAGTCTTGAATGGCTTCCCTGTGGAAACCTAGTCCTATCACCCATTCCACCCAGTGGTCATGAGGACAAGGAGACCAGGAAAGGAAGCCATGAAAAAGTATTGAGACAGACCCAGAGTGATTGTCGAGCAACTGAAGAGGACAACAAGTGAGGTACAATGAGGTCAAATCAAGGTGTGTCCCTGGTGCAGAGGGGGTAAAAAGAGTGTTAGTGAGCTTAGTCCACAGATAGGAAAGGGGGTGTGCTATGGGGTAGATAGGGGGGCAGGGAACATGGAGGTAAGGGCTCAACGTAAGAGTGCGCAATTACTCTTAGGTTTCTACTGTACAGACTCAGTGCTTTGTTTTGGGAAGAACAAGAATTTAAAGTCAAATGGAAAATGACAAACTAAGGCAGTAATTCTATGCCCTGCCCACTGCATTTGAAAAGACAGTGGTGTACCGATCACTTATGCACGTTATCAGGAGACAGTGAGTCTGACAGTAAAAACAGAGAGCTCTTGATCTCATGCAATGACGGAATACTGTTGGTTCCATTGGAATCCAAGTATCCCAGTTACAAAAGGATGAAAAACAAAAACAGAAAGGTAAAAGTAAAATGGGCTATAAGCGCTGTTTCCATTTTGGCACTTTGGATGAAGGGACTTCCATCGAGGCCTCCTTCAGGCTCCCTAACAGAGTGGACATCTTTTTCAGACAGACTAATATGTGAGGGGTAGAGTGGGCCAGCCCCTAAAAGCATGGAGCCAGCCCCTTCCAACTGTCAGTCGCGGAGCTCCAGACTGATTACAGGATAATCAGGACAGGACAATTCAGGGAACATGGTTAAGAACGGTTGGGGATGGGTGAGTTTTCCCCTGTCTAGTTAATGAAGGGATCCAGCTTTTAAGGACAGACATAGATGTCTCGTTGTGGGATTCTTCTAACTCAGTATGAGACATTCAAAGATGATCTTATTGACTCAAACTGAAAGGCTGAAGGATATTTGAACAGTGCATTAAGTCTCACAAAACGTCACATCACTGAGAAACAATTTGCCCTGTAAATGAGATGCGTATTTTATTTCTCCCCAACGCAGTTAAGCCAAAACCACGTCCCGTTATTCAGAGGCGCGTTCTACTACGCTCCCATTGGCTAGCTAGCGGTGTCTCACTCACAAGCGACCAGCGCAGAGACGGTGACCTTCCAAGTTAAGGATGGAAAGTGTAATTTAACAATTAGCTGACTACCATAATGCAGGCCTATTATCATCATCACGATGTTTGGTAACATTTGCCCATGTATTTATTTTCAGAGTTTCAATGGGTTGTAAAAATGTCTCAGAACTCTGCTGAATTCCATCAATTTCAGGTCAGCAAAATTAACCTAGGCTAATTTACGTTACTAGCTCGGTATTTGAAGTTATATTATCATAAGTAGTCAATCATTTGAAAGCGTATGCTTACTATTCATAATTCCTCAAATATTTATTCGCTAAATCATTCAGTCGAATACGCTATGCTACAGCTATTGAATCGGTCTGAGCGTTAAGGGACGCAAACGGCTAGCTCGGTCCACGGCATTATTTTAGTATATTTTTCAATCTTGAAAATACAAGGGCAAACGTTATTAATCAGTGACTGAAATTTTGCAATACAAAGATATTCACTTCCGGACTTGGAGAGCGCTCAAAGCGTTGTTGAACGCCCCTCTGAATAACGGGGCATGGTTTTGGCTTAACTGCGTCGGGGGAAAAGAAAGAACGCAAATTAGATAGTTACTTTGAAAAAACGACCTCAATTCATATACAGTATGGTCGGATGGAGTGAGATATGGTTAACACATACAACACATTTAGTAGTAGTAGCACAGCATTTCAACAAGGAGAGTCAGTGGCCATGCCAGTGCTCTCGACACACTAGCTACAGTGGGATGGCACTGACATACACCGCTGGGGCACAAGACCACACGTGTCAAATCCTTTGCTTACATACGTCATCTGCAGGGAAAACAACAAACCCATTGTGACAAACAAACAAAACGTTGTGTTAGTCAGGAGCACAAAGGAGGTATTTCTGGTTTATAGCAGCTCCGATGAGAGAGAGAGGTTAAGACAAGATTATCTGGGAGCGAAACACAGCGGTGAGCAACAATATAGGACGGATCTGTTCGAGAAAGACAAAGGAGTGGGGTGAGTTAGCGACACGAGGACCAGAGAGAGCCCCTGGACGAGACCAGGGATAGACGGAGACACAGGAGTTGGGCGGTAGGTTAGAGGCTATCGAGAGGCAGACAGACAAGTGTGTGCGGTGTTGGCTGGAAAAGAGCACACGTGTAGAGAGGGGCAAAGAGTGGAGGAAAATGGGAGAAGGCTGGTTTGGAAGTTTAGAAGCACTAGGCTGCTGCACTTCACAATCACAGCACGACAACAGTAGCGGCAACTGGCTACACCTCCCCAGCTGGCGCATACAAATCACCGCTAGGAGCTGAACATTAGCGAACTGAGTTAAAAGACAAAATGTCTGCGGAGATGCGTGCTTGTTATTACAAAAAGAGGAGGCCCGAGCGATGCAGACAACGACGAGAATATAAAATAGGTACATGCTAGCCACCTTGGTCGTCCGTCGTCCCCTTGTCGAGCTTGGAGGGGGTTTGCGTTCTGCCCCCTCCCGCTCGTGTAAGGGAGGAGCTTCTCTTCTTCAGGGAGGGTCCTACAGACAGGAGAGTGGGGTTACAGCCTATCAGACAGAGGGGGCGGGTCAAGCTCCCCTAAAAGTCCACAAGAACCACATGAATGTTATTTAGCATTATTTTGTTCTCATTACAGTACAAATCAATTGGCCTTAAAGTCCATGTTAGTAGGACTGTGTGGCTAAATTGCACTGTATGTTCCATGTGAGCAGAAGGAACACAGCCATTGCACTGGTCATAATCTGGTTACTGACGCGCTCTTGGTAGAGAGCTACATGTCGTCTAGCACCACAGTAGTCCATGGTGTTAGCCTGCATCGATCAACTAATCAGTCCCAAGAAAACATTCATCTAGATCTAAAAAACATGCAAAAAACTAAAAACACTTTCAAAGACTAGGTCAATTATCTTAAATATCTTCAGGCACTCGTTTACTGTGCTGAAAGAGGGCCTTCCCAGTGGGCACAGGTTGAATCAACGTGGAATAGGCGCCGGATTGCCGTCTTTACCCAGTGGGTTGGAAGGAGCCTCAGAGCCACACCAGGCAATGGTTGCTCAGACCTATTAGAGGGAGTGTAGAGCATGTAAAGGAGGGCCTTAATATGCACCTGTCTGTTCCACCTGAAGCTTTTTCCTGCCTTCCTTATTGGGCTGAGTGTATAAGTCGATTTTGTCATTTCTAGGCAACCGGTTCAATGACGAACTCCTCACACGAGCACCTGAGAGACAACGAGTAGACACCCAGGGTGAAACAGTGACACAGCCATTTCTCTTTCCGTCTCCTTCACAATAACAGTCATAGGAACATTGTTGTAGTTGGTCTTAGCAATTTGTCCCTTCTACTTAAGAGGGACATACACACTGAAATATTGCTGCAGTTGGTCTTACAATTCCCATCATACTACCACAGGAAGGCCCAAGGTCACAGGTGATTGTTATTACAAAAGAAATGTGCCGACATTCTCAGAATGTGTTCCTAACCCTGGTGAAAAAGGAAACAGGCTAGTGGAATTTGACACAGAGACAGGTTAAGGAGGAGAGAAATCAACAATATCAGAGAGCGAGAGAGGACAGACAACATTGTGAGTATCTTGGCAACGGTGGAGGAAAAGGAAGCTGTGGAGAGAGAACGATTGGACCTAGAATGATTCTTCTTCTCAGAGGTGGTCAGAAACAATGCAATTCCCTGTGAATCAAACCAGGATGAATTGCATTAGCATTAGGAAGGTACAGTACAAAGACTAACGAAGAGGATAGAAGAGTTCACAAATTAGTCACTGATGCTTTGGGGCAACTCCTTATGATTCATTGACACTTCACTGTGTCACAAAACGCACTACAAAACTGAAAGTGAACAGTAAATGGATGAAATGGAATCACAAGTTCATGCTGGGTTGATCATTGGTTGAGGTCAGAGACAGCGAGCCAAGGCATTGGTTTACCAGTCTCTTAATGTTCCGCTGATTGGCTTGTCACTCAGCTCCTGGACACGGGAAGGAGAGGGTCAACGCAGTGACAATAACAGTGACAGTGGGCTGAGACGGTGGCTGGGTGGAGGGTAGGATGGAAAGCAGGAGGGTGAGAAGGGGACTTACTTTTGTCGGGAGAGTTGATGAGGGTGGCGGAGGAGGAGGACAGGCGCTTGTTAATGCCAGCCTCAGACAGCTGTTTCAGGTTCATGGTGGAAGTGGAGCGCTTGTCAACTAAGGGGTGGAGGGAGAGACAGACAGGAAGGGAGGGAGGGGGTTATACAGGAGACTGACCAATGGGAGACTGGGAGAAGGGGAAAGGACATGGCGGGAGGGGGTGGAGGACAGGGTTCTGCAGAGTCCTAATGACCTGCAACCAACATTCAACACTCATTTAGTCTCAATTCTTGGGCATACTACACCGGTGGGGTCCATGTATAAAACAAACATTGAACTAAGGCACTACTGAATATAATACATTTTCATAACAGAACAAGTAGCAGACCAAAGCCATTCCAGTTCATAGGCAGGCACAGCAGTTAGTGATAAGAGTTGAAAAGCCAGAAGAAAAAAAATCCACGGAATAGATACCACAGATGAACAGTCAAGAGATCAACATTAGTTGGCACAGGTGTTAAACAGTCAACAGCAGTGCTGCTCAGAGAGCTGAACCTCCATGTGACACCTCATCTGGAAGTGCTTCAAAGTGAGTGAGAGAGTAAAGAAAACGAGGAAGTCCAAAGGCTTGTGGGACAGAAGTGACAGTGAAGTTGCCCATACATGCTGATCTAAGGTCAGCCTTGCATTTCCCCCACTAATGGTTAATGTCAGGATTGGGTGAGGGTAAGCTGATCCTAGACCTGTGCATACAAGCAACATGAACCCATCCCTGGGAGAACAAGGAAGATATTAGTGAGGCAGTGAGTGAGTAAGATAAGGGCTGGTGGTTAACATAACAGTGCCAGTCCATGCTGCTTTGCTGTGGGTACAGTACAGGTATCAACCAGTTTAACCTGCACTTTGTGTCCTGGGGGGCTTTTCTGGAGACGCGGGGGAGATTACTATAGCTACTGGAGAGGCGGCGCCTGCGTCAGGGTCTCCTGTGGGGGGGGGGGAAAGAGGCTCTCAGCGGGGAGACAGGAGCAGACACATACCGCCCACAGGGGCAGTGTTGAGGAGGAGGAAAAGGGCTGGCTGACAATCAGTAGATTTCCATCTCTGACAGTCAGCGCCCACAACACAGCTGCTAGGAAACAAGCTCACATGATAAGACTCGGATGAGGCTCTTTGGGATCAGACCACATAAGGGTCAAATGGCCTGATAACAGACATATTTTTTTGACCTATAATATGAACATTGGTTTTATGAAGTATGGTCCGGATTCCCTTACACAGATTAAGCCTAATCCTCGACTAAGAGCTTTCAAATTGAGATTCTCTTGGATTATACTTTATGTCCAGGACTAGGCTTAATCTGTGTCTGGGAAACGGCCCCTATATGATTATGAACAATAAATTAAAGAAAAACATGGTTTGAGATATAGTATAGCAGCTATGCTATTGCTCACTGCACATTAAGAGTATGCTCCATATATATTTTTTCAAAAGAAAAACATAGAAAATGTTGAGAAATGTCATTAAGCGAGCCTTGGACATACGCAGAACATATACCGATGCGTAATCAACATAACTCCAGCTGACAGCAAACCAATAACGAGCCAGTCACTCTGAGGATGAGTCAGCAAGTTTTAACCGACCTGTGTTTTTCAGCGTCCGCTGTCAGACAAACAGGAAACCATAAATCCTTACACACATGCGTGAGTCCTATACACTTAGCAGTCCTATCCATATGGTATATAGCAGAGTGGAATGGTACGGAGGAGGATTCCTTACCGGATCGGTTGTCTGATTCTGAGAGTCCTCCCCAAGACCACCTCTTCTGCCTCTGCTCCACTCTCTGGCTGCGCTCCAGGGTCCGCCGCATCACCGCCTCATAGTGCTCCTGCAGCACACAGAGGGAGAGAGAGAAGGAGAGAGAGGGGGAAAGGAGAAGAGGGGGGAATGCAAAGTCATTCACATGACAAAGTAATACTCTGGGTCTCCCAAACCCAAATAAACAGGGTCAAAGGGATAATGGTGACAATATGAGCCTACGTCCCAGAATGAGGTGAGTCGGTAACTCAAAGAGAAATGCTGTTTTCAGTCTGACAATAACAGATCACTACAATATGATCATAGTGAAACAAGAGGGGGTGATGACAACGTTAGATAATGTGATATTAGATGAAGCAAAGAATAATATCCCAGTAATGTTTTAAACGATTCAGTCTTCCATATTGAATACCAACACTACATTGTTCTGGGGTGGTAGAGTTGCATTTGTCTGCTTAGCAGTGGTGCAAAGCAACAGGTCACTAGTGCCAATCAGGCTGGAATAAGAACACTGAGGGAATGAGTTTCCTGCAGCAGACGCCAATTAAAAGAAGCAAAAACAGGAGATGGTTTCATTCATAACAAGTTGTTCACTCATGCTCTAACAGAGACATAGCATTAACTCTGCCAATTAGGCTACACCATAAAATCCCATGAACCTGAGCAGTGAAAATAGTCAACTCGTGATAGCTGCACATCTGATTAGTCGCTGCAGTTCATCCGTCCCAATTCAAATACATTATTTTCGCTTACTGTGGATGTCGACATGCTCCAGTTTAGTGCACACATTTACGCCATTGACAACACAAATAGTCTACAAAACAAGAGCTGTATCTGTAGCGCCACCCTGGTGTTGAGGACCCCAGTACCTTCTCTTCCTCCTGTTTCTGCTTCCTTTTCTCCTCCACAGCCGAGCGTCTCTGCTCCTCCTTCCTGCGCTGCTCGTCCAGCTTCTTCTGGCGCTCCTCCATCTGACGCGCCACCTGCAGCTTGGCCTTATGCTCTCTCTCCAGGATCTGAGAGTCCTTCGCAGCTGGATAGGCGTGTGTGTGTTTAGGTGTGGCATGTGTGCGCACGCAGTGTGAAGAGAAACAGGGAAAACACATTGGTTTGTTTACTTTGTGACCAGCCCAGTGGTCAAAATCATCACCCAATTAAATCTCCCAGTAAAGTCCCACTATATAGAAGGCATTTCCTGTCTTAACAGGAACTTGTGTATACACTTGTGTATGTTGCTAATCCAATGAGTAGATAAGGAATGAAATGGTCAGCATCAGAGACTGGGCCCATTAAAGAGAATGGTGTACAGGCCGGACTCCTGAGACCTTAGCTAAAAGCTAGTAGAACGTGTTGATGGACTATGACCAACCCATAGAAATGGACCCACCATTCAGACTGAGCTCTTACCTTGCTGCCTATCGGCCTCCTCTCGTCTCTCTTTTGCCACTCGAAGCCGGTCGTCTATCCTTAGTGCAGCACCATCAATGACTGCATGCACACAGAGATGCACATAAGTGTGTACACACACACACACACACAGTGGAAATAGTGTGGGCATGGGCAGAAAATCAGCGGTGGATTATGATGTGCTGCAGGGTCACCGTGAGTTAATCACCTGACAGGCAGATGTGCTCATCATGAATGACATTAATGCCCTTTGAGTCATCACCTTATTACTGCAACAGTTGACAGCACTGTTTATGCGGCATTAAGCCACAATGACATGGCGGTGTGACGTGTGAGTGATAAGTGTCACTCATAACCCAGGAAAACAAGACAATGAGATGTGTAGTTAAAAGCCTGTATGAAATAAGGAATATATATAAATAAAAGCCTGTGGCTACTTGGCAATGAATTACAGGTAGGCCTAATTTATGACTACTGAGCCATCGTCATGTTTACCACATGGTTAATGACATCAAATATTAGCTAAGCCTCCACACTGGAACTCTGGCAGAGGCTATGGGAGAGACATACGAGTTGTTCTGGTGGTGGGTGTGTATTCGTTTGTGTAGGCCTAAGCTATAGGTATGCATAATATATGCATATGAATGTACCCTGTTTGTTTGTTTGTTTGTGTGTGACAATGCAGATGCAGCAGGCTGGGGATATTTTGTTACCTGGCCGGGGAGACTTCGCTGCAGTGGTGTTGGGTGGTGTGTTTGCTGTTGCAGGGGATGCAGGCACTGGGCTGTTCCCTGCTAGGCTGCGCCGCTCCTCTGCCTGCGCCTGCGCAGATGCAGCTAAAGACACACAGAGAGAGAAAGTCAGGTCACGCTGTCTAGAATAGCATGATGCAATGTCTAATGAAATGAAAATGCCTTTGGAATAACAAGCTGCTGAGCAGTCTAGAGCAGGTGGTTCTCTGTGCTCTGTTTGTCCTCCATAGGAATGCATGTTCTAGAGAGATCCAGAGGAATTAAAGCTACAGAACAATCCAGCTATTCAGCCTCCCCCTGCCCCCTCTCATCAACGGTCAGCCAGGCTGCTGTGCACTGGGCTCTGTGAAACTCTCGAAACACCCAGTTCCCAGCATTCAAGTGACCACCCTATGCAGACATCCCTGGATTTTAAAGGATCAGTCAGATGAGGAACACTTTAGTGTAGGGGTAAGGGTTAAATGTTGGTTTCAGACTTGGGCAAATGACTAAAAAACATTGAGGCCTAGACCTCCATAGGGCACATCAGAGAGCCCCACTCAGCATGGCCAAAATGGCTCCATTCAAAGTTGTAACCTATTGCTAGAGGGGCCTCTATATTAAGCCTATCACGGCAGCCAAGGCACTAGGCCGGCAGGGAGGAAACGGAGAGAGGGAAGAGGTGGAGAGAACGTGATCAACAGCTCTGAGCCCTGGTAGCAGCTCTTTCCTCGTCCCCAGTACGTGAAAATGTGTGCGCGCATGTGTGTGTCAGGAGTGGTGGAAAAAGTACCCAATTGTCTTACTTGAGTAAAAGTAAAAAGATACCTTAATAGGAAATGACTTAAGTAAACCAGACGGCATTTACTTGCTTTTTTAAATTTACGGATAGACAGGGGGCACACGTCAACAGTCAGATATCATTTACAAACAAAGCCTTTGTGTTTAGTGAGTCTGCCAGATCAGCGGTAGTAGGGATGACCAGGGATGTTCTCTTGATAAGTGTGTGAATTGGGCCATTTTCTGTCCCGCTAAGCATTTAAAATGTAACTTTTGGGTGTCAGGTAAAATGTAAGGAGTAAAAAGTACATTATTTTCTTTAGGAATGTAGTGAAGTAAAGTACAGATACCCCAAAAACTCCTTAAATACAAATATTTCAAAGTGCTACCTAAGTACATTACACCGCTGTGTTAGGAGCATTGTGAGACTGCTGACAGAGGGGTCATCATGTGATAGCACTCTGGCTGCTGATCAAGCTCAAGCCAATAGTCTGAAATAGCCTCCTGACTCCTGTCCTTCATGACCGCCACTGATAAGTGGAAGGACAGGTTGGAATTTTCAACTGCTGCTTCGGTGATGCTCTATCTGGTTAGATTAGAGATTGTGAAGGGAAGAATACAGGAAAGGAGACCACAAAAAAGGACCTTTCAGACTGTTGGAGAACAAAGTCAACACAAAACCGGTCCCCTCTCACTGCTCTTTATGATGTCACATGCAAACAATAATGTTAGTGCAACAGAAAGGAACCGTGATCCTTACTTCCCACAGCACCTCTGCCTCTCCCTACCTGTCTGCATTGAGACAGTAGGTGACAATAGGGGAGTGGTGGTGACATGGCTCTCCTTACAAGAAGTGACACTGACAGTACACTGTGTTCACTGCCATGCTTTGTTTCATACTGTTGTTTTCTGCTGAGTGGGATGACCGGGAGTGCATATTACAGAAAAGCTCATAAGGAGGAAGAGAATCTGCAGGAGAAAAAGAAAAAAGCCGGATATGAACACAAAACAAAGGCAGGTTAACAGCGAGTGGAAACTCAAATCAGGAACATAAAGGGGACTATAGAAGAGGACTATGTTACATCCCTTTAGCATTACATTAGCCCATATCAGTGTGGTTCTGGAGAGAACACCTCAAACAGTGACAGACAATGGAGCTCAAAGTTCAATGCTCCTCCACTCCCAATATTACTGGAATAGATGTGTATCTTTAGCCATTGGTCTTCACAGACTAGAGCAATAGGATGTAGTCAATAGGACAAAAAAACTAAACTCAACAGAATGACGCCAGAGGGGGACGGCTGCCGTTTTATGGGCTCCTAACCAATTGTGCTATTTTGTGTGCTTATCCGCATTTTTTGTAACTTATTTTGTACATAATGTTGTTGTGAACGTCTCTTATGACCGAAAAGAGCTTCTGGATATCAAAACAGCGATTACTCACCTCAAAGATTTTTTTTCTTTAATGAGTCAGACGCTAAGGCTATAATGTTGCTCCCAGATGGGCCCAAATCCTAGGGATGCACGATATATCGGTAAGCACATCGGAATCGGACGATATTAGCTAAAAAAAGCCAACATCGGCCCGATGTATAGTTTAACGCCAATGTGCAAAACCGATGTCAAAGCTGACGTGCATACCTATATAACGTAGGTAGATGACGTAGTGGCGCCATGAAATACAGCTCTACACAGAACAGAAGCAGAAAAATACTAAGCGTACACTTCCAACAACAAGTTCAAGTCGAGCATTCATTTGCAAGAGTAAGAAAATTTAAGCGAGACAACTCAAAGACGAAATCCATTAACTCCAAGATAATGGAATTCATTGCCCTTGAAAATCAACCGTTCGCTCTCGTGGATGATGTTGGCTTGCACCGACTTGTCGAGCACCGGTACACACTACCAAGTATGCACCATTTTTCAGATGTTGCCCTACCGGAGTTACATAGTATTGTTGTAATGCATATCTATGAGCTACTTGTTATGGGTGTCACTGCTATTAGCTTCACAACTGACATTTGGACCAGCGATGTCAGCCCCATGAGCATGCTGAGTCTGACTGCACAGTGAGTCGACGAGGATTTCGTACTAAGGAAAGCCGTACTGCATGTTCAAGAATGTGCTGGTTCTCATACCACTGCTGCCATTTCAATGGCACTGGAGAACATTTTTTGAAACATGAACACTCCTACCTCCATTCAAACAACCGACTCGAGAAATAAGCTCAACTGCGTCTGCAGCAGACGTGATACCCTCTGTCAAAACATACCGTGGGGTTAAAACTTTCAAAAGTACTCTACAAGAGGCTGTAAAAAAGTGATTTGGTGGAATTCTCTCTGAGCCTCTGTACTGTGTCGCCACCATGTTCGATGCTAGGTACAGGGACGACAGATCCAAAATTCATAGAACCACTGCACAACAAAACTTTTTCAAAAGCAATGAGGCTGATGCAACAGATCAGACAGTTTAGCTTAAAATGTTGATGAAGTTGTATTTCTTCATATTATAAGCTCAGAAATGTGTACATGGCTGTAGGCTACACGTGAAGGTTCCAAAATGCAATTAGCCAAAAACACTTCGCACGAGCGAGCAGTTTCATGTGACAGAGCTGAAAACCTAAGTTAGAAATTAAGAAAAAAGGGGAGCTCTAAAGATGCAGCAACTAGCATGGGTTACTAATATGAGTAGGATTGTGCCTTTGGCTGCTGGACAATAAAATAATGTTGATTTGAAAAATAGAACATGAAAGAAATGCTAGTTTCAAAGGCATGAAGTGTTTCTAAACGCATTCCCTCAACATTTCCATGGTCATTTTCTGGCTAGTCTACTTTGAAACAAGACATGGTTCATAAAATGACAAAAAAATCCAGGTTTTAAACAATTAAGTTAATGGTTAAATAGTTTCAAAATGCTGACCACCTCCAATCAGATTCAAGGTGGGCGATGTGCAACAGGCACTGTTCTTCACTCTCTGATCTTGTGACAATTTGATCTGAATGAACTGTGCCGAGTATGGCGACAGAATCAAACCCATAGACGTTAATGTTAGTTATCATTCATTATACTTGTCAAACATGACTGACATTTAGCCTATATTTCTGTAATTTAAAGTCTCATAGTTTGGCAACATTTTCTGGCCCATCCCTCAAGTGAGCATCAGTTTGTACATGAGGCTGTAGTCAATATGCATATCACATACACTGACATGTAGGCTTCTTTATTCATTTAAATATTATTTCAATGTTGGCCTCTGATCCAATTCTGAGCAGATTAATTGTTTGATATTGCGATTTGTGTTATTTATTAAAACTTGTCCATTTGGACAACTTAAAGGGATACTTCGGGATTTTGGCAATGGGGCCCTTTATCTACTTCCCCAGAGTCTGATGAACTTGTGGATACCATTTGCTAGCAGATATCAATACATTGCGCTAACTCTAGTTAGCATTGGCTCATGAACCTACCTCCAACTTCCTTCATACTGGACACAGAGGTATAAAGATGGTATCCGGCTCAGAAGTAGAAAAAGTATCCCTTTATATCTATATTCTTCTTTTCCGACATTTTATTTTTTACTTGACACTGACAAGAGAACAAGCATTAGTGTTGAGCCCTGAAACAGTATCAATATTTTTCATGCAGGTCATCATGGATGAATGAATGTCTGCTGCTAATCCCACAGGAAATGGAGGTCAGTTTACTTTTCCTCTCCTCAAATAAATGTTTTCCCCCCGCCACATGTTTCGTAAACAACAGGTCTGGACTAACACTGAAATGCTTACTTATGGGCCCATTCCAACAATGCAGAGAGAAAAGACAAATATGAAGTAAAAACACGTAATAAAAGTCATAATAGATATACAATGAGTAACGATAAATTAGGTACATAGCAGGGGTACCAATACCAAGTCGATGTCCAGGGGTACGAGGTAACGCGTCACTGGGTGGGAATCCCAGGTTAAGTGATTAAAAAAGTGGATGAAAAGGAGTTTTAATGAATGACGATAGCATTCATAAGCTTATGCACTAGTTAGCCAACCCACTGCCTCTAGAAACTGAGGGGTAGTTTAATTCCTGCTCAGATACACATTTGGGGTTAACAATTAAGTAGTGACGTGTCTCATGAGCTGCCGACAATATAAACATCCACCTTTCCATCAGGGGAATAGACAGGGGAGAGAAACACAGGTGGAGGGAAATTAGATTAACTTTAGCAAACACACAGCTCTTGGATGTACCAAATAGGGAAAAGAAAAGATATAATCCAAGTCTGTGCAGATATTTATGAATCATCCACAAAATGAAGTTACCCTCACATCGGCTTAAAGTGACTCTTACAACACTATTCATCTGGTGTCCTCCTCGCCCTGCCAAGGCTTAGGCAGCTCTGTCGCATGGCAACTGTTGCTGTGCGAGGCAGAGTACAGCTTGAGAGACCAGACAAGGGTTTATATATCTGGCTCACTGTGGACCAAAGCCTCAAAATTCACACTAATTCCAAGCGCAGTGCCAAAGAGAACTGAAAAAATATTAAGGGATAATCCACCCCGAACCACTAATTCCTATGATTAACAGTGTTAGTGTTACATTGAAAACTATTTTTGTTAACAAATGTTTCATTTTGGCGTTATAGCATGACTGGTAGAAACATGTGAAAATCGTTTTTGGAAATCTGTTGCAGCTCAAGTCTACTACAAAACCCACAATGCAATGCTCTCTCTGGGCTGGCTAGCTAGAAAACATACAGTGGGGCAAAAAAGTATTTAGTCAGCCACCAATTGTGCAAGTTCTCCCACTTAAAAAGATGAAAGATGGCCTGTAATTTTCATCATAGGTACACTTCAACTATGACAGACAAAATGAGAAAAAAATCCAGAAAATCACAATGTAGGATTTTTAATGAATTTGCAAATTATGGTGGAAAATAAGTATTTGGTCAATAACAAAAGTTTCTCAATACTTTGTTATATACCCTTTGTTGGCAATGACAGAGGTCAAACGTTTTCTGTAAGTCTTCACAAGGTTTTCACACACTGTTGCTGGTATTTTGGCCCATTCCTCCATGCAGATCTCCTCCAGAGCAGTGATGTTTTGGGGTTGTTGCTGGGCAACACGGACTTTCAACTCCCTCCAAAGATTTTCTATGGGGTTGAGATCTGGAGACTGGCTAGGCCACTCCAGGACCTTGAAATGCTTCTTACGAAGCCACTCCTTCGTTGCCCGGGCGGTGTGTTTGGGATCATTGTCATGCTGAAAGACCCAGCCACGTTTCATCTTCAATGCCCTTGCTGATGGAAGGAGGTTTTCACTCAAAATCTCACGATACATGGCCCCATTCATTCTTTTCTTTACACGGATCAGTCGTCCTGGTCCCTTTGCAGAAAAACAGCCCCAAAGCATGATGTTTCCACCCCCATGCTTCACAGTAGGTATGGTGTTCTTTGGATGCAACTCAACATTCTTTGTCCTCCAAACACGACGAGTTGAGTTAACCAAAATATAACTTTTTGGTTTCATCTGACATTCTCCCAATCTTCTTCTGGATCATCCAAATGCTCTCTAGCAAACTTCAGACGGGCCTGGACATGTACTGGCTTAAGCAGGGGGACACGTCTGGCACTGCAGGAGTTGAGTCCCTGGCGGCGTAGTATGTTACTGATGGTAGGCTTTGTTACTTTGGTCCCAGCTCTCTGCAGGTCATTCACTAGGTCCCCCCGTGTGGTTCTGGGATTTTTGCTCACCGTTCTTGTGATCATTTTGACCCCACGGGGTGAGATCTTGCGTGGAGCCCCAGATCGAGGGAGATTATCAGTGGTCTTGTATGTCTTCCATTTCCTAATAATTGCTCCCACAGTTGATTTCTTCAAAACAAGCTGCTTACCTATTGCAGATTCTGTCTTCCCAGCCTGGTGCAGGTCTACAATTTTGTTTCTGGTGTCCTTTGACAACTCTTGGCCATAGTGGAGTTTGGAGTGTGACTGTTTGAGGTTGTGGACAGGTGTCTTTTATACTGATAACAAGTTCAAACAGGTGCCATTAATACAGGTAACGAGTGGAGGACAGAGGAGCCTCTTAAAGAAGAAGTTACAGGTCTGTGAGAGCCAGAAGTCTTGCTTGTTTGTAGGTGACCAAATACTTATTTTCCACCATAATTTGCAAATAAATTCATTAAAAATCCTACAATGTGATTTTCTGGATTTTTCCCCCTCATTTTGTCTGTCATAGTTGAAGTGTACCTATGATGAAAATTACAGGCCTCTCATCTTTTTCATTGGGAGAACTTGCACAATTGGTGGCTGACTAAATACCTTTTTGCCCCACTGTAGCTACACACAATAATACCAAAGTCAAAGCATGGGAAGTAGCTACCTACTGTAAAAATCTGCTAAACTGCACTATCAATTTAGAAGTCTCTCACCGAGTTCAACTTGCATTTCATCTCTGCCCAGAGCACATTTCTTTCCCACAGAGTTACTTTTGAAGAGATGGGAATCTCCATTAGAATTGTATTAACACCCATTGTGTACGTTGCCCATGCATCGTCAATGGGATGCGCAGTGCATTCTGGGACAAGGAGAGCCCTCCAAGGAGTGAATGGGAATCAATTGGGTGCTAGCTCAAAAAACAAACATGGCATGCATTTCATGAACAAGTACAACATTGCAAAATAGACTCATATCCTGCCTTTCAGAAGGGATTGCGTGACAATTAGCTTAGCAACCGCATTAGGTGAATGTGATGAGTTGACAGTCAGTTTTGGTTGGGCGATTTTCCATATATTGCCCAATTGGATACCCATCTCCTTTCTGTTACATCTTCATTTCCCACAGACACAGCACATTGCGACATGGTACTTACAGAAATGTAGTTCAATAATTTGGTACACTGTTTAGATTAACTTATGGCTGGGTGGCAGTATTGAGTAGCTTGGATGAATAAGGTGCCCAGAGTAAACTGCCTGCTACCCAGGCTCAGATATGCATATTATTAGTAGATTTGGATAAAAAAACACTCTGAAGTTTCTAAAACTGTTTGAATGATGTCTGAGTATAACAGAACTCATATGGCAGGCAAAAACCTGAGAAAAAAATCCAACCAGGAAGTGGGAAATCTGAGGTTTGTCTATCCAATATACAGTGGGATATTGGCCATATTGCACTTCCTACGGCTTCCACTAGATGTCAACAGTCTTTAGAACCTTGTTTGATGCTTCTACTGTGAAGAATGAGGGAAGGAGAGCTCTTTGAGTCAGGTGCCTGGCATGAGCTGAACATGCGTGCTTACGTGAGAGCGACCTGCTTTCCATTGCATTTCTGAAGACAAAGGAATTCTCCGGTTGAAACATTATTGAAGATTTGTTAAAAACATCCTAAAGATTGATTCTATACATCGTTTGACATGTTTCTACGAACTGTAATGGAATTGTTTGACTTTGTCTGACCTGCTCGTCATGAATTTGGATTACTGGACTGGAAGCGCGAACAAAATGGAGGTATTTGGACATAAATGATGGACTATATCGAACAAAACAAACATTTATTGTGGAACTGGGATTCCTGGGAGTGCATTCTGATGAAGATCAAAGGTAAGTGAATATTTATAATGCTATTTCAGACTTCTGTTGACTCAAACATGGCGGATATCTGTATGGCTTATTTGGGCTCGGAGCGCTGTACTCAGATTATAGCATGGTGTGCTTTTTCCGTATTTTTTATTTTTTTTATTTTTTCTGACAGTGGTTGCATTAAGGAGAAGTTTATCTAAAGTTCCATGTATAATACTTGTATCTTTTATCAATGTTTATTATGAGTATTTCTGTAAATTGATGTGGCTCTCTGCAAAATCACCAGATGTTTTGGAGGCAAAACATTACTGAACATAGCACGCCAATGTAAACTAATATTTTTGGATATAAATATGAACTTTATCGAACAAAACATACATGTATTGTGTAACATGAAGTCCTATGCGTGTCATCTGATGCAGATCGTCAAAGGTTAGTGATACATTTATCTCTTTCTGCTTTTCGTGACTCCTCCCTTTGGCTGTGACTAGGTGCTGACCTAACAATCGTTTGGTGTGCTTTCGTACCAAAGTCTTTTTGAAATCGAACACTGTGGTGGGATTAACAACAAGTTTATCTTTAAGCACATCTAAGCAAAATATATACTTTGTCATGTCGATATAAAATGGATGGATGTGTTCGACAACTATGCCCATACCAGCGATTGGCTGATTTGACGATCTGGAATTCAGGTAATTGTTTTAAAAGTGTTACAAAATGTGAGTGTGTGGTACACAATCACCAGAGACAAGAATTATGTAGCTATGACACGTTTCTACATGATTTCCTGACGTTCAGACGGACCACTTAGAAGTTAAATCATGGTGACATTTTTTATTTTACCCAAATAATGCTCCTCCACTCCCAATATTACTGGAATAGATGTGCATCTTTAGCCATTGTTCTTTACAGAGTAGCTCAATAGGTTTGTCCTCTTGACTAGCTCCTAACACAGCAAACAAAGCTGCAGCAATATCTCAGTAATGTATTAGTGAACCAGCCTTAATGATCACCTGTTTGTGTGATAGCGTGATTAGGCCTTGGTGTAGCCTGCCCTAGCAGACACAGTAAAGAGCAGGCTGAGGATATCACAGAATGTGAAAAAGGAGACCGAGTCAGTCACCATCCTTCTATCCACTCAAAAAAGGAGGGCAGTGGGCAAATAGTGGGCATGCTCCATTACGATGGACGCAAATAACAGTCCACCATATCAACATTAATGACTGAGTCCCTGGTTACACCCAACTATGCTCCAGTCCATACCCATTAACCCTACTACTACCCCTTGAGAATGTTGATACCATACATTTTTCAAAGCCAATATTAGTCAAACTATGTATTGATCCAGGACTTTCTCTCCATACATGTCAACGTAATGTAGAACTGAAAGAGCCAGGTGTCCCAGGGCTATACAGTGCGACCATTTTAAAATGTAGGAGCACCAGTGCGGCTAGAAAAATGAAGGATTCTACATTTCTTTGTGTGCACCTAACTGTTTCAACTTAGGTGCACACATCATCCTTGTAAAAAGGTCAACATAGAGAAGAGCTGACGAGGGGAGGAAGAGGGCACCTGCATCCATCTCTCCATCACTATGGAGATTTGCATCGATAAGCATACATTAGACCTGAATGGGCTGGCTGCAGAAAATCAGACAGACTGACGCAGCACAAAGCCGGGCCAGAACGTGGGTAGTGTTTTTTAAACCAGAAGTCAATGGTGACTGTATTATGGAAAACCATTAGGATACACAACAGATTTGCCTGCCTAGCCTATGTCCACAACTAAAACACTATCCTTTGAAAACAACCTACTTTTTCCTGCATCAGACCATAGAGGACATTCCATTTTATATAGCATATGCTTGCTAGCTGCGGAGGCGCCACATTGCTGCGATAGGGGGAAACTCCTTAACCGATTAGTCTGAAGTACGTAACTTATCCTATTAGGCAGTTAGGATATAGTACAGGAACAGCTTTGAACAGAGCTCTCTATAAATCACACGCAACATAGTAAATAGACTGGCTATAGACGGGTTGGTTGTTTAGCAACAAAACCGACAACTATTGGGCAAAATCATACACGGTTGGCTTAGATTGTTGACATGTAACCCATTATATTTTCAATAAACATTGGAGACAAACACATTTGCACAATGATCACTTGTCTTTAAAATACATTGTAGGTGACAGTTGTTGGTTAGCTAGCAAGCAATTATTTTAGCCATAATAGTATTGACATGAAATCTGTCAAAATACCTCAAAACAAGACATGGTATCAAGAACAAGATTAAACAAGTCACTTACAATTCCCCACATGGCAGTTTCTTGTCATTGTTGCTATCTGTCCATCCAGAATCACAGCAATACAGACTTCTTCCCCATTGAAGCGTGCACATAATTTGACGTTGTCAGCTAACCCATCTATATTGGTTTAGGCTAGCTAGGCTAGGGAACAGCCCCAGGCAGAGCTGTTAGGGGAGGCAGTAAGAGACCACTCTCCACGGGGCTCCTGTCTTGGAAGAGGCCAGTCAATGGTCATAAACAGGAAGCAGGCCAGCCTGCACTAACATGAGGCTGCAATTATGTTCACAGATGGCCAAAACCACCAGTATCCAACCAGCAAACATCTAACTTCAAGGCACTATGGGTAATGCACACCAATGAGCACTTGTATAACAGTATGAGGCATAAGGGTACTCAGATATCCACCCGACTTCATAACCCCTTATTCTTCACAATAAACTGAGAACATTGGTTCACTGCTAAAGAAGACCCATGCTGACTGACCGTTGCACTGGTGCCTCCTGTTCAAAGCACCACCCACCACACACACACACACATACACACATACCAGTCAGACGACGAGTAAGTTCAGTGGGTCAGTGAAGTTGTTCCAACACTCGCGCTCCCTCTCTCTCCCTCTCTCTCTCTCCAGGACCCCGGCTGCAGCGGTAACAGGCTGGGTGTTACTTGGTTGGCAGGAAGTGCAGTACTGCAGATGCCTGGAGTGTAATGTGTCCACACGGTCTAACAATGACAGCCTTCACCGGGCACAACTGTGATGAGGGTGCGCACACACACAGACAGCAGATCTTGTCCATGAGAACTTGGGACACATTCACTCAAGAGCTAAGCCTGGGCTATTTCCAGAGCCACCGGGATGATACGTCAGCGACAGCAGGTCGTACGCCATTCTCACTGGCTAATGAGAGAATGCCCTGACCAGAGCTTGGCTCCTTAGGGTGCACACAAGGACTGTCCCAGGTGTGGACATACATCACATTTCATCAACATCACTCATGGTGGGCCAACAAGTGCAATTGAGTGGATAGGCTAGTAGGCTCAATGCTTATACAGTCCACTGATTCAAAGCAAAATCTATGAACTAGGCCCATCTTTCCTTTTTAGTGTGTCATTTACTACTCTATACCGTCAAAATGAGAGGGCGATGGACTGGCCTCTTATTCAAATAATGTAGTCTACATTTGCTTCTCAAATCTTTCCACTGTGCCGAAAGGAGAGGGCCTTTTGCATGAGTAAGCACATCCATGATCGTTAACTGCAACACAATCAGTTCTTATTCACCTTATAAAAAGAGTTGACCTGCCTGGGGGCACGTTCTTCTCTGTGCTGTAATGCCTGGTGAGGAACCAAACTGTGTTCTTGACTGGGGCTCTGCCATCTCACTGACTAGCGGGTCATGACCTCAACTCAGGGTTAACCTCCTGCAGAATGCAGAGATGACAGGATCTCCTCCTAGCCGTTTCACTGCTACAAGCGACTGCACCAAATAAGGCCTGTCAATTTCCTCCTTTGATTCAGTCACAGCGATTCAGAAATATTGATCAAGCTTTTGATTCTACAGCCCAGGCAGAGCCAGGATTCAGATAGCCGTGCCTGGATTTGAGTCCCAGGCATCTGATCTGCACTCAAGGTCTGAATGCCCAGTTTGATACACAAGCTCACATTCTTGTGGAGATTTTAAGGCTGGACTAGATTCCAGCCATTATTTTGTTAGCCTTCCTATGTCCAAATGTTGAGGGAACCTCTACAAAGTCAGTGCAGTTGGGATTTTCAAACATCCCCTCATCACCCTCTAGGCTAGATTGCATTTCACTGGAAAATACTTCCACAAAGCCACAAAAATCAGTGTGGATAACTTTCAGAGTGAAAATAGTGAATGGGAAACTGGATGAAGAAAAGTTATGGTCTACTTTCAGAAACCCCTTCTCCACAAGGAAAATTGCACACCCAAGCCGTGTTATGTTGGGGGGGGGGGGGACACTAGCATTTCAGCCAAATCTTACAGCTTGAGTCAAAACAAACTGGGCATTCAGACCTTCTGACGTAGACCCAGTGAGCACTTGGCTGCCACTCAGGAAGTGGCCCGCAGAAGAGATAAAAGGAATGAACGAGGGACATTGAAAGGAACTGTGTGTAAATAAAATTACTGCCGTTATAGAGGAGTAAAAGACAGAAAAAGTGTTGGTTTATACAGCAATTTTCAACCGCTCAAGAAACAACCCTTTATCACTGACTGCATCCATGAAAACTAGCTGTAACTGGACAGTCTTATCCTCCATCAGCAGCTATGTGGGCTTGTTGTTCAGTGCCTGTGTGGAACTCAGTGCAAAACCACGTTAGAAGTTATGTAGCTAGCTACCTTGTCAAGACAATTTTTGACCATGATTACACTATTCTAGTCACTCTAATCGTGCTAAACTTTCAGTCACTCATCTAACATAGGGTTTGGATTATTGCAATTCTCTATTGAATGGACATATCTTTATAAAACTTGAATTAAATATTAATTTTATGGGTGAACACCTTAGAACCTGTGACATGTAAACAAGGTTAGTACAGTAGACTGAAATATTTTTTACTTTGAGATAATGTTCACTGCTTGAATCCCGCTTGAATGCTAGCTAGCTAACAGGCCAAGACAATTGATGTTGTAACGTTAACTAGCTAAAGTTAGCTAACAGTTACATACAGCCAAGTAGGAAAACTGCTGCATAGACAAATAAATATGGTTAGCTAACTAACGTTAGCTCTTTGCTCAGCTACCCTGCTAATTTAATTTAAAAAAGTATCACTTGCTGGCCTTCCCAGAATCAATCTTATTAGCCAAGATATCTACCTAACGTTGGCTAGTAAACTAGTTAGTTAGCCAGCCAGAAACCACCGTTTACTACTTTTCATACAAAATGGCAGGGTACCTAAAGTTAGCTTATTAGTTAACGGTAAGACTAGGAGTCAAAGATGGGCATGACGTTAGTCAGAAAGTAAACACTTGTGAGGCTGGCTAGCTAAGTGTATACACAAATCAGCCAACTATGTTAAATGGCCAAATAAGTTAGTTAGGTAAAAGCCAACTAGTTAGCCAAATATAAAAAATAAAAAAAGTTAACAATGTATGTATGGCGCCAGACATCAGCGCGCAGATGTGTCAAACCGTCATGAACCAACGATTGGTTGTCGTTCTGCTACTACAGTAACTCTGTTAGTTTAGATGTTTAATTGCAGTTCACAATAAATAAACTAACTTTAATTGAAACATGCCGAACGTTGTACCAAATATAATGGCGTGGTTATGATACCTAGCCATGTTACATTACAGTGCAAAATAAATGACCCGGTAAACTATCATTTTGATGTAGCCATTTCGCTAGCTAGTAGTAGCTTTGACAGATAACGTTAGCTATCAAACTAGCACCGGAGGGGATCAGACTACCAACCCCAGCACATTGTCAACGGATAGCTACGGCTTACTAGCCACAAAACATGTTCAAAATGTGTAGCTAGGTTACCGGTAGCAGGGTCACTTAGCAAACAACCAAGAGCAATTTCGACTTAATGAAATACATTTGGCACATCAATATTTAGTTATGCTATGTGTATTTCTTACCCATTTGAGCTCGCAACTCTTTCAGAGACGTTGCACCCTCCGCCATTTCTATGAAGTTTTCCTTCTCTATTTTTTATGGCACATTACCCAGAAACGCGCATAATCCGCGGGTACGTGGACATCCAAGTAAAACATGAGCCAATAATAGGCAATAGCGTCACCTAGCGTGAGAATTTATGGTTGACAGTAGGCAACTGTTGCTTATCATGTATTTTGACATGTTGATGGTGAAATCCTTTCAAAACACAGATTATGGAATGATAATGTATGCATGTTTTATTACAATGGAAGTTTAATTAGAACACAAATAATATTAGGCCTCCCGAGTGGCGCCACGGTCTAAGGCACTGCATCGCAGTGCAGGATGCGTCACTACAGTCCCTGGTTTGAATCCAGGCTGTATCACATCTGGCCGTGATTGGGAGTTCCATAGGGCAGCGCACAATTCGCCCGGCTTCGTCCGGGTTTGGCTGGAGTAGGCCGTCATTGTAAATAAGAATTGGTTCTTAACTGACTTGCCTAGTTAAATAAAGGTTACATTTAATATATATTGTTTTGTATAAACATTATATGTATTGCTGTCATAGCATAAATACAAAGTCTCCTTGAGGACTTACCTTATGGAGAAAGCTGGAGAGTCTGAGGAGATAGTTTCAGGAGAAACTGCTTTGCTGCAGTGGTGAACCAACCCCTCCCATAAAGAAAACAACATGTTCTCCCTATTTCCATCCAACACTAATGCTTTTGTCCTACCCCATTTCAAATGCCTTAGCCAGCGGGCCCTCATTAATTTGAATGGAAAACAGGGAGAAACATGACACTGTGGGTTCAGTTACACTTCCCAGAATGATACAGAAGAGCCCCATGTTATTTAACACTCTAACCACCATCACAAATAATGGAAGTGGTAGTGAGATGTTGGGCCAGTATACCTATGAGATACTATAAACCCCACAATGGTATATTTGTCATGGGTTCACAGCCTGCAGTTTACATACTATTTGATGGTTTATGATGACGTCTCTGTGCTTTGCATCCTGTGATTCGGATGACAAAGTCATCTATCTAGGTCACATTACAATGCTGACTATTCACACCATATGCAAACAAATGATACCACACTGTCTTATGCAACAGAAAGGAGTTCAACGGTATTACATATGTAATGGCTATACATTCAATGGGTTAATTTAACCAAATGTGTACAAGCAATGGCAGTTTATAGCCCAAAAGAAATCACGTTTCAAACTGTCAAGTGCTGCTCCGTTTCGCTTGATTAAACCAACATTGACATAATGACAAAGCAAAAACAGGTTTTTAGAAATGTTTAAAAATTCATAAAATAAATACGTTTTCAGACCCTTTGCTATGAGACTCGAAATTGAGCTCAGGTGCATCCTGTTTCCATTGATAATCCGTGAGATGTTTCTACAACTTGATTGGAGTCCACCTGTGGTAAATTCAATTGAATGGACGTGATTTAGAAAGGCACATACCTGTCTATACAAGGTCCCACAGGTGAAAAAACCAAGCCACGAGGTCGAAGGAATTGTCCGTAGAGCGAGACAAGATTGTGTCGAGGCACAGATCTGGGGAAGGGTACCAAAACATTTCTGCAGCATTGAAGGTCCCCAAGAACACAGTGGACATCATTCTTAAATGTAAGAAGTTTGGATTCACCAAGACTCTTTCTAGAGCTGGCTGCATGGTCAAACTGATCAATCTGGGGAGAAGGGCCTTGGTCAGGGAGGTGATGGTCACTCTGACAGAGCTCCACAGCATCACGCTGTGGGGATGTTTCTCAGCGGCAGGGACTGGGAGACTAATCAGGATCGAGGGAAAGATGAACGGAGCAAAGTGCAGAGAGATCCTTGATGAAAACCTGTTCCAAAACATTCAGGACGTCAGCGCTCATGACCTTTGCCCCACGACCTCAGGACCTGGGGCAAAGGTTCACCTTCCAACAGGACAACGACCCAAAGCATACAGCCAAGACAACCCAGGAGTGGCTTGGGGACAAGTCTCTGAATATCCTTGAATGGCCCAGCCAGAGCCCGGTCTTGAACCCGATTGAACATATCTGGAGAGACCTGAAAATAGCTGTGCAGCGACACTCCCAATCCAACTTGACAGAGCTTGAGAGGATCTGTAGAGAAGAATGGAAGAAACTCCCCAAATACAGGTGTACCAAGCTTGTAGCGTCAAACCCAAGAAGACTTGAGGCTGTAATTGCTGCCAAAGCTGCTTCAACAAAGTACTGAGTAAAGGGTCTGAAAACTTATGTAAATTTGATATTTCAGTTATTATTAATTTATGTTTTTTGGGGAAAAAATCTAAATACCTGTTTTTGCTTTGTCATTATGGGGTATTGTGTTTAGATTGATGAGGGGAGAAAACAATTGAATCCATTTTAGAATAAGGCTGTAACGTAACAAAATGTGGAAAAAGTCAAGGGGTCTGAATACTTTCCAAATGCACTGTATGTCACACAGGCCAAGGTGGGATTGGCAACATGTCCCTAGGGCCTGGATGTCTCTGTGTGATTGGTCACCAGACCACGGTGTATCCTAGCAACAACGTCAGGGCGGGGCAGGAGGGCGGCGGCCTGGGCCAGTTGGGGCAGTAGGATGTAGGTGGAGGTGCGCAGGTACTGGAAGAGATCCTGGAAGCCATGGAGGTTAGAAAGGACCTCCGGGGTGACACCCAGGGAATAGCCCAGCCTTCTCACCCCGCTGCCCCGGCCACAGCCCCCTGAGTCCAGCAGCAGAGACAGGTCCTGGACTGTGTCATAGTTTAGCTCCTCCAGACTCTGACCTGGACCAGCACAAGAAGACTAGGAGTTCAGTGTCAGTCAATGACATAAATATTGGTGTAAGCACTGTAATAGAGACTTGTCAGTCAACACCCAAACCGTGGAAACACAAAAAGTCAACCTGATATCAGTTTCTGAAAACATTTGGTTGTATATTCATATGAAAATACCAGAGCATGAATTGATTGAATTGATCAATCTCACCCTCAACATCACTTGATCGACATGGGAGAGCCTACTGTACCTTGAGCTACTGTGCAGATTTCTAACAGTTTTTGTTCCATCTACAAATGAAAAGTGGAGTGAGTTAGACTAGTTATAAGAATTTCCTAGTGTCTCATAATTTATAATAGATCATTATTCATTAGAAAATGAAAATGAAAACACAAAGCACATGCAATACCTGCTCTGGTGTGTGACAGTGTCCTCTCTGACCCTCCCAGGGGCCGTCTTCACCTCCATGTTGAAGGGATGGCTTAATGTTGGTGGTGACATTGATGACAATAGAGGTGGGATGCACTTTACCCTCATTACTCAGTGAGCTTAGGCATCTTATTGGTGGAAAGAAAGAGGATCTATTGTTTGACATCTATTCATCCACCAGCCAACATGACCGGTAGACGGAGCAATGCAGAGAAGATTGTTCAATTGACCCGATTACAGTTATTCCCCAAAGCAGAACCTCTGGCCAGGAGGATAGGTACCTGTGTTGGGCGTTCTGTGTTGGTCCAGGACTCTCTGATGGGGTAACTGGTGGTTTCTCTCCAGTCTCTGTGGTGTTAGAGAGGAGTGTATTCCGTGGGAAGGCTGTGTCTACTTCAGAATGTAGACCTTCAGGACAATACTTTGGAACCTGTTCTGAACACCCCACAAAAAAAAACCACATATAATCCACATTCCATTCCCACCTTGTGTGAATACAGAAAACAAATGTGAGATCGAGTACAGTTTTTAGCCATGGTTTGAACGTGAAGGCAAAACTCACTGAATCTCTCAATGATCAGTAGTAAGGCCCAAAGCAACAGAAGCAGTAGGAAGATTGAGGCGGAAGTCACTGAACCAATAAGAGCCATGGAGACTTGGACCGTATCCAGCGTCACTAGATGAACAATACACACATAACCATCATCTACACAACTAGTTTTAAGAGTCAATGTACTATTACTCACTGTTCTCTGTAACTCCTTTGAAACTTCTCCTGGAAATAGTGATTGCCAATGAAATTCTCACTCTGAGGAAGATCATTTGAAAATCAATGGGCGCTACCAGTGGAAGGCTTACAGTGATGTTATAATTGTTTGCTAACAACATTCACTTATTTGCTGGCTGTTAGATTCATGTTTACCTTACCTGCTGTGGAGGTGTGTTTCCACTGCAAAGGTAAACACTCTTTCCGGATCTTGCCTGTGGGGCTGTAACAGGGCATGCACGACAGGTCCACCTCCCCACTCCTACTTCTGAGCTTATAATACCTGAGTACAGACATAAACACCAGACATAAACACCAGACATAAAGACATACGCAGCATGGCCCATGGGGATGGTGACTGATCCTAAGTTTCCTTCATGCTCTCTAAGACTACAACGGTTTTTGGCCTCTCCTGAACGTTATTGGAATACAATACAATGGAATTGTAATCAGTATTATGTCACAAACGGAAACCAGCCAAGTCCAAACTTGACCCCCTGAAGTGAAATGTTACGTGTTTCCTTTTGTCTGCACTGCACTTTACTCACCCCATAGATATAGGACTTACCCTGGGAGGCAGTTGCCACACTGGGCGTTGTTGGTGGGTGAGCACACTGCTCTCTCCTGGCGGTTTAGCAGAATACAACGAGTGCACTGCCAGCAGGGGGCCAACCCAGTCTCAGTACTGAACTGCCCCTCTGCACACGCCACACAGCGGCCGCCCTCTCCCCCATCCCCATAACCACAGTCCTGGGACAGGAATCAGACAGGTGTAGAGCCAGAGGCAGTTAAACAGATACACACAGACAAACAGACACATAGACACATAGACACACAGCCCACCACACACACACACACAGACAGACAGACAGACTCATGCATGCACGCACGCATGCATGCACGCACGCACGCACGCACGCACGCACGCACGCACGCACGCACGCACGCACGCACGCACGCACGCATGCACACACACACACACACACACACACACAGGCATATGGATGGACGAACTAACGGACGGACGGACGCACACGCACGCACGCACGCACGCACGCACGCACGCACGCACGCACACACACACACACACACACACACACACACACACACACACACACACACACACACACACACACAGTAACTCTATGTGTTACGTCTGTTAGCTGCTCCCCAGGTCCACAGACAGGACAGTCAACACAACTGCCATTAGAGTGCAGAAACTGGGTCTGATCACAGCTGGGCTCAGACAGTGCCAGCAGACAGGATGCCTGTGGAGAAGCACAAGCCACAAATAAACACTTATTGGCATAACTCTATGGTGAAACCCCCCCACAACATAACACAGAATGTAGAAGGACCTACCATCAGCAGAGCTGCAGAAACACTGGCCTCCATAGAAAGACCCTCCATGGTCCTGCAGTCTGGGCTGCTCAATGTGGGAGACATTCAAATTATAGTAATCAACTGAAGAAGTCAGGAAATCATTCATTTCTCCATCATTTTGCAAAAAGAGTAGACTGCCCTCTAGGGGTTCCAAGTCATATTTTTACAAAATGCCACAAACATTCTGTCAATGATAGCTGATGTCAGAAAAATTCTAAATTGTAGCCAATATTGATTACATTTCAGAATTTTGAATATGTCCATATGCCCAGTAGGTAGCAGTAATTCACCTTAACATTGCACAATGCCATAAAACACCAAAGAAGAAGAGCCAATATAGAGAAAAACAGCAACAATCATGCTAAATTACATAGACATAGTCCTTAATTACCATACCTGTAATGCTTCTTCCCAGTGTGTTCTCACTCAAACTTTATGGGTAAACTTTATGGGTGTCCAGGGTCTGTGGAACTCATCCAACATGTATTCGGAACTGCCTGCTACTCTACATGGCAGACCCTCACTCAGCACAGCAGAAGAGAACGAGAGGGTGCTTGCCTCCTTTAACCTTCAGGCCCCTCCCTCTCTCTCCACAGGGTGGCTCACAGTGGTGGGAAAGCTTCATGGGAATCCCCCTCTCACCACCCAGCATTCCTGCTCTGTGACACAGGAGAGATTCCCTCCCAGGCCAATAGAAGGCAAGGGAACACTGGGGATGCTGATGTCCACCTGGAGCCTACGTAACGGCTGGCCTTCTCAGGTTCCCCCTGGTCTGGTCCTGGCTGGGAAGCCCTTTCCAGGGGCTGGGCTCTGTTCTATAAGGTCAAGGAAGGGAGGGGGGAGCAGGTGAGCCTTGAAAGTGGATGAATACGGTCCTCTGTTTCATACAAAGGAATAGCCAGGTGTATGTTTTTTTTATTTTTTTAAATCTTTATTTTAACAGGGAAAACAGACTGAGACCTGGATCTCTTTTACGGCTGTGCCCTGTGTAAACATGTTGACATGTACAGTTTTAGACATACAGACAAGAACATTTCAAAACATACACAATTCAACAGAAACAATCACAGACAACATCATATTGATCCTCCATAAGCATTTTAAAATGGGCAAGGGACACCAGAGTGTCTAACTTAAGTTGGATCTGCAGTTTGTTCCATGAATAAGGTGCAAAGGAACTGAAGGCAGTCCTACCCAACTCTGTGGAGACCGCAGGAGTCTCTAATGTAATCCACATCTGTGATCTGGTTTTAAAATTAGTACATCTTGTGGAAATTAATGATGATATATATGGAGGTAGTTTTAAAAGAAGTGCTTTATAAATAAACAAGAGAGCATGTTGCTCTCGCCTCACAGATAGAGAGACCCAACCCACATGTTGATATAGGATACAGTGATGAGTTCTGTAACTATCACCCGTGATAAACCTGAGTGCACAATGGTAAATAGCATCCAGTGGTTTTAATGTGTTTGCCGATGCATGCATATAGATAATATCACCATAATCTAAAACGGACATAAAAGTAGCCTGCACAATTTTTTCCCTATTTACAGAGGACAGACAAGCCCTGTTTCTGTAAAGGAATCCTATCTTGAATTTGAGCTTTTTTCCCAGTTCAGTAACATGTTTTTTAAAAGAAAGCCTATCATCTAACCATACCCCTAAGTATTTATATGCAGAGACCTTATTGATTTGATTTGAGTACCATGTAGGCTGTGTGTGTGCCTCCATGGGCCTTACTCCTCATGTAGTGTATTGCAGATTATAAACTGTATACAGAAATGCCAGTTATATAAAGAAAAAGACTCAACTACTGAATAGTGATGCACCTTGAAGGTTACAGCACACTAAATGCCCAATAGGTGGCAGGCTCAGGAGAATAAAGTAATGACCTTAAATCAAAACAGCAGACTCTCAGGAAAACTATTACATTTGTTATCTGAACTGAAAACCTAAAGGTGAACGTTGCACAACATTATAGTTCGGTATTGATATTTTATTATAGATCGCCATTAGATCTTGCGAAAGCAGCAGCAACTCTTCCTGGGGTCCACACAAAACATGAAACACAACATAATACAGAACATTAGTAGACAAGAGCAGCTCAAGGACAGAACTACATCAATTACATGACACTACACATAAGAGTCATTGGACAAAGTGTATTCTGTTTGTCAAGCGCCACGACTCTTGGCCTGAACATTAACACGCATCGCTTACGGTACGGTTTTGGAAGTTTAAGGACCTTATCTTTCATATCAGCAATAAATATTTTTCAAAAAACCTAAAGGTTAAATTGATACACACCCTTATAGGGTTAGGGTTCCCACACTGCCATATCTCCATGTTACAGCGGGTGTTTACAGAAGACAGAGGGACCACCAGTGTTAGTTAGCTAATCTAGCAAGTGCTGAACACCAGTGTGTCAGTGTGTAATGGAAAAAGGCCGCAAGAAACGTGTTGTCACTGAAAAATACTGTCGGCTGCAACTGTGATAAAGCCGGTTAAAACTGTGTACAGTAAGTGTATATCTTGCATTTGTGAAATAATTTTGATGTGATATGAAGGCAAAGGGCTTTATGTTTCTAGAACCGTATCGCAATTGAGAATCGATTCACGTTTAGAGGGAGTATTTGGCTGTTTTGGCTGTCAGAGCATTCGGAAAGTATTCAGACCACTTGACTTTTTCCACATTTTGTTACATTACAGCCTTTTTCTAAAACGTATTAAAAATGTTTTTTTTCGCTCATCAATCTACACACAATACCCCGTAATGACAAAGCAAAAACAGGCTTTTAGAAATGTTTGCAACTTCATAAAAAAAATCTAAAACTGAAATATCATATTTACATAAGTTTTCAGACCCTTTACTCAGTACTTTGTTGAATCAACTTTGGAAGCAATTAGAGTCTTGTGTCTTCTTGGGTATGACGCTACAAGCTTGACACACCTGTATTTGGGGAGTTTCTCCCATTCTTCTCTGCATATCCTCTCAAGCTCTGTCAGGTTGGATGGGGAGTGTCACTGCACAGCTATTTTCAGGTTTCTCCAGATGTTTGATCGGATTCAAGTCCGAGCTCTGGCTGAGCCACTCAAGGACATTCAGAGACTTGTCCGGAAAACACTCTTGCATTGTCTTGGCTGTATGCTTAGGGTCATTGTCCTGTTGGAAGGTATACCTTCGCCCCAGTCTGAGGTCCTGAGCGCTCTGGATTGGTTTTCATCAAGGATCTCTCTGTACTTTCCTCCGTTCATCTTTCCCTCGATCCTGACTAGTCTCCCAGTACCAGCCGCTGAAAAACATCCCCACAGTATGATGCTGCCATCACCATGCTTCACCGTAGGGATGGTGCCAAGTTTCCTCAAGACATGACGCTTGGCATTCAGGCCAAAAAGTTCAATCTTGGTTTCATCAGACCAGAGAATCTTATTTCTCATGGTCTGAGAGTCCTTTAGGTGCCTTTTGGCAAACTCCAAGCAGGCTATCATGTGCATTTTACTGAGGAGTGGCTTCTGTCTGACATAGGCCCTTCTCCCCTGATTGCTCAGTTTGGCAAGGCGGCCAGCTCTAGGAAGAGTCTTGGTGGTGCCAAACTTCTTACATTTAAGAATGATGGAGGCCACTGTGTTCTTGGGGACCTTTAATGGTGCAGACATTTTTTTGGTACCCTTCCCCAGATCTGTGCCTCGACACAATCCTGTCTCAGAGCTCTAAGGACAATTCCTTCGACCTCATGGTTTAGTTTTTGCTCTGACATGCACTGTCAACTGTGGTACCTTATGTAGACAGGTGTGTGCCTTTCCAAATCATGACCAATCAATTGAATTTACCACGTGTGGACTCCAATCAAGTTGTAGAAACATCTCAAGGATGATCAATGGAAATAGGATGCTCCTGAGCTCAATTTCAAGTCTCATAGCAAAGGGTCTGAATACTTATTTAAATAAGGTATTTCTTTATTTTTATTTTTAATAAATTTCCAAACATTTCTAAGAACCTGTTTTAGCTTTGTCATTATGGGGTATTGAGTGTAGATTGATGAGATTTGATATTTATATTTAATCAATTTTATAATAAGGCTGTAACATAACATAATGTGGAGAAAACCAAAGGGTCCAAATACCTTCCGCATGCACTGTACTTCTGAAATTAACATATTCTGTAAGGACCTTCGATCTTAAGGAGTAACAGTAGGCTCCTAAAGTGTACATCTTGGGCTACGCTCACACATACTACATGTGGGCACACATATGCACAAACACACACACTCTATAGCCTATATATTTATTTTACATTGCCTCTCTTATTCTCAGACTAAGCACATGCTGTACCACCATACAACAGGGTTGATTAAACTGTTATTCTCCTCAATTATAGTAAACCGTCTCCAATTTCAGTTCATATGCCATTCGGCATGGTGTTTGTCAAATGTCAGCAAGTATATCTTACACTTGCATTCAAATTAAGTCACTATTACCAGAAGGATTAGCCTAAATATTAATGCGAATCTAAATGTTACAGTATTTTCTAAGTATAAGTGCGTATTTTCGCTATGCATTGCTGCATGGCATCTGTGTGCATATCTTTGCATTTATTTTTTTATTATTATTATTTTTTAAATTGAACCTTTATTTAACTGTGCTAATGAGTGCATAGCTTATGATGTATAGACACCAGGTGGTTTCCCATCACCCCTGACTCATTCTCTAGACATGTCTGTCTGTTAGCTGCATATCAAATAGTGAAAAGACCCAAATCAAACAAATCAAAGCCTTTAACATACAGTTGAAGTCGGAAGTTTAAATACACCTTAAGCAAATACATTTAAAATCAGTTTTTCACAATTCCTGACATTTAATCCAAGTAAAAAGTTCCCTGTTTTAGGTCAGTTAGGATCACCACTTTATTTTAAGAATGTGAAATGTTAGAATAATCGTAGAGAGAATGATTTATTTCAGCTCTTATTTCTTTCATCACATTCCCAGTGGGTCAGAAGTTTACATACACTCAATTAGTATTTGGTAGCATTTCCTTTAAATTGTTTAACTTGGGTCAAACGTTCCAGGTAGCCTTCCACAAGCTTCGCACAATAAGTTGGGTGAATTTTGGCCCATTCCTCCTGACAGAGCTAGTGTAACTGGGTCAGATTTGTAGGCCTCCTTGCTCGCACACACTTTTTCATTTCTGCCCACAAATTTTCTATGGGATTGAGGTCAGGGCTTTGTGATGGCCACTCCAATACCTTGACTTTGTTGTCCTTAAGCCATTTTGCCACAACTTTGGAAGTATGCTTGGGGTCATTGTCCATTTGGAAGACCCATTTACGACCAAGCTTTAACTTCCTGACTGATGTCTGAGATGTTGCTTCAATATATCCACATGCATTTCCATCCTCATGATGCCATCTATTTTGTGAAGTGCACCAGACCCTCCTGCAGCTAAGCACCCCCACAACATGATGCTGCCACCCCCATGCTTCACGGTTGGGATGGTGTTCTTCAGCTTACAAGCCTCCCCCTTTTTCCTCCAAACATAACGATGGTCATTATGGCCAAACAGTTCAATATTTGTTTCATCAGACCAGAGGACATTTCTCCAAAAAGTACAATCTTTGTCCCTATGTGCAGTTGCAAACTGTAGTCTGGCTTTTTTATGGCGGTTTTGGAGCAGTGACTTCTTCCTTGCTGAGTGACCTTTCAGGTTATGCCGATATAGGACTCGTTTTACTGTGGATATAGATACTTTTGTACCTGTTTCCTCCAGCATCTTCACAAGGTCCTTTGCTGTTGTTCTGGGATTGATTTGCACTTTTTGCACCAAGGTACGTTCATCTCTAGGAGACAAAACGCCTCTCCTTCCTGAGCGGTACGACGGCTGCGTTGTCCCATGGTGTTTATACTTGCGTACTATTGTTTGTACAGATAAACGTGGTACCTTCAGGCGTTTGGAAATTGCTCCCAAGGATGAACCAGACTTGTGGAGGTCTACAATTATTTTTCTGAGGTCTTGGCTGATTTCTTTTGATTTTCCAATGATGTCAAGCAAAGAGGCACTGAGTTTGAAGGTAGGCCTTGAAATACATCCACAGGTACACCTCCAATTGACTCAAATGATGTCAATTAGCCTATCTGAAGCTTCTAAAGCCATGACATCATTTTCTGGAATTTTCCAAGCTGTTTAAAGGCACAGTCAACTTAGTGTATGCAAACTTCTGACCCACTGGAATTGTGATACAGTGAATTATAAGTGAAACAATCTGTAGGTAAACAATTGTTGGAAAAATGACTTGTGTCATGCACAAAGTAGATGTCCTAACAGACTTGCCAAAACTATAGTTTGTTAACAATAAATGTGTGGAGTGGTTGAAAAACAAGTTTTAATGACTTCAACTGTAGATAGGGGACATACAGTACATCTAAGTTGGGTAGAATTTGTATTTATTTCCATATTTGAAGAACTAAAGTTTTAGATAGCATTGTCCAGCTGCCCTCTGTTGTGTTAGTTACGTTTATTGCTAATTAATAAGTAACCTAGGGTACTAAAGGAGAGGGCGTGGAGGTCTTCTTAAAGATAAATACACTAAAGTCTCCCTCCTTCAACAAAGACTATTGTCCCAGGAGGTCAACTTTTTCTCTTTACCTTCCATTAAATATTATAGACAAATAAGAGACAGTTTATTAAACTCTCATTTGCTTGTGTTTTCTGGCAAAGGAGAGTGCTGTTTGGACTGGGGAATGACACAGGTAAGTCATAGTTTTGTTTGCATGTACAGTGCCTTCTGTCTACTTTAATACACATAAGTGAATTTTTCCCAATACCTTTACTCCCCTAAAGTGGGGGGACTATGTACAAATTTCTAAACGGTTCAACTGATATGGATGAAAATACCCTCAAATTTAAGCTGACATACTGCACTTTAACCTCATAGTCATTGTTATATTTCAAATCCAAACTTTTGGAGAATAGAGCCAAAAGAAGAGAAAATGCTACCCTGTCCCAATAATTATGGAGGGCACTGTACTGATAACGGTTCTATTTGCAGATAGTCATTGTTCCCCTTTTCTGACATGAGAGATATTGTTTCTCTTTTGTCTTTAGACTCGTGATGGATTCTGCCAGGAGACCGTGTTTTATAACTGTGTGTTTATCAGTACTGGCAGCCACTTGTCTTCCATGCTCCGGTATGGTCATAAATATACTGTATAATAATGTAATTATGAAGCATTAGTGTTACAATAGTATCAATAAAATGCATTATGGCTTTGACTGAAGACTGGAGGAGTTTTGTGAAATTTTCCAATAATGTGTGATATTGGTTCTGTGTCTGTACCAGGCTCCCCAGGCCCCAGCCTGTGGGGTAAGAAAGTGGTGTTCATGGGTCGTCACTGTGTGTGGCAGCTGGATAAGGGGTGCGTAGTGCCCTCCCTGGAAGAGCTCAGTGTGTGTGTGCACCTGCACCGAAAGATCGCAACATCTGAGTGGACAGGCTTCGTATACAAGGCGCCTGGCGAGAGACAGGTAGAGCTGGGGCTGGCAGGCCGAGGAGGGTTCCTGGTGGCATGGCTGTTTGGGCATCAGTGGTCCGTACCAGAGGATCTGCCCCTGAAATGCTGGCACAATGTCTGCCTCACCTGGTCCAGCCACTCCGAGAGGCTCCGGCTCTACATCAATGGGAGCAGTCGCCTGGACGCCCATGTTAACGCCACCCTGCCCCGGCGACTGGCCCACAATGGCACCCTGACCTTGGGGGTGTCCCATAACATAGTGGGTGGGGTGATGGAGTTTGAGAATGGGAAGAATTTCCTGGGGGCCATCAGCCTGTTCAGGATGTGGGGGCATGAGCAGACAGCTGAGGAGCTGAGGGCCCATAGCTGTATTGATGGGAACGTGGTGAGATGGGACAACAACGACTGGGATTACCAGATTTGCCTACCTGAAGATGACACTAACATCCAGTGTGGTTAGTTTCCATACTTATTGTGTTCTACTGTATTCTATTGTGGGTGATTTTTGAGTCCTATTAAAAGGGCCCCATTGAACGAATGTACAATAAAGGGCAAAAGTTATACATTTAAATTTTTGTCATTTACAGACACTCTTATTCAGAGTGACTTAAAATCAAATCCAATCAAATATTATTGGTCACATACACATGGTTAGCAGATGTTATTGCGAGTGTAGCGAAATGCTTGTGCTTCCAGATCCGACAGAGCAGCAATATCTAACAAGTAATCTAACAATTCCACAACAACTACCTAATACACACAAATCTAAGTAAAGGAATGGAATAAGAATATATACATATAAATATATGGATGAGCAATGACTCAGCGGCATAGGCAAGATGCAATAGATGGTATAAAATACAGTATATACATATGAGATGAGTAATGCAAGATGTGTAAACATTATTGAATTGGCATTATTAAAGGAGCATTATTACAGGAGAAATTAGGGTTAAGTGCCTTGCTCAAGGGCACATCGGCAGATTTTTCTTCTCCCCTTCATCTACACTGATTGAAGTGGATTTAACAAGTGACATCAATAAGGGATCATAGCTTTCCCCTGGATTCACCTGGTCAGTCTGTAATGGAAAAACAAGTGATCTTAATGTTTTGTACACAATGTACAGTTGAAGTCTGAAGTTTACATACACTTAGGTTGGAGTCATTAAAAGTATTTTTTCAACCACTCCACAAATTTCTAGTTTTGGCAAGTCGGTTAGGACATCTACTTTGTGCATGACACAAGAAATTCACTGTATCACAATTCCAGTGGGTCAGAAGGTTACATACACTAAGTTGACTTTAAGCAGCTTGGAGAATTCCAGAAAACGATGTCATGGCTTTAGAAGCTTCTGAGAGGCTAATTGACATCATTTGAGTCAATTGGAGGTGTATCTGTGAATGTATTTCAAGGCCTACCTTCAAACTCAGTGCCTCTTTGCTTGACATCATGGGAAAATCAAAGGAAATCAGCCAAGACCTCAGAAAAAAATTGTAGACCTCCACAAGTCTGGATCATCCTTGGGAGCAATTTCCAAATGCCTGAAGGTACCACGTTCATCTATATAAACAATAGTACGCAAGTATTAACACCATGGGACCACCAGCCGTCATACCGATCAGGAAGGAGGCGCGTTCTGTCTCCTAGAGATTAGCGTACCTTGGTGCGAAAAGTAAAAATCAATCCCAGAACAACAACAAAGGACCTTGTGAAGATGCTGGAGGAAACAGGTACAAAAATATCTATATCCACAGTAAAACGAGACCTATATCAAATTAACCTGAAAGGCCGCTCAGCAAGGAAGAAGCCACTGCTCCAAAACCGCCATAAAAAAGACAGACTATGGTTTGCAACTGCACATGGGGACAAAGATTGTACTTTTTGGAGAAATTTCCTCTGGTCTGATGAAACAAAAATAGAACTGTTTGGCCATAATGACCATCGTTATGTTTGGAGGAAAAAGGGGGAGGTTTGCAAGCCGAAGAACACCATCCCAACCGTGAAGCACGGGGGTGGCAGCATCATTAGGTGGGGGTGCTTAGCTGCAGGAGGGACTGGTGCACTTCACAAAATAGATGGCATCATGAGGATGGAAATGTATGTGGATATATTGAAGCAACATCTCAGACATCAGTCATGAAGTTAAAGCTTGGCCGCAAATGGGTCTTCCAAATGGACAATGACCCCAAGCATACTTCCGAAGTTGTGGAAAATGGCTTAAGTACAACAAAGTCAAGGTATTGGAGTGGCCATCACAAAGCCCTGACCTCATCCTATAGAAACTGAGAAAGCGTGTGCGAGCAAGGAGGCCTGCAAACCTGACTCAGTTACATCAGCGCTGTCGGTAGGAATGGGCCAAAATTCACCCAACTTATTGTGGGAAGCTTGTGGAAGGCTACCCAAAATGTTTGACCCAAGTTAAACAATTTAAAGGTAATGCTACCAATTACTAATTGAGTGTACGTAAACTTCTGACCCACTAGGAATGTGATGAAAGAAATCAGAGCTGAAATAAATAACTCTCTCTACTATTATTCAGACATTTCACATTCTTAAAATAAAGTGGGGATCCTAACTGACCTAAGACAGGGAATTTTTACTTGGATTAAATGTCAGGAATTGTGAAAAACTGAGTTTAAGTGTATTTGGCTAAGGTGTATGTAAACTTTAGACTTCAACTGTACATATTCAAACACATACAAATAGCATGCACAAAGCATACACATGGATGCAAATCTAATGCACATTCACATTTTTCACGCTGCTATGCATACCTATTTGTAATATCTCTCTTCTTCACAGTGGCTTTCCCCAATGTGACAGCCTCTCCTCCCACTGTCACCAACACCACTCCTGGTTCACCAACCAGCACTAATACATCAGGTGACAAAGTTATTTCATAAAATAAAAATGCTGACTGCTATGCACTAAGGAGGACCTGAAATTGGCTTCCATTACATTTTCATAAATCTATTCAAAAGAAACTGGTTAATTTCTTGTCTGTAGACCCTGTAACCCCTACAGAGACACAGCAACCATCCCCTGGATTGCCTGTAAGTCCCACTGGCCTGTCTACAACCAAAGAACCTTCAGACCTCAACTCAACAGGAACAGGTCAGCCAATAAGACACATTTGATTAGAGTCTGCTATCGCAAAAAAATATGCTTAATTTTCATAGAAAAATATCAGTGGCTCTGAAGTTCTTTCCGTCTCCATGGGTGCAATATTCAAGGTTAGAGATGAAGGCTGTTCAAATGTACAATGATTTCCACTGTTATGCTGTTATTAGGCATTGCATCCACCTTCTACAGAGTTCAAATGAAGCTGAACATGACAACGACTGTAACTGGCAGCGACCCAGGGGAAACCATTCAGAAATGGGTAAGAAACACAACAATGACAGCACTGAAACTGGAAGATGATAAACGTACAATAACATTCTCCTCGATATAACTTTTTATACAGCGTCTTTATGTATTGGCTACAGGTTCAGAGAAAGCTTGGGGAAGTCAGGATGAACGCATTACATTTCCAAATATTTCAATCGACTTATAAGTAAGTCCTCATCATTCACAAATGGCATCAACCTACCTACATGAATGTATATGGCTACATGTAAAATAGCATAATAAAAGCAATACTGCATTCGATGTGCAGGGGTGGAAAGAGTACTGAAATATCCTACTCAAGTTGAAGTACAGTTACTTCAATGAAATTGTACTCAAGTAGAAGTAAAATTACTGGTGTAAAAAAAGCTACTCAGGTAAAAGTAAAAAGTAGATAATTTAAAAAGTACTCAGAGTAAAAGTAATTGAGTTACTTTTAAAATAAAAACATTGACCTTGATAATAATTAGCTAACTTTGCTAAGGTTACCTGAACGTTGTTACACATGATCTTTTCCATGCGTTCAATTGAAAAAGCAAGAGAGAAAATAAATAAAGTTAATTTATTTTATGCTTGCAACATCTGTATGTAAAAATACTATTATACTATGAACATATTCAAAATAAATGTAACATTCAAAGCAACTAAAATCAGGGGTGGAAAGAGTAGGCTTCTGAAATATCCTACTGAAGTCGAAGTACAGTTACTTACATTACATTTTACTCAAGTAGAAGTAAAATTACTGACTGAAAAATACTAAAAAAAACAGGTTCTCGGAAAAGCTACTCAATTACAGTAACTAGAGTAGTTGTAATTTGTTACTTTTACACCTCTGTCCATGTGTTTTTTTGTAGGGACAATGATAAAAAAGAGACTCAAAGAGTGGAGATGGTGAGTATGCTTTAAACATTTTGGCTTTTATCAAACATGCAAATTGATTAGGGTATAATTAAATGTAAAATGTAATTTGGGTAAACAAAGCATCATCGCAGCAATAAGGAACCAGTTATACTACTGCAACAATTAATAACCATGATCTTTATTACCACACTGTAAGTCTATGGCCTTGTCTTCAAATAACGTTCAATATGAGTAAACAAATGGTTTCCCAGTAGCAATGAATTGTGTGTGTGTTTGATGAATAGCGAACAGTAAATACTTCCTTATGGTGTCTTCTCTGTTAGACTGCTGAGCTGAGAAATCAGAAAAGGTAAGTGATGATGAAACAAACCATGTCTGACAATTCAGAGACGCCTTGATAGATATTGAAAACTACATCTTGATTTAGTATGCAGTTGAAATTACAGTAACCATTATTTTATATTTTACTGAATCATGGGAGGTATGTATCATGATAATCATGGGAGGTATGTATCATGCATCTCACAATGTTAATTTAGGATCAGTTTTGCCTTTTAGATCACAAGGAAAAAGATAACATGGATACGGAAGACCTGATCCTAGATCAGCAGTCCTACTCTGAGACGCTTGATACGTATGGACCCTGGTCTATTAGCAGCTGCCTATGGTTTCGTGTACTCATCCCATGTTGTCTGTATAGGTTTAGATGTACCTTCCATGTTCAGGATGCTGATGCACGGAACATCATGACCACTCAGAGACTCATCAATGACCTTCTGTCCAGGATCCATTTTGGTGGAGAGATCCAGGTAGACAGCAGAGACGTTCACGTCTCACATATAGGTACAGTACGGCTTTCCTCGATCTGTATTAGATTTGCTGATCTACACTGAGTGTACAAAACATTATGAACACCTTCCTAATATTGAATTGCACCCCCCTTTTGCCCACAGAACAGCCTCAATTCATCGGGGCATGGACTCTACAAGGTGTCGAAAGCGTTCCACAGGGATGCTGGCCCATGTTGACTCTAATGCTCCCCATAGTTGTGTCAAGTTGGCTGGATGTCCTTTGGGTGGTGGATCATTCTTGATACACAACTGTTCAGCGTGAAAAACCCAGCAGCATTGCAGTTCTTGACACACTCAAACCGGTGCGCCTGGCACCTACTACCATAACCCGTTCAAAGGCACTTAAATATTTTGTCTTACCAATTCAACCTCTCAATGGTACACATACACAATCCATGTCTCAATTGTCTCAAGGCTTAAAAATCTTTCTTTAACCATTCTCTTCACCTTCATCTACACTGATTGAAGTGACATCAATAAGGGATCATAACTTTCCTCTAGATGAACCTGGTCACTCTATGTCATGGAAAGAGCAGTTGTTCCTAATGTTTTGTGCTGAGGCTGAGGCTTCAGAGGCTGTTCTCAGTGCATATTAGACTTGATAAGTGAATGAATGGTGCCCACTGCTGTCACCAATCATACTTTCTCAGATCTGTGATTACTTCAGGAAAGAAGGACGGTGCCTGACTTCTTTCCCCCTCTACAGATCCAGGGAGCTGTCCTGAGGACACCCATGAGAGTATCAGGGGTGTGTATATATGGCCAATCAAAGACGCCCAGGAGACAGAAACTATGATCTGTGAGAAGAACAGTGGTGCGAGGGCTTCCAGGAAATGGTGAGAGGCCCAGCTAACGTTACGTTTGCAACAAAATGCTTGTTGATTGGTAAACATATGTGCCATCAGTGCATTTGGAAAGTATTCAGACCCCTTCCCTTTTCCACATTTTGTTACATTGCAGCCTTATTATAAAATAATACAATTAATTGTTTTCCACATCAATCTACACATAATACCCCAAAACGACAAAGCAAAAACAGGTTTTATCAATTTTTACAAAAACATTTAAAACAGAAATATCACATTTACATAACTATTCAGATATTTTGCTATGAAAATCGAAATTGAGCTCCATTCATCATCCTTGAGATGTTTCAACAACTTGATTGGAGTCCACCTGTGGTAAATTCAATTGATTGGACATGATTTGGAAAGGCACACACCTGTCTACATAAGGTCCCACAGTTGACAGTGCATGTCAGGGCGAAAACCAAGCCATGAGGTCAAAGGAATTGTCCGTAGAGCTCTGAGACAGGATTGTGTCGAGGCACAGATCTGGGGAAGGGTACCAAAACATTTGTGCAGCATAGAAGGTCCCAAAGAACACAGTGAGCTCCATCATTCTTAAATGTAAGAAGTTTGGAACCACCAAGACTCTTCCTAGAGCTGGCCGCCTGGCCAAACTGAGCAATCGGGGAGAAGGGCCTTGCTCAGGGAGGTGACCAAGGAACTGATGGTAACTCTGACAGAGCTCCAGAGTTCTTCTGTGGAGATGGGAGAACCTTCCACAAGGACAACCATCTCTGCAGCACTCCACCAATCAGGCCTTTATGGTAGAGTGGCCATACAGAAACCACTCCAGTAAAAGGCACACGAGTAACAGAGTTTGCCAAAAGGCACCTAAGGGACTCTCAGACCATAAGAAACAAGATTCTCTGGTCTGATGAAACCAAGATTGAACTCTTTGGCCTGAATGCCAGACGTCACATCTGGAGGAAACATGACACCATCCCTACGGTGAAGCATGGTGGTGGCAGCATCATGCTGTGTGAATGTTTTTCAGCGGCAGGGACTAGTCAGGATCGAGGGAAAGATGAACAGAGAAAAGTACAGAGAGATCCATGATGAAAACCTGCTCCAGAGCGCTCAGGACCTTAGCCTGGGGCGAAGGTTCACCTTCCAACAGGACAACAACCCAGAGCACACATCCAAGATAACGCAGGAGTGGCTTGGGGACAAATCTATGGATGTCCTTGAGTGTCCCACTCAGAGCCCGGACTTGAACCTGATCGAACATATCTGGAGAGACCTGAAAATAGCTGTGCAGCGACGCTCACCATCCAACCTGACAGAGCTTGAGAGGATCTGCAGAGAAGAATGGGAGAAACTCCCCAAATACAGGTGTGCCAAGCTTGTAGCGTCATACCCAAGAAGAATCGAGGGTGTAATCACTGCCAAAGGGGCTTCAACAAAGTACTGAGTAAAGGGTCTGAATACTTATGTACATGTGATTTTTCAGTATTGAATTATTTAAAAAAAAATATGTGTAAAAACTTGTTTTTGCTTTGTCATTATGGGGTTTTGTGTGTAGACTGATGGGGGGAAATAAAACAATTGAATACATTTTAGAATAAGGCTGTAACGTAACAAAATGTGGAAAAAGTCAAGGGGTCTGAATACTTTCCGAATGCAATGTATGGTCAGGCCACGTGGTCAGAAATTCTCAAGGCTGTATGGATTATGGTGAGGGCCCCATGTATGATACTGTAAAGTAAAATTGTGTGTATTATATCCGACAGTACAGTGGACCTTGTTAAGCCAGGCAAAAAAAAAAAAAAAACTTTATTCAAAACAAACAGTGGCCGAGTCCTCTTAGCCCTTTAAGTCTTTCTGAGAATTTGTGTTTCTGAGAATGTGTACTCTTACTATTATGACAATATTCAGCTTTTAACCTGTTCAATGCCAGAGCTGTGAAAACGGTCAGAGGAAAAAACACATGTTGCCATAGCGACGGCTCAGTGAGGCTATCCTTCAATTAACTTCAACACACAATACAAACCTGTTCTATGCGCTCTTCCATATGTGCACACAATCACCTACTCACAGATATGACACTGGTGGATCTCTGACTGCTAGCAATCAAGCAAGAATCAATTTCCTTCAACTGAATTATTAGGCTACCGATGTCTGACAACACAGATATTAATATGGCGTGAAGATAACCAGACAAGTCCAATAACTGAATGATGAGGATAATCAGTTTTATGGGGCCGTGAATGGAACGCCTCTGCTGTCAGAGTGAAACATTGTCCTCATGTTTATTATGCAAGCAGTAAAATATTGTCCTCATGTTTATTATGCAAGCAGTAAAACATTGTGCTAATGTTTATTATGCAAGCAGTAAAACATTGTGCTAATGTTTATTATGCAAGCAGTAAAACATTGTCCTAATGTTTATTATGCAAACAGTGAAACATTGTCCTAATGTTTATTATGCAAGCAGTGAAACATTGTCCCACGTTGTTTCCACGCCATTAAAACAATATAATAAACTATGTGATGACATTGCATCAACGTGGAAAACTGATTGGATTTGCAAAAAGTCAACGTAAGGACACTTCGTGTTTTTTTCACCCAACTTTTAACTTAAATCCAATGACACGGTGAAATGTTTTCTTGATTTCACGTTAAATTCACAGTAGTTGACAACTCAAACAAATATAAATCAAAACTGACGTCTGTGCCCAGTGGTTAAGGCTCCTACAGGAAGGTTTACTCTAGGTAATAAACATTGAAGGGCAGGCCGTACACAGACCTTTTAGGGGGCAGGAGCAAATACATTTTTTCATGTCTTGTCTTATCAGAGTTGTACAATAGACGGGTTGGTTTGGGTTAGATGTTTAGCAACAAAACCGACGTAATGGGGTGCGTAACTGGTGGCAGTGAAGTCAGACGCAGGAGAGCAGAACTAGGTAATAGCCGGAGCAGTTTAATTTCAAAACCAACGGCAAAAATAATTAACCAACATGGGTACAAAACCTGACGCGCACCAGTAAACATGTGCACTTACAACAAACAATTCCACACAAAGACATGGGGGGGAACAGAGGGTTAAATACACAACACTTAATGAGGGAAATGAGAACCAGGTGTGTAGGAAACCAAGACAAAACAAATGGAAAATGAAAAGTGGATCGATGATGGCTAGAAGACCGGTGACGCCGACCGCCGAACGCCGCCCGAACAAGGAGAGGAACCGACTTCGATGGAAGTCGTGACAATACCCCCCCCCCCCCCCCCCCTTGACGCGCGGCTCCAGCAGCGCGCCGACACTGGCCTCGAGGACGACCCTGAGGGCGAGGTGCAGGGCGATCCGGACGGAGACGGTGGAACTCCCGCAGCATTGAAGGGTCCAACACGTCCTCCACCGGAACCCAGCATCTCTCCTCCGGACCGTACCCCTCCCAGTCCACGAGGTACTGATGGCCCCTCGCCCGGCGCCTTGACTCGAGTATGGGTCGAACGGAGTACGCCGGGGCCCCCTCGATGTCCAGAGGTGGCGGAGGAACCTCCCGCACCTCAGACTCCTGGAGCGGGCCAGCCACCACCGGCCTGAGGAGAGACACATGGAACGAGGGGTTAATACGGTAATCGGGGGGAAGCTTTAACCTGTAACTCACCTCGTTCAGTCTCCCCAGGACTTTAAATGGCCCCACAAACCGCGGACCCAGCTTCCGGCAGGGCAGGCGGAGGGGCAGGTTTCGCGTCGAGAGCCAGACCGGCCTCACTGCGGTGATGGTCTGCGCTGGCTTTCTGGCGCAGCACGGCGCGCTGAAGGTGAACATGAGCGGTGTCCCATGTCTCCTCCGCGTGCCGGAACCAGTCGTCCACCGCAGGAGCCTCGGTCTGACTCTGATGCCAAGGAGCCAGAACTGGCTGACACCCCAGTACGCACTGGAAGGGGAAGAGGTTAGTGGAGGAGTGGCGGAGCGATTTCTGGGCCATCTCTGCCCAGGGCACAAACGCCGCCCACTCCCCCGGCCTGTCCTGGCAATAAGACCTCAGAAACCTACCCACATCCTGGTTAACTCTCTCCACCTGCCCGTTACTCTCGGGATGAAAACCCGAGGTAAGGCTGATCGAGACCCCCAGACCCTCAAAGTGAACTGGGGACCCCGATCAGACACTACATCCTCAGGCACCCCGTAGTGCCGGAAGACATGCGTAAACAAGGCCTCTGCAGTCTGTAGGGCCTTAGGGAGACCGGGCAGAGGAAGGAGACGGCAGGACTTAGAGAAACGATCCACAACAACCAGGATCGTGGTGTTTCCCTGTGATGGGGGAGATCGGTCAGGAAATTGATTGACAGGTGCAACCATGGCCGTTGTGGAACGGGTAAGGGTTGTAGCTTACCTCTAGGCAGGTGCCTAGGAGCCTTACACTGAGCACACACCGAGCAAGAGGAAACATAAACCCTCATGTCCTTCCCACTCCACCAGTACTTCCCACTCAGACAGCGCACCGTCCGACCGATGCCTGGATGACCAGAGGAAGGTGACGTGTGGGCCCAATAGATCAGCCGATCACGGACAGCAGACGGAACGTACAGACACCCAGCGGGACACTGGAGGGGAGCGGGCTCTGCATGTAACGCATGCTCAATGTCCACGTCCAGCTCCCTTACTACCGGTGCCACCAGGCAGGAGGTCGGGAGTATGGGGGTGGGATCCATGGGCCGCTCCTCTGTGTCATACAGCCGGGACAGTGCATCTGCCTTCACGTTCTAGGAACCCGGTCTGTAAGAAAGTGAGAAAACAGAACGGGTGAAAAACATGGCCCACCTTGCCTGGCAAGGGTTCAGTCTCCTCGCTGCCCGGATGTACTCCAAATTGCGGTGGTCAGTCCAGATGAGAAAAGGGTGTTTAGCCCCCTCAAGCGAATGTCTCCACGCCTTCAGAGCCTTGAAAACAGCCAACAGCGCCCGGTCCCCCACGTCATAGTTTCGCCCCGCCGGGCTGAGCTTCCTCGAGAAGAAGGCACAGGGGCGGCGCTTCGGTGGCGTACCCGAGCGCTGAGAGAGCACGGCTCCTATCCTAGCCTCGGACGCGTCCACCTCCACTATGAACGCCAAAGAGGGATCCGGATGAGCCAGCACGGGAGCCGAGGTAAACAGAGCCCTCAGGTGACCAAAAGCCCTGTCCGCCTCAGCCGACCACTGCAAACGTACCGGTCCCCCCTTCAGCAGTGAGGTAATGGGAACCACTACCTGACCAAAGCCCCGGATAAACCTCCGGTAGTAATTGGCAAACCCTAGAAACTGCTGCACCTCCTTTACCGTGGTGGGAGTCGGCCAATTACGCACAGCTGAAATGCGGTCACTCTCCATCTCCACCCCTGAGGTGGAAAGGCGGTACCCTAGGAAGGAGACAGACTGTTTGAAGAACAGGCATATCTCAGCCTTGACGTACAGGTCATGCTCCAACAGTCGACCAAGCACCCTGCGCACCAGGGACACATGCTCGGCGCGTGTAGCGAAGTATATCAGAATGTCATCAATATACACCACTACACCCTGCCCGTGCAGGTCCCTAAAAATCTTGTCTACAAAGGCTTGGAAGACTGATGGAGCATTCATCAACCCGTACGGCATGACGAGGTACTCATAATGCCCTGAGGTCGTACTGAACGCCATCTTCCACTCGTCTTCCTCCCGGATACGCACCAGGTTGTAAGCGCTCCTGAGATCTAGTTTGGTGAAGAAGCGCGCCCCGTGCATTGACTCAATCGCCGTGGCGATAAGAGGTAGCGGGTAACTGTACCTCAACGTGATCTGATTTAGGCCTTGGTAGTCGATACACAGGTGCAGACCTCCCTCCTTCACAAAAAAAGAACTCGAGGAGGCGGTTCAGGTGTAGGACCGAATGCACCCCTGACGCAGGGATTTAGAGGCATATGTTTCCATACCTGCCGTCTCCGCCGGTGACAGGGGATACACGTGACTCCTGGGAAGTGCAGCATCTACCAGGAGATTTATCGCACAATCTCCCCGTCGATGGGGTGGTAATTGAGTTGCCTTCTTTTTGGAGAAGGCGAGAGCCAAATCGGCATATTCGGGGGGAATGCGCACGGTGGAGACCTGGTCTGGACTTTCCATCGTAGTAGCACCAACGGAAACCCCTAAACACCTCCCTGAGCACTCTCGCGACCACCCCGTGAGAGCCCTCTGTTGCCATGAAATGGTGGGGTCATGACGAGCTAACCAGGGAAGGCCTAGTACCATGGGAAACGCAGGAGAGTCAATGAGGAAGAGACTGATTCTCTCCTTGTGACCCCCCTGCGTCACCATGCCCAGGGGGATGGTAGCTTCCCTAATTACCCCGGACCCTAATGGTCGACTGTCCAGAGCGTGAACTGGGAAAGGCCTAACCAACAGTAGGGATCCCTAACCTATGGGCGAATGCTCTGTCGATAAAATTCCCAGCCGCGCCTGAATCAAGTGTACAACAGAGGGCTCTGGATGAGAGTGGTGCATGCTCACCTGGGACGACGCCAGAGTGCCCTGCCTGCTGCCTCGACCCCTAGAGGAACCAACCCGGCACCGACCAGCAGTGTGACCTCTGCGGCCACAGATGGTACACGTGAAAGCCCCTCCTCCGGCCTCCCTGAGCGCAGCACCTCCCAGCTCCATAGGCACCGGAGCGGTGGTGCTGGGAGAGGGAATCGACAGAGCCCTCTCTGGACGTCCGCGGGTGACCAGCAGGTTATCCAACCGAATGGACAGGTCCACCAGCTGGTCGAAGGTGAGGGTGGTATCCCTGCAGGCCAACTCCCGACGGACATCCTCGCGCAGGCTGCAACGGTAGTGGTCGATAAGGGCCCTGTCGTTCCATCCCGGTCCTGCGGCCAGGGTCCGAAATTCCAGGGCGAACTCCTGGGTGCTCCTCGTCCCCTGCCTCAGGTGGAAAAGACGTTCACTCGCCGCTCGACCCTCGGGCGGCAGGTGAACTCCGTGAAATCATCCAACGCCGCATCTCCTTCTCCCCACACGGCGTTAGCCCACTCCAAAGATCTCCCTGAGAGGCATGAGACGAGGGCGGACACCCTCTCCCTTCCCGAGGGAGCCGGGTAAACGGTGCCCAGGTATAGGTCCAGCTGTAGCAGTGCGTGCCAATATATCCTCCAAACACCGGCTTTGAGGGCATGATCACTTAACTATGTCCTGCCATGGTATAGGCTCTGAGATTAAATAGGCAGTGATGTTGTGCTCCTATTACACAACAATACTGTAGCCTAACGTTACCCTTACTGTCAAATATTTTACATAAGCTACCAGTCTGTGTACTGTATTGGCAGAATGTTTTAATGGCAAATTGTTCTGGACCTATCAGCAGAACGTTTGAATTCCACCACGTTTTGCATTTCCCCTAGCTGGCTAAACTTAACTCAACGATTGACAACGTTTTTATAAAACAACTACTGATTTCAGCACCCTAAGAATAGTCACCAATTACACCAAACAATGTTGTCGGAGCTCCAGTCCGCCCACACTAGTAGAAGCTCAAGTACATCGGAAATTGTGTTGAGTTGAATTAGTTACTTCCCCCATCCTCATTGATGGCCTGCCTCCAAATTCTGAAACATTGTCTCGGGCAGGCTACTATTTACACTAATAGGCTACTATCACAGTACTTACAGTAGCATAAATAGGCCAGTTCAATGTAAAAGGTAAACTGTTCAGCTGCTAAATTCGACTGTATACCGGTATTATAAACAGTGCTGCCTATTGAAATACATAGCCTATTTATTTATTAGGCTATTGGTCCAATTAAATGAGAGATGCACATGGTAATTTGTCGTATGGCTCATTCGGGAATATAAACCCATCACGGCTAGAAAAGGTAAGGAATTTGTTCTGCATTGGTTATGAAAATAAAATAAAAACGATCAAGTTTTATGTCTAATTATTTTCGATGATAAAGTAATCATATAAAACAGATTTTTTTTCTCAAGGCAAATGGCTACATTCTTGTTAATATGTTTTCCAGTTGTTTTCTTAATAAATATGCCTTTCATCATATCCTCCATTTGCACAAAATACTTAGGCCTACTTGCCAGCTTGCAATACAATATTTCCACCACTAACAGATGTGCATACACATGGTCTAAAGTTTGCCAGGAGGTGAGCATATTGTAAATTTTTTATAAATGCCAACTTTTGCGTGAAAACTGGCGCATTCACATTTCGGGGTATATTTTGTATGCACACACGGTTTATAAATGAGTCCCCTGGAGACTGCGTTCAAAATGTCAGAAACATTGTGTTCAAGGTAATTTACTTATGTTCGCATACACCAATTCATGGCCCATCTCTATCTGGGTTGCATCCGGGTTACATGGACCAACATCACATGTACACTAGCCCCCAGTGCACACAGGAAGCAGTGCATGTTTATTTCGACATTATATATATATATGTTTTATAAAGAGTGACAACACTGCCATGTTGATATGTGCCTTGCTGTTGGAAAACCACATTAGAGTTTGACTTTCACGTGTGGCAGATGCACCACCCTCAACTTCACTCCTGTGAGTGAAGTGGAAAATAAAATCAGCAACAATTATTTGAATAATTCAATGGATGTTTTGTGCACAAAGTTGATGACTAAAGTGTCTTATTAGGAATTTTCTATTCTGACTTTTGTATGTGGCCGTTTTTGGAAATTGTCTTTCTGGGCCAGGTGTCAGTTAAACTGCAATACCCGAAGCAAGACTGTATGACTAGTCGAAACAGCTGTTCTTAGACCTGAACCCTGGCACGTTGGGTGGGGGGTGGGGGTGGCGAACTTGACGACGTCACAACGACCTAAGGGCAATGGGTTCAGAACAACAACGATTTACATTTTTGGGGGTGTCTTGCTAATTGCCTATAATTTCCACCTTTTGTCTATTCCATTTGCACAACAGCATGTGACATTTATTGTCAATCAGTGTTGCTTCCTAATTGGACAGTTTGATTTCACAGAAGTGTGATTGACTTGGAGTTACATTGTGTTGTTTAAGTGTTCCCTTTATTTTTTTGAGCAGTGTATATACCACCACCCAAAAGGGTACTTGGCAAGTGAGAGGCCAAAGGGGCATATGCTGAGCACAGGTTGACTCCTGCTCCAGTACCTGTGCATTAGTACCTGTGCATTAGTACCTGTGCATTAGAGATCTCTCTCTAATTTATGGATGTCCAGAGGGTACATCATTATGAATAAATCAAAAACGCCCTCATTATGTCGAGATCACAACTTATTTATCTCATTATCACGACATAACAAAAGTTGTTTAGTCAAGATCACAATATAATTTCCTCATGATTATGACATAACATAAGTTGTTTTGTTGAGATCACAAGATAAACTCTATAAATAGGAGTGGACGCATAGATTGACAGTATGGCTGGGGCAGCAGAGCCCACGTTGTATCAACGCATATGTTTTTTTTGATTACTACACTAAGGGATGGTACATTTCATGCTAATATCATGCCTTCGTGTGTTTGGAGCTCATTTTCAGTTTATAAGTTCGAATGTTACCAAGCTAAATGTCCTTACCTTCAGCTACGACCTCTTGGGGCATCTCAGCCCTCATGGGGCATTTAAGACCTGAACATGCCTGACAGGCAGCCTGTCTCCCAGGCTGTATGGCACCCCCAAGACCACAGCCAATCGCATGCAACCAACAACGTAGCTCCAGTGCCTTCAGAAAGTATTCATACGCCTTGACAAACTCTACATTTTGTTGTGTTACAGTCTGAATTTTCTCACTAATCTACATACAACACCCCATAATGACAAAGTGAAAACACATCTTTAGAAATGTTTGCAAATGTATTGAAAATTAAATACAGAAATATCTCATTTAAACAAGTATTCACACCCCTGGCAATACTTTGTAGAAGCACCTATGGCAGCGATTACAGCTGCGTGTCTTTCTGGGTAAGTCTCTAAGAGCTTTCCACACCTGGATTGTGCAACATTTTCCCATTATTCTTTTAAAAATTCTTCAAGCTCAGTCAAATTGTTTGTTGATCATTGCTAGACAACAATTTTCAGCTCTTGCCATCGATTTTCAAGTAGATTTAAGTTAAAACTGTAACTCAGCCATTCAGTAACATAACATCAAATCAAATTGTATTTGTCATATTCGCCGAATACAACATTTGTATTTTACTTATGTCCTCCATGATGACTTCTTAGCCCACCATCCTTGAAATAATTTTTTTTTATCATTGTAAAAATAGATGTGCAATTATGCAAAATAGCAACATATTGCTTAATGACTACAGGTCAGAACAAGACAAGACTGGTCCTCTCGTCTTCTGCTCATTTCACCTTAATCTCCTTTCCTCTTGGTTCCCTTCTTCACATTAGTGAGTTGGATGGAGTGACTGAGAAGGCCAAATGGGCTGAGCCAAACCTGAAGGCATGCAAGCCAATGATCACCATCTCTGATCTGGACAATGTCACCGTCACAGCAAGTAAGTCCCTTGTGCAGTCTAAATACCAGGTTCTGGTGAAATAACAGTAATTTGTCATGTATTAGACTGTACCAATGGCGTGCATGTGCTTCCCTAGCCTATCTCTTTCCCTTTGTTTGTCTGTAGTAGTAAATTCAAATATTACAATGATGTATTACATAACATTGGACTTTGTGTCTTTTCCTCCCAGACAACTCAGCTGATGTGGTGGACATGATTGAGGACCTCCTGGGTGTCGAGGGGGACCTGAGTGACTCCCAGCTGGCCACCGTGGTCCAGAAGCTGGATGAGGTTCTGGGGGTCAGCACAGTGACCCCTGCCCTCGGCGAGGAAATTGTCAGCATAATCGCTGACATCCTGGGGTCCAGTTCTAACCTATCAGCGGTCGCCAACGAGTAAGGGAAAGGGACAACGGGGAGAGGGAATATGGTTGCATTACAAGAGTACATTTGACTCTAGCCTTGTCTCATTTTTTTCTTCACTGCTGTTCTTTATGGCAAATCTGTCACGCACATTTCCCATCATGTTCCCAACAGCATACTGGGTATCACAGGCAGCGTTGGGGACCAGATGGATTTCCCTGAGGAGTCACAAAATGTGATCGTCCCCTCCCTGGCTCTCTCCATGATCAACGTAGATCCAGAGCAGTTCCAGGGCCTCACGTTTGGCGTGTCCTCCTTTTCAACTGGCCTTGCTCCAGAGGTAAGACAGTAATAACCCTCTATTTTCTGGTCAGGCACGTACTGGATTTGACAAGCAGTGGCTATCACAGCTGACAGAGATACACTGTCTATGCTCCAGCAGTCAAATACCTGTCCAGTCAATATAAAGTCAATGGCATGAAACACTAGACTGTTTTTACTCCATTCAAATGAGGGCATGCCCTTGAATGAACAGAGAAAATGTAGGACACATGCAGAGGTTATTGTGAAACAGTTAAAGGTTTCTCGGAACTGACTCTAGCCTCTAGCATTCATTTCTAGTTAACCTTCAATGTGGAAAAACAGCACACGATTTAAACTGTGCCGAAACACTGAATGGTAATGAAACTACAACGATTTAAAGGAACAAGAACATTGCTTTACAATAACAGCGTTTATTCCAACACTTGTCCAGTGTTGTCACTGTGGTGTAATGACCTATTACATTTAATTCCATGATGGAATGGAGTTATATATGACGACTTGAATAAAACATATGTTTTGATCACTTCAAATCAAATCAAAGTTGACAGTTTAGCAGGTGTTATAGTGGGTGCAGTGAAATGCTTATGTTACTACCGCTTAACAATGCAGTAGAATGTCAAACAATTCAAATGTAAGGGGGGAAAAAAGACAAGAAATCAAGAACGGTGGGATAAATCTGATTAAAAATCCAAATAACGCTGTAGCAGTAGCCAAATGCAATCTATACATACTGTATATACACCGGGAGAATTTACAGAAGATCAGCTTAGAAAGATATGTACAGAAGTAGATATATTAGAGTAAGTTATTTCAAGAATCCAGTGTATATATAAATATGTGGTGTGGATAAACAGTGTAACTAAAATACAATGTACAGTAGTAGAAATATTACGATGAGCTACGTCGGGGAGACAGTATTTAAGTACACAGTGTGAAACGGGAAGTGACCAGTGGTTCAATGTTTCTGTAGCATGAGACAGCAGCGTTGGCTGTGTGTGTGTGTGAGTCTGTGAGTGCATATGTGAGCGTGTGTTTGTGCATGTGCATGTGTTTGTGAGTATGAGGTGTGTGTGGTAGCTTGTGTGTGTGAGTGTGCATCACCTGGTAAGTATATGTACACCTCTTTCTGTTGTAGATCTTTGTCAACCAGACATTCCTGAGTCAGCCCTGCGACGGCACAGTGGCGTCCATCTCTCTACCCCGTGCCCTTCAGAACTTCTTCCCCGAGGGAAACAAAATAAAGAGAGTTCAGTTCCACTTCTATGGCACACAGGAGCTCTTCAAGGTGATGCCATCAACAACGTCTAATTACTCAGGGTTAATTGTTCATTAATAAGGAAGGATACTCGGGTGTTTCATGGTTTTCTTATTTCAAATGAAAGCTTGCAGCAAATGTACAGTAATTCAGTGTTAAAGTTGTATGATCATTCACAGGATCCAGAGACCAACTGGACGCTGAATAGTTACGTGGTGTCTGCCAGTGTCAACAACAGCAATGTCAGCAACCTCGGGAATCCCGTGGTGGTGACACTTACTCACCTCAAGCCCAAAGAGGTGAGGAATGAAAAAATAGCTTTATCTTACCACTGAGCGTAGCGATGTTTCTGCTTCAGAGCCTGACTAGCTACATCCTTTCTTCCCCAACAGAAAAACGACAAGGTGGAGTGCGTGTATTGGGACTTCCAGAAGAACAATGGGAGTGGTGGGTGGGACAGCAACGGCTGTGAGACGCTACCAACCATCTCCGCTTATCAGACCACCTGCCACTGTTACCACCTGACCCATTTTGGCGTGCTCCTGGTGAGTCACCTTTGTTCAAATCACACAACTGCATTAGTGCAGTGCATCTGGACTGATATATTATGTTCCTATTGACCTTTGACCTCTGGTGTCCTACAGGATGTGTCCAGGGCTCCTATCAGTGAGGCTGACCAGGAGATACTGATGGTCATCTCCTACTTGGGCTGTGGTGTGTCCTCCATCTTCCTGAGCATCAGCCTGATCACCTACATGGTCTTTGAGTAAGTCAGCAACCAGACAGATAGACAGATAGAATATTGTTCTCTATTTTTCTGTGGCATCTCTCCCACTTTTCTCTCTGTATTATCTAATCTCCTCCTGTACTTCATCTGCCACTCTCACTATTCCTCTCCTTCTCAATCTCTTTCCACTCATCTCCCAATGTCTCACCCTGTGCCTCTCTCTCTATCTCTCACACACTCCTTTCCACTCTGTCACAGGAAGCTGCGTCGAGACTATCCGTCTAAGATCCTCATCAACCTCTCTGTGGCTCTGCTGGGCCTCAACCTGGTTTTCCTGATGGACTCTTGGCTGTCCTCCTTCGGCTTCTACAGCCTCTGCATCACCACGGCAGCCACGCTGCACTACTTCCTGTTAGCCTCATTCACCTGGATGGGCCTGGAGGCTGTCCACATGTACTTCGCTCTGGTCAAGGTCTTCAACGTTTACATCCCCTCCTACATCCTCAAGTTCTGCACCCTCGGCTGGGGTAAGCCAAGGCAGTCTGAGGCAAAATAAGGATACTTGTAAAAACATCTTTAAAGTAACTGTCCAATGAAAATATTTTAAAAGCTGTTAACTCATACCAAAAATAATGTCGTTGACTCGTCCTATACTTGTATTTGTGGCCAAGTCATAAATTAGAGAAAAAACTCTTAAAAACCCCAACTCAAACCGTTTAAAAAATGCTTTCTATTTCCTCATAGAGGATGACGTCATGTTTTTGCCTGAGACGTCTCATTGGCTCATTGGCTGAGCTGGCCAATCAGCTGTTTACTTGACATTAATATTTTTATGGTTGAGGCTACGAACACAGAGTTTTCGCCCCCGCCCTCTGGAAATGTCTTTCTCAAAACTAAGGATCCGAATAACGTTCTGCGCATGTATGATTTTACACACACATTCAAGTTTCTCTATTTACACTATGCTTTACTCAGCCTCTTCTGAACCGTCAACCAATTTGAGCGAGATGATAATGAAGCCTCATATTTCTGAGCAGCTGAAATAAAAACTTGGTGATGATTTGAACGAACGTTCCAAAAATATATACATTACCTTCAGAAAGTATTCATACCCCTTGACTTTTTTCACATTCTGTTGTGTTACAGCTTGAATTTAAAATTGATTAAATTTAGATTTTCTTTTGTCACTCAATACCCCATAATGTCAAAGTGGAATTATGTTTTTAGAAATGGTTACAAATGAATAAAAAATGAAAAGCTGAAATGTCTTCAGTCAATAAGTATTCAATCCCTTTGTTATGGCAAGCCAAAATAAGTTTAGGAGGAACAATTTGCTTAACAACTAACATAATAAGTTCATGGACTCTTGTGTGCAATAATAGTGTTTAACAGGATTTTTTATGACTTCCTCATCTCTGTACCCCACACATACAATTATCTATAAGATCCCTCAGTCAAGCAGTGATTTCAAACACAGATTCAACCATAAAGACCAGGGAGGTTTTCCAATACCTTGTAAATAAGGGTATCTATTGGTAGATGGGTAAAAATAAAAAAGCAGACATTGAATATCCCTTTGAGCATGGTGAAGGTATTAATTACACTTTGGATGGTGTATCAATACACCCATTCACTACAAAGATACAAGCGTCATACCTAACTCAGTTGCCGGAGAGGAAGGAAACTGCTCAGGGATTTTACCATGAGGCCAATGGTGACTTTAAAACAATTACAGAGTTTAATGGCTGTGATAGGAGAAAACTGAGGATGGATGAACAACATTGTAGTTACTCCACAATACTAACCTAAATGACAGAGTGAAAAGTAGGAAGCCTTTACAGAATAAAAATATTCCAAAACATGCATCCTGTTTGCAATAAGGCTAAAGTAAAACTGCGAAACATTTGACAAAGAAATTAACTTTATGTCCTGAATACAACGCGTTATGTTTGGGGCCAATCCAACACAACACATCACTGAGTACCACTCTTTATATTTTCAAGCATGGTGGTGGCTTCATCGTGTTAGGGGTATGCTTGTCATCAGCAAGAACAAATGAGTTTTTTGGGATAAAAATAAACGGAATAGAGCTAAGCAAAGGCGAAATCCTAGAGGAAAACCTGGTTCAGTCTGCTTTCCAACAGACACTGGGATACAAATTCACATATCAGAAGGACAATAACCTAAAACACAAATATATTCTGAAGTTGCTTACAAAGACAACATTGAATGTTCCTGAGTGGCCGAGTTACAGTTTTGACATAAATCAGCTTGAAAATCTATGGCAAGACTGGAAAATGGCTATCTAGCAATGATCAACAACCAACTTGACAGAGCTTGAAGAATTAAAAAAAGAATAATGTGCAAATATTGTACAATGCTGGTGTGCAAAGCTCTTAGAGACTTACCCAGAAAGATTTGCAGCTGTAATTGCTGACAAAAGTGATTCTAACATATGTTGACTCAGGGTTGTGAATACTTATGTAAATAAGATATTTCAGTATTTCATTGTCAATAAGTTTGCAAACATTTCTAAAAACAGGTTTTCACTTTGTCATTATGGGGTATTGTGTGTAGATGGGTGAGATTTTTTTGTTTGTTTTGCCATTTTGAATTCAGGCTGTAACAAAAAAAATTGTAATAAGTCAAGGGTTATGAATTACTTCTAAAGGCTATCTGTCTGTTGTTACGGATATTGCCGTAGCACAAGCAAGACGCAATCTACACATTGCATTGGGGCAAAACTATCAGAGTTTTGTGTGATGATGCAATCATTCTAGTTATGCTGCCATATAGCCAGAGTTGCTGAAAAAAGAACTCTGCCTCCCAATAGCAATGTTTGCACATTAAATCGCTACTGACTGCCTCTCTGTGTCTTCATTGTTGATATGCTGTATATGTTCACATATATATATATATTTTTTTTAACACTTTTTTGGTTAAAACATGATTCCACATGGAACAGAAAATAGGTTGGCCAAAGAAAATACCTGATAAAAATGAATTTATATGAATGCTTTAAGTACAGAAATTGTTTGCTCATTGGGAAATGAATAATCAACTTGTCAGTGACAACTGTGTGGAGTTTGGAGTTTGTGACAGCAACTATGTGAGCTTATTGCAGTGTTATAGACACTATGTCCTAAGATTTAGTATGATCTTCTATGTACCTTACCTTCTTACGACTCTTGTGTAGCTTGTGAGCGTCACAGAATTTGGGCATGTTCATGAGAGTCTCAGCTTTTCATAGATATCTTTTAATAGTTTGTATCTCAAATGATTCGGACTCTACAGATGTTTTTGTAAAAAGACCTGGCCCCAGCCCATTTCGGGATCAGCTCTTACAAACACCACTCTAGCTCAGCCCCCGTTAATCACACAGACTAATGGTTGGTATTAATGGATGTAGAAGAACTAGACAAATCGAATGGTGCAACCCATATTGTCAATCATATTGTAATTAATTAATAGAAATCTGCAAAAACTGAACATCAGTCTATCAATCAAATCAAGGTAAATTAAGTTATTTAATTTCCTTTTGAGTGTATTTATATTGTAGTCAGCGATTGAATCCTACACACTGATCCTGTTTGACCAAGGGAAAAGAATGAAGAAGTAAAGTTCTCTGTCTCCACACAGGCATTCCTCTGGTGATTGTCAGCCTGGTCCTGGCCATTGAGAAGGATGCCTATGGCAATGTTCTATCTGAGGACTCCCTTGACTCTCTACAGGGCTATGAGCCATTGTGAGTATGCAGCATGGTCAGTTGACCACTGTTACTGATACATGTGATTAATCACATTTCTTTTTCACTTTCTCTCCCCCTCCTCTTCCTCCTGTTCTCAGCTGTTGGATGCAGAGTAACGTTTTCTTCTACATCACTATCGTGGCATTCGTGCTACTGGTCCTGGTCTTTAACATGGTCGTGTTCATCATGGTTCTGATCCAGATCCGACACACGCAGACCAATAATCCTGCAGCTACAGTAAACAAGCGCAGTGTCATGCATGATCTGAGGGCGGTGGCCTGTCTCACCTTCCTATTAGGTCTCACCTGGCCAATAGCCTTTTTTACCTGGGGACCGGCCAGGGTACCTATGCTCCACCTCTTCTCAGTCCTCAACAGTCTGCAAGGTAAAGGGACCAATATACGTTGTCTACTGTACACAATAGAGAGAGAGAGAGAGAGAGAGAGAGAGAGAGAGAGAGAGAGAGAGAGAGAGAGAGAGAGAGAGAGAGAGAGAGAGAGAGAGAGAGAGAGAACCCATTATCTTCTCTCCGGCTGTGTTTCAGGGTTCTTTATCTTTGTGTTTCACTGCCTGATGAAAGAGAATGTGAGGAAGCAGTGGAGGATCCACCTGTGCTGTGGCCGATTCAGGCGCAATGACTACTCAGGTACAGTCGAGGGACCTCCAAGCAGTCTATCTGATATTGCATAAGCCCCAGGTGGTTCATAGAGAGTGTTCCTGAGGTTGCTTCATTTTTACCTTTGACCCTGTTTAGATTGGAGCCGCTCTGTGATGATGGGCGGCAAGACCAAGCAAAACCATCTGGTGCACCGCTTTCCGTCTGTCAAGTCTGTCAACACGTCCTCTAGGAAGATCTCTGATGACTCCACTACAGCTAGCTGTAGCTCTGCCCCACCCTACCACCAGTGGGCCTAGTCGACTGTAGCTCCACCAGGGGGCATAGTCTACTGTCGCTCCACCAGGGGGCCTAGTCTAGTTCCACAAAGGGTATTAACTTGGCTCCACCAGGGGGCCTAGCCAGGCTCACAACAGTGCCATAATACCCCTCACCTGGAACAATGAGAAACACTTGAGCTCATGACACCATAGCAGACACCTAAGTTCAGTCCATTCTGAATTACACTGTGAAAAGTCCAGATACTCTACTGATTCTATCTAAATGACCAGTATCCTTCCCACGAACTGCCGTATGTCTCTCTGCAGTGCAGTCTCATCATCCTCGGGAGATATACATTCATACTCTATGTGCAAGTGTTAGCCTGTTCTGTGCTTTAAAGGACATAAGCTCTATGAATAATGTGTATTATAGGACAGGGAGGCAAGTAGCCTAGTGGTTAAGTGTGTTGGGCCAGTAACCGAAAGGTCGCTGGTTCCAATCCCCAAAACTAGGTGGAAAATCTGTTTTATGTACCTTTGAGCAAAGCACGTAACCCTAATTGCTACTGTAAGTCGCTCTGGATAAGAGCATCTGCCGAATGACAACAAAAAAAAGTTGACTTCATGTCAGACTATTGTTGTAGAGTATGATCAATATTTTGGTACTTTATGCATTCTCTTTGTTAAATGACATTTCTCTTCCTCAAAATGTGTTTCTGTTCTTCTTTTCACGATGTTAAATAAATAAAACATACACATAGTGAAGTTTAAAGAGTCAAGGACACTTAATGACTTTTCTTGACTTCATAGAAAGAACAGATCTTTTCAAACAAATGTACAAAGCCTCCTTGCTGTTATGCAATGTACTGTAGGCCTACCCTTGATCCGTGGATCTGTCACCATTTTAACTGAGAAAAAAATCCAGGACATTTCATGACACACGTTATGTTCACCGCCATCTCTAAAAGACTTGAAGGTTGATGAATGTGGATTGTTTAGCGTAGGGGATAATGCAGTAGAGATATTTTATGTTCAGTCTTTTCTCCATTTCTCCATCTCAAATACAGCTTACTGTATGAATGGCGCTCTTCCCACGCTCGCCTTTTGACACAAAGATAGGGCTACTAAGTAACAATAACATTCTGTATATACAGTGGGGTCTGAAATTATTGACAGCCTTGATAAAGATGAGCAAAAATGACTGTATCAAATAAATAATAAAAATACTGAGCTATATTGTATGCTCAAACAAATTGGGAAATTATACTATTTTATTCTAATACAATTGCTCAGAGAAAGCCCATGGCAAAAACCGGTGGAGTCAATGCTGTTTCCACGTCATTAAAAAATATATATCTATGTGATGATATTGAATCAACTTGGAAAACTAATTGGATTTGCAAAAAGTCTTATATGTAAGGGAAAGTTTGTATTTTTTTCACCCAACTTTTAACCTAAATCCAATGACAGGGTGACATTGTTGGTTGATTTCACATTGAATTCACGTTAGTTGACAACTCAACCAAATGTAAATCAAAACTAGACATTTAATTGACATCTGTGCCCAGTGGGAGAGATTTTGTTTAACACTATACTTTTGGTTAACACAATACTTATTTTTTTTTAAAGGTATGGTCAAAATGATTGACAACCCTGTTTTCAATACCTTTCAATACTTCACCTTGCAAGGATAACGGCACTGAGCCTTTTTCTAAAATGTTTTATGAGTTGGAGAACAAATTGGGGGGGCGGCGGATCATAGACCATTCCTGCATATAGAATCCGTCCATATCCTTGATATCCTTTGTCTGCGCTTATGGACTGCCCTCTTCAATTCAAACTACAAGATTTCAATGGGTTTCAAGTCCAGAGACTGAGATGGCCTTTGCAAAACGTTGATTTTGTGGCCAATTAACCATTTCCTTGTGGAAGATCTTGCTGGAAGATCCACTTGTGACAAAGTTTCAGCCTCCTGACAAAGGCAACCAGGTTTTTGGCTAAAATGTCCTGGTACTGGGTGAAGTTAATGATGCCGTTGACCTTAACAAGGGCCCCAGGACCAATGGAAGCAAAAGAGTCCGATAATATCAAAGATTCACCAACACATTTTACAGTAGGTATAGGCTTCTTTACTGCTTATGCATTCTCATTTCGACGCCAAATCCACCACTGGTATGTGTGGCCAAATAGCTCTAATTGAAGACAAATGTAAACAACTTCAGTACAGTGCATCATAGATAACGACGATCCAACGACAGTGAGAGTCATCAAACAATATCTACAGCAGCCCCTGCAGCAAAACACATAAAGTATATGTTCTACACTACAGGATAAAAAACTATTAAGTTGGGGTGCTTCCAATATCTTGTCTGTAAGAAGAGCTTCATGTACTGTATGTGACAGACCTCTGGGGTCTAATACATCTCCTGGTTTTGTAGGATTACCGCAGGGTGAGGCCTAGAGCTGAAATGTGGACTAATGCACTTCTTTACAGTTATGGGTCCCATTTCCTAAAGTGTCTCATAGGAGTGCTGTTCTAAGACCAGGTACCCTCTGTCCATGTAACCATATTAATTATTATGAAAAGGCTAAACGGATCCTAGATCAGCACTACTATGTTTCATGAATACAGGCCCTGCCCTGGTATACAGTGTACTCCAATTTTTGGGCCTGTTCTGGTACGTTATCACTTTGCTCACTTTTTTGTTGTATGATGGGAGTATTTATTCTCTTTCAAATGACATTGAATAAACCAAGTCAAAGCTGAGTCTTATTTTGGAAAATACATATCATTTGTTTGGCTCATGTGTCTTCCAGACAGTATACACAGTTTTTGGAGGACACATTGTGAGCATGTTCAACAGTGTAGTCCATTCAAAATGTCCGTTCTCAACACATCTGACAATAAGGCTATTTGTCAAGTACATGATAGCATAACTTCACATTTCTCAATGTGTCCTTATATTGACCAGTGAAAAGACGTCACACCACATCACCATTGGTGGCTGTAACTATCATTGTGGTTCTCTGCATGTGTAACAGGAAAACCTCAGTGGTATCTTTTGTATTGTCAGTGTACTTTCTGAAATCTATCATCATTTGTCATAATATCAATCACGAATACGGCTCTCGTTTTTGTAAGAGAGCTATTTAAAATAAGAATTTCAAATATAATATTAACATTTTATTACACCCTTAAAAAATGAAATAAAAAACATTTTATTACATTATTGTCTGACATTACTGTGTGAAATGCTCAGCTGTCTGCATTCTGCCTATAGGAAAACATCTATACCAAGCATACAAAGCTTGTCTTAGTTTAACATTAGAATTATTACTTGCACAGTGCACAAAAAGTATGATAATGGTGTTATCTCGGCGTAACACCCATTCTATAACGATGATATTCATTTTAATCCTTTCAGTATCACACAGTAGATATTTCCACACTTTATAATTGACCAACTCTTTCCATATAGCATGTGTTCTCAAAAAACATTTTCTAAACGTGAACGTGAGTTTTTGACAGTGTAGTTCACTAAGGAATGTTTTGATAAGGTGCTGCAGGTGTGTGGAGGAAGTTGTTAAGTTACATTCTCTTCATACCGTCATAGCGCGTCACACCCTCCCTCGCGATATCTCCACACAGCAGGCAGCTCGAGCGCAGGATGTGTTGAAAGAAGGCGGGTTTCTGACGAACAAACTCCAATAAACGAAGAGTTCGATGTTTTCTCCATCAATCTGGACATTTGAGAGGACAATAGACTTAACAGGTTGTGTTTTATTTATCAGCATTCGAGGCATGCCAGTGCTGTTGTCAAAATAACGTTATTTTGAGTAATTGTGGGCAATTGAAATAGGCAGCATCAAGGGTTACTTCAATCAATCAAACCTGGGACTTGGTACTTGATCAGAGGAGCTCACCTGCTCAGGTAAGAGAGAGTACATGGCATGCATTTCTTTGTAATATAATCTTACAAGACTGCATACGTAATGTATGGTTTTATCAATATTTGCAGATACATGTCTGATTATTATAATTCCCCACTTTATGGTGTACTTATTTCACTTGGGAACTTTTTTATTCAATATTACATGGTTGTTGACATAATTTAACTGAAAAAAAGGTAGGCCGATTTATATACAGAGATAAAAGTTGTGATGCAAAAGGAAGGTTGACCTTTATTGTTATGAATCTTGCCCTGGAGGCAAAACTGAGCGTTTCCTCTAGATTGGCCAGCTGCAAAGTCAACATTGTCTATATTGTAAAAACATTCACTTTTTGGTCTTAAATTAAGGTTAGGGTTAGGCATTAGGGTTAGTACTGTGGTTAAGTTTAAGGTTAGGTTTAAAATCAGATTTTATGACTTTGTGGCTGCTCCAGCTACACACGAAAATATAATGGTTCTAAATAGACCCAGATAAGGCTTATTTGGCTTGTAACCATAACGGAACCCTTTTTGGTGCTGTAGTTACAACCCTATTTGGACACCTTTTATATAGGACCCCTTTTAATGGTTCTTTATAGAACCTTTATGGAGAATGGTTCTATAAAGAACCGTTAAAAAAGGATCTATATAGCACCGGGAAAAAGGGTTCAGCTGTGGTTACAACCCTAATTGGGGCTATATAGAACCCTTTTTTATGTTTCTTTCTAGATACTTTATGGAGAACGGTTCTATAAAGAACCTTTTTCAATCTGAAAGTTTCTTTGTAGATCCTTTTGAAGAACCATACAGGGTTCTTTATTCTGGTGAGCCATATTATACTGTTAAAATGCTATAGGTGTTATTATTGAGTTAATTGACAAGTTGAATCAAGCGAGCTACCTCTGGAACAGCTGGGGGGTCCCTGAGGAGAGAATTGAGAACCACTGACTGATTTAGTCAACCATTTTTAATTGACACAAGGCCATACATGACTCATTCACAAAACACCATCACTTGCCATAAATAATATGCAATGGCATAACACAACACATTAGATAAACTGGAATGACACTCTCACTCACGGTTGTACAAAAAGAGCTGTGAGCAAACCACGGCCCAAAATATTCTAATGAGCCGGTCCCCAACCTTTTAATTATCACTAAAAGAGCAAAGAACCCTTTTGTGAACTGTAAAGAACCATTGAAGAGTTCAAAGGGTTTTTTGAGCCATTATGGTTCCCCACAGAACCATTACCCTTCCCAAAGAACCCTTGAGGAACCCTCATTTTTAGAGCGTATTGACCACTCTGCAGAGCTGCCTCCAGTACATGAGTCATCTCAATAAATGCCAAACTGCATAAAAAGGATGTAGTGAACAGCCTGTAATGTGCTGACATGAATAAGCATTGATTTACTTTGAACCTTCAATTTGTGTAATGACAAGCAGACATTGTTTGCAAATAACAGATAAAGACCAATAAAAGATGACATTTCAGTCAGGTTTTGAATAGCTTAATCTGCCCATTATTTTATGTTGATACATGCACAGATGAAGGCGATTTCTCAACATGTGTTCGATGAATCAAATAAGATCACCTGGATACCTTTCATTATTGAATTATTATGAGTGGAAAACAGAAGTGGAAAACAAAGTGGAAAACAAAATCACAAATGAATGTTAGGTTATAACCCTTTTACTACTTCATGGTGAGATGATCTGTGAATTACTCTGGATGCTACAATAGCCACCCAGGTCAGTAAATAAAACAAAAATGGAGAGAGTAAGCCCTAGTTCAAAATTTCTCTATCGCCGTACCAAACTAAAGAACACATATCTTTGTCTTTGGAAGAGTGGGGATAGAGTGCCTTCTGAAACCACGCAATACACCTCGTCAAACTTCTGACAATAGTTCGGCAGCCTCTTCCGCTGTTTCGGTGCTATGCAAGTGAAACAGGCCTCTGTTTCAGGCAGCGCGCCAGAGCAGTTCTTCCACTGTCAGGAGAAATGGTAATGTATGTTAAAATATGTTAATTGTATGCAAATAAAGGTTGCTTGGCCACACCCACCGCGGAAGCACAATCATGGTCTCGGATTCTCAGGTGGACTTCTGTGAGAGGTCACTGTTATGCCAGCCGACTAAACTCAACTCCACGATTCATGATGGAGTTGAGAGGTGACAAGTGTGGGCGGACTGGAGTTCCGATGTCACATAAAATAATGTTTTTTTAAAATCAAAAACGATGGATTTCCACACCCAAAGAATTGGCCGCGTTTACAAAGAACAATGTCATGGAGTTGAGTTTAGTCGGCTACTGTTATGCCTGATTTCAACCCAAAACCAACAAGGAAGTCTGCTGCAGTGTTGAGAGCGGTTGAATGAAAACAATTGGTATGCCAAGCAAAGCTCTTAACCGTCCGTGCCAGCCCACTTTTCATTTCTATTCAGTTTGACTCACCATAAGTTCAGCATCTGAACTGTGCATTATAATGTTATATCCATATCCCTTAATTATGGACGTACAAAAGCCAAAACTCAAGTGACTCAGCAAGCACATACTGAATGGGTAGCCTAGCCTACAGATGATGCATGGACTTGTTAGGCAATATATTACGGTTCTCTACCTACCAACCATTGTACTCTACTATGTTCCCCCAGGATCTAAGTTGAGTCAGCGATGGCAGGACGTTCAGGTAGCCCCCAGGTAGTTGTAAAGACAGAGGAGCAGTCCAATAGAGTCATCTTCACCTACTTCCAGGGTGACATCGGTAGCATGGTGGACCAACACTTCAACCGTGCCCTCAGCAAGGCCAGTAAGACCAAGGCCCCCAGCGGGAAGGGCAAAAAGAGCCGAAAGACTGTCAAATCTGGTGAGCAGACTGATACCTAACTATGCAATGAAGGTTGGAATTAAGACTAGAGTGATTGATTGAGTGATTGGCCAATACACTTGGAGTCCAGTGCGATTAGGAAATAAACTTTATATATATATTTTTATAATAATATATATATTATTGTGGCTGAAGGGAAGCAATTCCCCGCAGCAATGTTCCAGCGTCTAGTGGAAAGCCTTCCCAGAAGAGTGGAGGCTGTTAAAGCAGCAAAGGGGGAACCAACTCCATTAATTAATGCCTATCATTTTGGAATGAGAGGTTTGACAAGCAAGTGTCCACATACTTTTGGCCATATAGTGTACATTGATCTAAATCAGGCTTGAATTATGAATGCAATGTGGATTGTTTAGCGTAGGGGATAATGCAGTAGAGATATTTTATGTTCAGTCTTTTCTCCATTTCTCCATCTCAAATACAGCTTACTGTATGAATGGCGCTCTTCCCACGCTCGCCTTTTGACACAAAGATAGGGCTACTAAGTAACAATAACATTCTGTATATACAGTGGGGTCTGAAATTATTGACAGCCTTGATAAAGATGAGCAAAAATGACTGTATCAAATAAATAATAAAAATACTGAGCTATATTGTATGCTCAAACAAATTGGGAAATTATACTATTTTATTCTAATACAATTGCTCAGAGAAAGCCCATGGCAAAAACCGGTGGAGTCAATGCTGTTTCCACGTCATTAAAAAATATATATCTATGTGATGATATTGAATCAACTTGGAAAACTAATTGGATTTGCAAAAAGTCTTATATGTAAGGGAAAGTTTGTATTTTTTTCACCCAACTTTTAACCTAAATCCAATGACAGGGTGACATTGTTGGTTGATTTCACATTGAATTCACGTTAGTTGACAACTCAACCAAATGTAAATCAAAACTAGACATTTAATTGACATCTGTGCCCAGTGGGAGAGATTTTGTTTAACACTATACTTTTGGTTAACACAATACTTATTTTTTTTTAAAGGTATGGTCAAAATGATTGACAACCCTGTTTTCAATACCTTTCAATACTTCACCTTGCAAGGATAACGGCACTGAGCCTTTTTCTAAAATGTTTTATGAGTTGGAGAACAAATTGGGGGGGCGGCGGATCATAGACCATTCCTGCATATAGAATCCGTCCATATCCTTGATATCCTTTGTCTGCGCTTATGGACTGCCCTCTTCAATTCAAACTACAAGATTTCAATGGGTTTCAAGTCCAGAGACTGAGATGGCCTTTGCAAAACGTTGATTTTGTGGCCAATTAACCATTTCCTTGTGGAAGATCTTGCTGGAAGATCCACTTGTGACAAAGTTTCAGCCTCCTGACAAAGGCAACCAGGTTTTTGGCTAAAATGTCCTGGTACTGGGTGAAGTTAATGATGCCGTTGACCTTAACAAGGGCCCCAGGACCAATGGAAGCAAAAGAGTCCGATAATATCAAAGATTCACCAACACATTTTACAGTAGGTATAGGCTTCTTTACTGCTTATGCATTCTCATTTCGACGCCAAATCCACCACTGGTATGTGTGGCCAAATAGCTCTAATTGAAGACAAATGTAAACAACTTCAGTACAGTGCATCATAGATAACGACGATCCAACGACAGTGAGAGTCATCAAACAATATCTACAGCAGCCCCTGCAGCAAAACACATAAAGTATATGTTCTACACTACAGGATAAAAAACTATTAAGTTGGGGTGCTTCCAATATCTTGTCTGTAAGAAGAGCTTCATGTACTGTATGTGACAGACCTCTGGGGTCTAATACATCTCCTGGTTTTGTAGGATTACCGCAGGGTGAGGCCTAGAGCTGAAATGTGGACTAATGCACTTCTTTACAGTTATGGGTCCCATTTCCTAAAGTGTCTCATAGGAGTGCTGTTCTAAGACCAGGTACCCTCTGTCCATGTAACCATATTAATTATTATGAAAAGGCTAAACGGATCCTAGATCAGCACTACTATGTTTCATGAATACAGGCCCTGCCCTGGTATACAGTGTACTCCAATTTTTGGGCCTGTTCTGGTACGTTATCACTTTGCTCACTTTTTTGTTGTATGATGGGAGTATTTATTCTCTTTCAAATGACATTGAATAAACCAAGTCAAAGCTGAGTCTTATTTTGGAAAATACATATCATTTGTTTGGCTCATGTGTCTTCCAGACAGTATACACAGTTTTTGGAGGACACATTGTGAGCATGTTCAACAGTGTAGTCCATTCAAAATGTCCGTTCTCAACACATCTGACAATAAGGCTATTTGTCAAGTACATGATAGCATAACTTCACATTTCTCAATGTGTCCTTATATTGACCAGTGAAAAGACGTCACACCACATCACCATTGGTGGCTGTAACTATCATTGTGGTTCTCTGCATGTGTAACAGGAAAACCTCAGTGGTATCTTTTGTATTGTCAGTGTACTTTCTGAAATCTATCATCATTTGTCATAATATCAATCACGAATACGGCTCTCGTTTTTGTAAGAGAGCTATTTAAAATAAGAATTTCAAATATAATATTAACATTTTATTACACCCTTAAAAAATGAAATAAAAAACATTTTATTACATTATTGTCTGACATTACTGTGTGAAATGCTCAGCTGTCTGCATTCTGCCTATAGGAAAACATCTATACCAAGCATACAAAGCTTGTCTTAGTTTAACATTAGAATTATTACTTGCACAGTGCACAAAAAGTATGATAATGGTGTTATCTCGGCGTAACACCCATTCTATAACGATGATATTCATTTTAATCCTTTCAGTATCACACAGTAGATATTTCCACACTTTATAATTGACCAACTCTTTCCATATAGCATGTGTTCTCAAAAAACATTTTCTAAACGTGAACGTGAGTTTTTGACAGTGTAGTTCACTAAGGAATGTTTTGATAAGGTGCTGCAGGTGTGTGGAGGAAGTTGTTAAGTTACATTCTCTTCATACCGTCATAGCGCGTCACACCCTCCCTCGCGATATCTCCACACAGCAGGCAGCTCGAGCGCAGGATGTGTTGAAAGAAGGCGGGTTTCTGACGAACAAACTCCAATAAACGAAGAGTTCGATGTTTTCTCCATCAATCTGGACATTTGAGAGGACAATAGACTTAACAGGTTGTGTTTTATTTATCAGCATTCGAGGCATGCCAGTGCTGTTGTCAAAATAACGTTATTTTGAGTAATTGTGGGCAATTGAAATAGGCAGCATCAAGGGTTACTTCAATCAATCAAACCTGGGACTTGGTACTTGATCAGAGGAGCTCACCTGCTCAGGTAAGAGAGAGTACATGGCATGCATTTCTTTGTAATATAATCTTACAAGACTGCATACGTAATGTATGGTTTTATCAATATTTGCAGATACATGTCTGATTATTATAATTCCCCACTTTATGGTGTACTTATTTCACTTGGGAACTTTTTTATTCAATATTACATGGTTGTTGACATAATTTAACTGAAAAAAAGGTAGGCCGATTTATATACAGAGATAAAAGTTGTGATGCAAAAGGAAGGTTGACCTTTATTGTTATGAATCTTGCCCTGGAGGCAAAACTGAGCGTTTCCTCTAGATTGGCCAGCTGCAAAGTCAACATTGTCTATATTGTAAAAACATTCACTTTTTGGTCTTAAATTAAGGTTAGGGTTAGGCATTAGGGTTAGTACTGTGGTTAAGTTTAAGGTTAGGTTTAAAATCAGATTTTATGACTTTGTGGCTGCTCCAGCTACACACGAAAATATAATGGTTCTAAATAGACCCAGATAAGGCTTATTTGGCTTGTAACCATAACGGAACCCTTTTTGGTGCTGTAGTTACAACCCTATTTGGACACCTTTTATATAGGACCCCTTTTAATGGTTCTTTATAGAACCTTTATGGAGAATGGTTCTATAAAGAACCGTTAAAAAAGGATCTATATAGCACCGGGAAAAAGGGTTCAGCTGTGGTTACAACCCTAATTGGGGCTATATAGAACCCTTTTTTATGTTTCTTTCTAGATACTTTATGGAGAACGGTTCTATAAAGAACCTTTTTCAATCTGAAAGTTTCTTTGTAGATCCTTTTGAAGAACCATACAGGGTTCTTTATTCTGGTGAGCCATATTATACTGTTAAAATGCTATAGGTGTTATTATTGAGTTAATTGACAAGTTGAATCAAGCGAGCTACCTCTGGAACAGCTGGGGGGTCCCTGAGGAGAGAATTGAGAACCACTGACTGATTTAGTCAACCATTTTTAATTGACACAAGGCCATACATGACTCATTCACAAAACACCATCACTTGCCATAAATAATATGCAATGGCATAACACAACACATTAGATAAACTGGAATGACACTCTCACTCACGGTTGTACAAAAAGAGCTGTGAGCAAACCACGGCCCAAAATATTCTAATGAGCCGGTCCCCAACCTTTTAATTATCACTAAAAGAGCAAAGAACCCTTTTGTGAACTGTAAAGAACCATTGAAGAGTTCAAAGGGTTTTTTGAGCCATTATGGTTCCCCACAGAACCATTACCCTTCCCAAAGAACCCTTGAGGAACCCTCATTTTTAGAGCGTATTGACCACTCTGCAGAGCTGCCTCCAGTACATGAGTCATCTCAATAAATGCCAAACTGCATAAAAAGGATGTAGTGAACAGCCTGTAATGTGCTGACATGAATAAGCATTGATTTACTTTGAACCTTCAATTTGTGTAATGACAAGCAGACATTGTTTGCAAATAACAGATAAAGACCAATAAAAGATGACATTTCAGTCAGGTTTTGAATAGCTTAATCTGCCCATTATTTTATGTTGATACATGCACAGATGAAGGCGATTTCTCAACATGTGTTCGATGAATCAAATAAGATCACCTGGATACCTTTCATTATTGAATTATTATGAGTGGAAAACAGAAGTGGAAAACAAAGTGGAAAACAAAATCACAAATGAATGTTAGGTTATAACCCTTTTACTACTTCATGGTGAGATGATCTGTGAATTACTCTGGATGCTACAATAGCCACCCAGGTCAGTAAATAAAACAAAAATGGAGAGAGTAAGCCCTAGTTCAAAATTTCTCTATCGCCGTACCAAACTAAAGAACACATATCTTTGTCTTTGGAAGAGTGGGGATAGAGTGCCTTCTGAAACCACGCAATACACCTCGTCAAACTTCTGACAATAGTTCGGCAGCCTCTTCCGCTGTTTCGGTGCTATGCAAGTGAAACAGGCCTCTGTTTCAGGCAGCGCGCCAGAGCAGTTCTTCCACTGTCAGGAGAAATGGTAATGTATGTTAAAATATGTTAATTGTATGCAAATAAAGGTTGCTTGGCCACACCCACCGCGGAAGCACAATCATGGTCTCGGATTCTCAGGTGGACTTCTGTGAGAGGTCACTGTTATGCCAGCCGACTAAACTCAACTCCACGATTCATGATGGAGTTGAGAGGTGACAAGTGTGGGCGGACTGGAGTTCCGATGTCACATAAAATAATGTTTTTTTAAAATCAAAAACGATGGATTTCCACACCCAAAGAATTGGCCGCGTTTACAAAGAACAATGTCATGGAGTTGAGTTTAGTCGGCTACTGTTATGCCTGATTTCAACCCAAAACCAACAAGGAAGTCTGCTGCAGTGTTGAGAGCGGTTGAATGAAAACAATTGGTATGCCAAGCAAAGCTCTTAACCGTCCGTGCCAGCCCACTTTTCATTTCTATTCAGTTTGACTCACCATAAGTTCAGCATCTGAACTGTGCATTATAATGTTATATCCATATCCCTTAATTATGGACGTACAAAAGCCAAAACTCAAGTGACTCAGCAAGCACATACTGAATGGGTAGCCTAGCCTACAGATGATGCATGGACTTGTTAGGCAATATATTACGGTTCTCTACCTACCAACCATTGTACTCTACTATGTTCCCCCAGGATCTAAGTTGAGTCAGCGATGGCAGGACGTTCAGGTAGCCCCCAGGTAGTTGTAAAGACAGAGGAGCAGTCCAATAGAGTCATCTTCACCTACTTCCAGGGTGACATCGGTAGCATGGTGGACCAACACTTCAACCGTGCCCTCAGCAAGGCCAGTAAGACCAAGGCCCCCAGCGGGAAGGGCAAAAAGAGCCGAAAGACTGTCAAATCTGGTGAGCAGACTGATACCTAACTATGCAATGAAGGTTGGAATTAAGACTAGAGTGATTGATTGAGTGATTGGCCAATACACTTGGAGTCCAGTGCGATTAGGAAATAAACTTTATATATATATTTTTATAATAATATATATATTATTGTGGCTGAAGGGAAGCAATTCCCCGCAGCAATGTTCCAGCGTCTAGTGGAAAGCCTTCCCAGAAGAGTGGAGGCTGTTAAAGCAGCAAAGGGGGAACCAACTCCATTAATTAATGCCTATCATTTTGGAATGAGAGGTTTGACAAGCAAGTGTCCACATACTTTTGGCCATATAGTGTACATTGATCTAAATCAGGCTTGAATTATGAATGCAGGTACTATCAGTCTGACAATGATTTTGATGTGATATGAATGTCACGAGTCCCGCCGAAGATGGTGCCTCTTCCTGTTCGGGCGGCGCTCGGCGGTCGTCGTCACCGCCCTACTAGCTGCCATCGATTTCTTTTCTTTTTGTTTCTGTTAGTTTGGGCTGATTGGGTGCACCTGTTTTGAGTTTAGTTTTGTGGGTTGGTTATTTAAGGGAAGTAAGCCCGCTGGGTTTTGTGCGGGCTTGTTATTCTGTTGTATGGTGGTGATTTTCCTATGTAGTGGATTCAGTCTTTTTATGTTGGACTGTAATTTTGACGCGCCCTGTGTTGTGTGGCGTAGCCTTCTCATTAGAGTATTTCTGGGTGAAATAAATATTTCCACTTGCAAAGGAACTACCCTGCTCTCTGCACTTGACTCCTTCATTTCACCATTGAAGTTGTAACAGAAGCCCGCACCTAACCATGGAGTCAGCAGAAGCAGCAACCACCCCTCTTCCATCGATGGAGGAGCGTGTCCTCCATCACACCGCCGTTCTCCATAGGATTGGGTCGGCAATGGACATGATGATGGAGAGAATGGAGCGATGGGAGAGGAGTGGTTTCCCGACGTCTACCCCAGCTCTTTCACGGACGTCGCAACCTACTCCTTCCACGTCGGCGTCTGGTTCCGGCGCGTTGCGTTTCGCGCTCCCGAGGGAGTACGACGGAGCGGTGGCTGGGTGCCAGGGGTTTTTGCTCCAGTTGGAGCTTTACTTGGCTACTGTTCATCCGACTCCCTCTGGAGAGGAGAGTGTTAGCCTCCTCATCTCCTGTCTGACGGGTAGAGCCCTGGAATGGGCTAACGCGGTCTGGAACGGTCCAGACTCGGTTCGAGACCACTACCCAGAGTTCACCCGCCGCTTTCGGGCCGTATTTGACCATCCTCAGGAGGGCCGTGCGGTGGGTGAGCGACTGTTCCACCTCAGACAGGAGACGAGGAGTGCGCAAGACTTCGCGTTGGAGTTCCGGACCTTGGCTGCTGGTGCGGGGTGGAATGACAGGGCCCTGATGGACCATTACCGATGTAGCATTCGGGAGGACGTCCGTCGGGAGCTAGCTTGTCGGGACAATACACTCTCCCTTGATGAGCTGATTGACATGTCAATACGACTGGACAACCTGCTAGCTGCCTGCGGGCGTTCAGAGGGGGTCCTGTCAGTTCCACCTCCCAGCCCTCCCGCTCCAACTCCGATGGCGTTGGGAGGAGCTGCATCTAGGGGGACCGGAGGAGGTGGCTTCTCTTGCACCTACTGTGGCCGGAGAGGACACACTTCGGATCGGTGCTGGAGGAGTCCATCTGGGAGTCGGGATGGCAGGCGGAATACTCCTCGGCCACCCCAGGTGAGTAGGCACAAGACTCACCCAGAGCTCCCTGTTGGTCACATGTTTTTGGTTATTTTTTTTCACTGCGTTTTTCCCCTCTCTTCAGCATAAGGCGCTAGTCGACTCAGGCGCAGCTGGGAGTTTTATGGATCGCGGACTCGCCCGTAAGTTGGGTATTCCGCTGGTGCAGATAGGCCCACCTTTTCCCGTGCACTCCCTAGATAGCCGACCGTTAGGGTCAGGGCTGGTCAGGGAGGCTACGATTCCGCTGGACATGGTAACCCAGGGGGATCATAGGGAGCAGATCAGTTTTTACCTTATTGATTCACCTGGGTTTCCAGTGGTGTTGGGGGTTCCCTGGCTAGCCATTCACAATCCCCTCATTTCCTGGAGACAGGGAGCTCTTCAGGGGTGGTCAGATGAGTGTTCAGGTAGGTGTGTGGGAGTTTCCATCGGTGCCACGTCGGTGGAGAGTCCAGATCAGGTTTCCACTGTGCGCATTCCCCCAGAATATGCCGATTTGGCTATCGCTTTTAGTAAGACAAAAGCGACCAAATTACCACCTCATCGACGGTGGGATTGCGTGATAAACCTCCAGGAGAACGCTGCACTTCCCAGGAGTCACGTGTACCCATTGTCACAGGAGGAGACGTTGGCTATGGAGACATATGTCACGGAAGCCCTGGGACAAGGGTTCATTCGGCCCTCCATGTCACCCGCTTCCTCGAGTTTCTTTTTTGTGAGAAAAAAGGAGGGAGGACTGCGTCCGTGCATTGATTATCGAGGTCTAAATTCAATCACAGTGGGATTTAGTTATCCACTACCTCTCATCGCTACGGCGATGGAATCATTCCACGGAGCGCGTTTTTTCACAAAACTGGACCTCAGGAGCGCGTATAATCTGGTGCGTATTCGGGGAGGAGACGAGTGGAAAACAGCGTTTAGTACCACATCAGGCCACTATGAGTACCTCGTCATGCCGTATGGGTTGAAGAATGCTCCAGCCGTCTTCCAATCCTTTGTAGATGAGATTCTCAGGGACCTGCACGGGCAGGGTGTAGTAGTATATATTGATGACATCTTGATCTATTCTGCCACACGCGCCGCGCATGTCTCCCTGGTGCGCAGGGTGCTTGGGCGACTGCTGGAGCATGACCTATACGTCAAGGCTGAGAAATGTGTGTTCTCCAAACCAGCCGTTTCTTTCCTGGGATATCGTATTTCCACCTCGGGGGTGGTGATGGAGTGTGACCGCGTTAACGCCGTGCGTAATTGGCCGACTCCAACCACGGTAAAGGAGGTGCAGCGGTTTTTAGGGTTTGCCAATTACTACCGGAGGTTTATCCGGGGTTTTGGCCAAGTGGCGGCGCCCATTACCTCACTGCTGAAGGGGGGGCCGGTGCGTCTACGGTGGTCGGCCGAGGCAGATGGAGCCTTCAACCAGTTGAAGGTAAGGTTTACTGAGGCTCCCGTATTGGCGCATCCGGACCCTTCGTCAGCGTTCATAGTGGAGGTGGATGCGTCCGAGGCTGGTGTTGGAGCCGTGCTATCACAGCGCTCGGGCACGCCACCGAAGCTCCGTCCCTGTGCTTTCTTTTCTAAGAAGCTGGGTCCGGCGGAGCGGAACTATGATGTGGGGGACCGGGAGTTGCTAGCTATGGTAAAAGCCCTGAAGGTGTGGAGACACTGGCTTGAGTGGGCTAAATACCCTTTTCTCATCTGGACTGACCACCGCAATCTGGAGTATATCCGAGAGGCGAAGAGACTGAATCCGCGTCAGGCTAGGTGGGCCATGTTTTTTACTCGCTTTCGATTTACAATCTCTTACCGACCAGGTTCCCTCAACACTAAGGCCGACGCTCTGTCTCGTCTTTATGACACGGATGACCGGCCCATCGATCCGACTCCCATCCTTCCAGCCTCTTGTGTGGTGGCCCCGGTGGTATGGGAGGTGGACGCGGACATCGAGCGGGCGTTAAGGGTAGAACCTGTGCCGTCCCAGTGTCCGACTGGCCTGAGGTACGTACCGCTTGGTGTTCGTGATCGATTGATTCGGTGGGCTCACACACTACCTTCTTCGGGTCATCCGGGGATTGAGAGGACAGTGCGGGGTCTTAGGGGGAAATACTGGTGGCCCACCTTGGCTAAGGACGTGAGATCCTATGTCTCTTCCTGCTCGGTATGCGCACAGAGTAAGGCTCCTAGGCACCTGCCGAGAGGGAAGTTACAACCCCTCCCGGTTCCACAACGGCCATGGTCTCATCTATCGGTAGATTTTCTGACTGATTTTCCCCCTTCACAGGGGAACACTACCGTTCTGGTCGTTGTGGATCGGTTTTCTAAGTCCTGTCGTCTCCTTCCATTGCCTGGTCTCCCTACGGCCCTACAGACTGCGGAGGCTCTATTTACCCACGTCTTCCGGCACTACGGGGTGCAGGAGGACATCGTATCTGATCGAGGTCCCCAGTTCACGTCCCGGGTGTGGAGGGCGTTTATGGAGCGTCTGGGGGTCTTGGTCAGCCTTACCTCTGGGTATCACCCCGAAAGTAATGGGCAGGTGGAAAGAGTGAACCAAGAGGTGGGTAGGTTTCTGAGGTCGTATTGCCAGGACCGGCCAGGAGAATGGGCGAGGTACGTCCCGTGGGCAGAGTTGGCCCAGAACTCGCTCCGCCACTCCTCTACTGACATGTCGCCATTTGAATGCGTACTGGGGTACCAGCCGGTCCTGGCTCCGTGGCATCAGAGCCAGACCGAAGCTCCTGCGGTGGAGGAGTGGGTACAGCGCTCTAGGGAGACCTGGCGGGCAGTCCAGGACTCTCTCAGGAAGGCCAGTGAACGGCAGAAGAAGAGCGCTGACCGCCACCGCAGTGAGGCCCCTGTGTTCGCACCAGGGGACAGGGTCTGGCTCTCGACCCGAAACCTGCCCCTCCGCCTGCCCTGCCGGAAGCTGGGGCCGCAGTGTGTGGGGCCATTTAAAGTCCTGAGGAGGATAAACGAGGTGTGTTATAGGTTGCAACTCCCTTCTTACTATCGTATTAACCCCTCGTTTCATGTGTCTCTCCTCAGGCCGGTGGTAGCTGGTCCCCTTCAGGAAGGTGAGGTGCCGGAGGTCCCTCCGCCCTCTCTGGATATCGATGGGTCCCCGGCGTACACAGTACGAGCGATTCTGGACTCGAGACGCCGGGTGAGGGGCCTGCAGTACCTCGTTGACTGGGAGGGGTACGGCCCGGAGGAGAGGTGCTGGGTACCGGGGAGAGACATTTTAGATCCTTCCCTCTTGGTTGATTTCCACCGTCGCCACCTGGATTGTCCTGCGCCTCGCCCTCCGGGTCGTCCTCGAGGCCGGGGTCGGCGCGCTGCGGGAGCCGCGCGTCAGAGGGGGGGTACTGTCACGAGTCCCGCCGAAGATGGTGCCTCTTCCTGTTCGGGCGGCGCTCGGCGGTCGTCGTCACCGCCCTACTAGCTGCCATCGATTTCTTTTCTTTTTGTTTCTGTTAGTTTGGGCTGATTGGGTGCACCTGTTTTGAGTTTAGTTTTGTGGGTTGGTTATTTAAGGGAAGTAAGCCCGCCGTGCGGGCTTGTTATTCTGTTGTATGGTGGTGATTTTCCTATGTAGTGGATTCAGTCTTTTTATGTTGGACTGTAATTTTGACGCGCCCTGTGTTGTGTGGCGTAGCCTTCTCATTAGAGTATTTCTGGGTGAAATAAATATTTCCACTTGCAAAGGAACTACCCTGCTCTCTGCACTTGACTCCTTCATTTCACCATTGAAGTTGTAACAATGAAGGAAAAGGGCTTCATGTTTCTAGAACCGTATCGCAATTGAGAATCGATTCACGTTTAGATGGAGTAATTGGCTGTTTTGGCTGCCAGAGCCAGTATACAGTGCATTCGGAAAGTATTGAGACCCCTTGACTTTTTCCACATTTTGTTACATTACGTATTCTTAAATGGATTAAATCGTCCGGGACAGCGCGTCTGCCTTCACGTTCTGGGAACCTGGTCTGTATGATAGGGTGAAAACAAAGCGGGTGAAAAACATTGCCCACCTCGCCTGGCGAGGGTCCAGTCTCCTCGCCACCCGGATGTACTCCAGATTGCGGTGGTCAGTCCAAATGAGGAAAGGGTGTCTAGCCCCCTCAAGCCAATGTCTCCACGCCTTCAGAGCCCTGACAACAGCCAACAGCTCCCGGTCCCCCACATCATAGTTTCGCTCCGCCGGGCTGAGCTTCTTCGAAAAGAAAGCACAGGGGCGGAGTTTTAGTGGCGTAACCGAGCACTGAGACAGCACAGCTCCTATCCCAGCCTCGGATGCGTCCACCTCTACTATGAATGCCAAGGAGGGATCAGGATGAGCCAGCACGGGAGCCGAGGTAAACAGAGCCTTCAGGTGACTAAAAGCCCTGTCCGCCCCAGTTGACCACTGCAGTCGCACCGGTCCCTCCTTCAGCAAGGAGGTAATGTGAGCCACTACCTGACCAAAGCCCCGGATAAATCTCCGGTAGTAGTTGGCAAACCCTAAGAACCGCTGCACCTCCTTTACCGTGGTTGGAGTCGGCCAATTACGCACGGCTGAAATGCGGTCATTCTCCATCTCCACCCCTGACGCAGAAAGGCGGTACCCTAGGAAGGAGACGGACTGTTGGAAGAACAGACATTTCTCCGCCTTGACGTACAGGTCATGCTCCAACAATCGACCAAGCACCCTGCGTACCAGGGACACATGCTCGGCGCGTGTGTCGGAGTATATTAGAATGTCATCTATATACACCACCACACCCTGCCCGTGCAGGTCCCTGAAAATCTCATCTACAAAGGATTGGAAGACTGATGGAGCATTCATCAACCCGTACGGCATGACGAGGTACTCATAGTGCCCAGAAGTGGTACTAAATGCCGTCTTCCACTCATCCCCCGCCCGGATACGTTCCAGGTTGTAAGCGCTCCTGAGATCCAATTTTGTGAAGAAGCGCGCCCCGTGCAATGACTCTGTCAAACTGGCTATGAGAGGTAACGGGTAACTGTACTTTACCGTGATCTGATTAAGACCACGATAGTCAATACACGGGCGTAAACCTCCATCCTTCTTCTTCACAAAAAAGAAACTCGAGGAGGCAGGTGAAATGGAAGGCCGAATGTATCCCTGTCCCAGAGATTCGGTGACATATGTTTCCATAGCCGCCGTCTCCTCCTGTGACAGAGGATACAGGTGACTCCTGGGAGGTGCTGCGTCTACCAAGAGATTTAATTCACAATCCCCCCGTCGATGGGGTGGTAATTGAGTCACCTTCTTTTTACAGAAGGCGAGTGCCAACCTGGTTTGGACTCTCCACCGTAGTTGTACCTAAGGAAACATCTACACACCTCCCTGAGCACTGACGGTACCATCCCTTGAGAGCCCTCTGTTGCCATGAAATAGTGGGGTCATGTGAGGCCAACCAGGGAAGGCCCAACACAACAGGAAACGCAGGAGAGTTGATCAGAAAGGGTCTAATTCTCTCCTCATGACCCTCCTGCGTTATCATACAGAGTGGAGCTGTGACCTCCCTAATTAGCCCCGACCCCAAAGGACGACTATCTAAGGCATGTACAGGGAAGGGAACATCAACGGGAACAATAGGGATCCCTAATCTACGTGCAAAGGAACGGTCAATAAAGTTCCCAGCCGCGCCTGGATCGACTAAGCGCCTTATGCTGGGAATGTGGGGAAAACTCAGGAAATTCTATAAACAACCACATGTGCGCAACAGGGAGCTCTGGGTGAGTCGGGTGCCTACTCACCTGGGATGATCCACAGGCGCTCCGCCTGCTACCTCGACTCCCTGGGGAACCTCCCCAGCACCGACCAGCAGTGTGCCCTCTGCGGCCACAGGTGGTGCAGGGAATGGAACCCCCTCCGGTCCCCCTCATAGCAGCACCTCCCAGCTCCATCGGTGTTGGATCGGAAGTGCTGGGGGATGGAACTGACGGACCCCGATCCGGACGTCCGCGGGAGGCCAACAAGTTATCCAGCCGGATGGATAGGGTCCACCAGCTGGTCAAGTTTAAGGGTGGTGTCCCTGCAGGCTAGCTCCCTGCGAACATCCTCGCGTAAACTACACCTGTAGTGGTCGATCAGGGCTGCTCATTCCATCCCGCGCCGGCGGCCAGAGTGCGAAAGTCCAGCGCTAACTCTTGTGCGCTCCTCATCCCCTGTCTGAGATGATATAGTCTTTCCCCCGCCGCTCTCCCTTCAGGTGGATGATCAAAAACCGCCCAGAAGCGGCGGGTGAAATCTTCGTAATCGTCTAACGCCGGTCCTTCTCTTCCCCAGATGGCGTTGGCCCATTCCAGTGCTTTACCCGTCAGACAGGAGATGATGGCGTTCACACTCTCGCGTCCCGAAGGAGCCGGCCGAACTGTTGCCAGGTAGAGCTGGAGAGCTGGAGAAGAAACCCCTGGCACCCGGCAGCCGTTCCGTCATATACCCCCGGGAGCGATAGCCGAATTCCACTGGGTGCTGGTGAAGAAGGGGTGGAGTCGAGGGAGGTTGTTGTGGGAGCGGGGGTGATGATGATGGGGTTGCCGGAAAACCCCCTCTCTCCCATCTCTCCATAGTTTGCAGCACGCGATCCATGGCAGTACCGAGACTCTGTAACATAGTCACGTGCTGCTGGACGCGCTCCTCCACTGGTAGAGGATGGCTGGGTGCACCTGCTGACTCCATTCTTTAGGTGCGTGATTCTGTCAGTGTTCCAGGTAAATGGAATGAAGCGGAGTCAGGCGCAGAACACAGGTATGAGTAAAGCCACGATCTTTACTCTATATCAACAATAATCCAACAAGGATAAACATAAACAATCCAGAACATGTACACGGAACCACTTGACAAACCACAAGCACGCACAAAACAAAAGGGGAAGCCAGAGGGTTAAATAAGGAACATGATTATGGAATGGAAACCAGGTGTGTACAATGAAGACAAAACAAAACGAAAATGAAACATGGATCGGTGGTGACTAGAAAGCCGGTGACGTCGACCGCCGAACCCCGCCCGAACAAGGAGAGGGACCAACTTCGGCGGAAGTCGGCGGAAGTCGATGCACTGTATACAGTTAAATGTGCACGTTTACATACACTTATGTTGGAGTCATTAAAACGCGTTTTTCAACCACTCCAAAAATGTATTGTTAACAAACTATAGTTTTGGCAAGTCGGTTAGGACATCTACTTTGTGCCTGACACAAGTAATTTTTCAAACAATTGTTTACAGACATATTATTTCACTTATAATTTACTGTATCACAATTCCAGTGGGTCAGAAGTTTACATACACTAAGTTAACTGTGCCTTCAAACTGCTTGGAAAATTCCAGAAAATTATGTCATGCTTAAGAAGCTTCTGATAGGCTAATTGACATAATTCGAGTCAATTGGAGGTGTACATGTGGATGTATTTTAAGGCCTACCTTCAAAATCAGTGCCTCTGCTTGACATCATGGGAAAATCAAAAGAAATCAGTCAAGACCTCAGAAAAAAAATGGTAGACCTCCACAAGTCTGGTTCATCCTTGGGAGCAATTTCCAAATGCCGGAAGGTACCACGTTCATCTGTACAAACAATAGTACGTAAGTATAAACACCATGGGACCACGCAGCCGTCATACCGCTCAGGAAGGAGAGGCGTTCTGTCTCCTAGAGATGAACGTACTTTGGTGCGAAAAGTGCAAATCAATCCCGGAAAAACAGCAAAGGACATTGTGAAGATGCTGGAGGAAACAGGTACAAAAGTATCTATATCCACATTAAAACTAGTCCTATATCGACATAACCTGAAAGGCCGCTCAGCAAGGAAGAAGCCACTGCTCCAAAACCGCTATAAAAAAGCCAGACTACGGTTTGCAACTGCACATGGGGACAAAGATCGTTCTTTTTGGAGAAATGTCCTCTGGTCTGATGAAACAAAAATATAACTGTTTGGCCATAATGACCATCATTATGTCTGGTGGACAAAGGGGGAGACTTGCAAGCCGAAGAACACCATCCCAACCGTGAAGCACGGGGGTGGCAGCATCATGTTGTGGGGGTGCTTTGCTGCAGGAGGGACTGGTACACTTCACAAAATAGATGGCATCATGAGGATGGAAAATTATGTGGATATATTGAAGCAACATCTCAAGACATCAGTCAGGAAGTTAAAGCTTGGTCGCAAATGGGTCTTCCAAATAGACAATGACCCAAAGCATACTTCCAAGTTGTTGCAAAATGGCTAAAGGACAACAAAGTCAAGGTATTGGAGTGGCCATCACAAAGCCCTGACCTCAATCCCATAGAAAATTGGTGGGCAGAACTGAAAAAGCATGTGCGAGCAAGGAGGCCTACTAACCTGACTCAGTTACACCAGCTTTGTTAGGAGGAATGGGCCAAAATTCCTCCCAACTAATTGTGGGAAGCTTGTGGAAGGCTACCCGAAACGTTTGACCCAAGTTAAACAATTTAAAGGAAATGCTACCAAATACTAACTGAGGGTATGGCAACTTCTGACCCATTGGGAATGTGATGAAAGAAATAAAAGCTGAAATAAATCATGCTCTCTACTATTATTCTGACATTTCACATTCTGAAAACAAAGTGGTGATCCTAACTAACCTAAGACAGGGAATTTTTACTAGGATTAAATGTCAGGAATTGTTAAAAACTGCGTTTAAATGTATTTGGCTAGGGTGTATGTAAACTTCCGACTTCAACTGTATGTATGTACATATATATGTATGTACATACACTGCTCAAAAAATAAAGGGAACACTATAATAACACATCCTAGATCTGAATGAATGAAATATTCTTATAAAATACTTTTTTCTTTACATAGTTGAATGTGCTGACAACAAAATCACACAAAAATGATCAATGGAAATCAAATTTATCAACCCATGGAGGTCTGGATTTGGAGTCACACTCAAAATTAAAGTGGAAAACCACACTACAGGCTGATCCAACTTTGATGTAATGTCCTTAAAACAAGTCAAAATGAGGCTCAGTAGTGTGTGTGGCCTCCACGTGCCTGTATGACCTCCCTACAACGCCTGGGCATGCTGAGGTGGCGGATGGTCTCCTGAGGGATCTCCTCCCAGACCTGGACTAAAGCATCCGCCAACTCCTGGACAGTCTGTGGTGCAACGTGGCGTTGGTGGATGGAGCGAGACATGATGTCCCAGATGTGCTCAATTGGATTCAGGTCTGGGGAACGGGCGGGCCAGTCCATAGCATCAATGCCTTGCTCTTGCAGGAACTGCTGACACACTCCAGCCACATGAGGTCTAGCATTGTCTTGCATTAGGAGGAACCCAGGGCCGACCGCACCAGCATATGGTCTCACAAGGGGTCTGAGGATCTCATCTCGGTACCTAATGGCAGTCAGGCTACCTCTGGCGAGCACATGGAGGGCTGTGCGGCCCCCCAAAGAAATGCCACCCCACACCATGACTGACCCACCGCCAAACCGGTCATGCTGGAGGATGTTGCAGGCAGCAGAACGTTCTCCACGGCGTCTCCAGACTCTGTCACATGTGCTCATGTGCTCAGTGTGTACCTGCTTTCATCTGTGAAGAGCACAGGGCGCCAGTGGCGAATTTGCCAATCTTGGTGTTCTCTGGCAAATGCCAAACATCCTGCACGGTGTTGGGCTGTAAGCACAACCCCCACCTGTGGACGTCGGGCCCTCATACCACCCTCATGGAGTCTGTTTCTGACCGTTTGGGGCAGACACATGCACATTTGTGGCCTGCTGGAGGTCATTTTGCAGGGCTCTGGCAGTGCTCCACCTGCTCCTCCTTGCACAAAGGCAGAGGTAGCGGTCCTGCTGCCGGGTTGTTGCCCTCCTACGGCCTCCTACACGTCTCCTGATGTACTGGCCTGTCTCCTGGTAGCGCCTCCATGCTCTGGACACTACGCTGACAGACACAGCAAACCTTCTTGCCACAGCTCGCATTGATGTGCCATCCTGGATGAGCTGCACTACCTGAGCCACTTGTGTGGGTTGTAGACTCCGTCTCATGCTACCACTAGAGTGAAAGCACCGCCAGCATTCAAAAGTGACCAAAACATCAGCCAGGAAGCATAGGAACTGAGAAGTGGAGAACCACTCCTTTATTGTGGGTGTCTTGCTAATTGCCTATAATTTCCACCTTTTGTCTATTCCATTTGCACAACAGCATGTGAAATTTATTGTCAATCAGTGTTGCTTCCTAAGTGGACAGTTTGATTTCACAGAAGTGTGATTGACTTGGAGTTACATTGTGTTATTTAAGTGTTCCCTTAATTTTTTTGAGCAGTGTATATATATGAGATTTTTCTTGTTGAAATGATGCAGGGAATGTTATTTTATGAACTTACATTTTATCTGCTAATTTCATAGCTTGTCTATCCCCTAAAAAATATATATACAAAAAGGCATTACATTCTTTTGCAGTGAACTTTGTATGCTATCATCATGATGCTGTGTGCACCAAACAAGAAAACGTGTGCTCACTGACATGTGAAATGTACAAAATTAACACATTTCGAGACACTTACTTTGTGGATGTATTTTTCTAAATCCACATCTGTTTCAGAGTCTGACTCAACATCTTGCCAGTGGGTTGTTCCAACCCCATCTTGGTCGGAAGACCATTTTCCCCCTGTGTCTGGTCGCCTTCATCTGAGCAGCACCAATGAGTCTCTCTCCAGCCACCGCCAGGCTCTCAGCTCCCCAGATGAGAGCACCAACCCCTTAGCCTTCACTCCTAGGCAACATGGTGGTCTGGGCCTGCCTGCCATGGCCTATCCCCACTCCATGTCCCATGAGGGCCTGGGGGTCACTGGACAGCCTTACACCAACTCCCTGCTCAATCTCCTCCACAGTGACCGGTCAGAGGTGGCTGCAGGCGTGGCCTCGGGCTCCAAACCAGAGCTCCTCCCTAGCTGGACGGGTCAACCTGGCTTCAGAGACCCCATGAACCCTGACTCAGGTATGGCTGCCTCTACCCAGATCCCTTATCACTATGCATGTGTAGGGAGAGGGAGACTTCTTTCTTTCACATAGATTAGATAGTGAACTGACAAATAAATATATAATTCCAAATCCATTGGATTTTGTAAAGATTAGGGAGGTTTTACAGTATCTGTGCCACAGTGTATTTTTTTAAACTTAATTTAATTTGGTGGTTTGCTTGGTTTTCCAAAGGTCTCTTTTGAGTTATTCAACACCTATTCTACCCTCTTTTGGGAATAGGTCTGCAGAAAAAGGAACTCTATTGGTATTAAATGAAGCATGACCGCGCAGGGAAGAGAGGAGTCTGCAACATGTGCATGCTGTGTTCACTCCTCTGGTTATCAGACAGGCCTCCTCCACAGCCACTAGAAGAAGGAAGTGCCGGTAACTCTCCCCTCTGTTCCTCTTCAAAGGATGACTTCAGTTCCTTGCAATGCAACAGCTGGAACTGCCTCTCAGAAACAAATCACTTACTGACTAACCAGTTTGCAAACCGGATCATAATTCACATCAAAGACCAAGGTGACAACCACTGCCAGTATGCTGCCTACAACTCAATAACTTTAAGCATTTATACAGAAGGACAGAGAGAGAGGGAGGGAGAGGGAGAAGGGGGGTGTTTTGCATGTGTAAGAAAAACAGTGTTATGTCAAAAGTAGCCTGTATCGACTGTGGAGAAACTTTACAATGTTTTTTAAGAGTATTTTATTGAAATGTTGGTGTTTAGGAATATCTGTTTCCTCTGATGTGTGGACTTCTAAAGGAGGGGGTTTTGATGTGATTTTCAATTGTGATATGGAAACAGAAACTGTTTTAATTTTTTTGCACATAACAAATTAATGAAATGCAGTTGATATCCTAATAAATGATTGCCAAAGTAACCATGAAAATGAAAGATGTTTATGAAGAGGTCTTTGTTATTCAGAGATTTCTGCTGAGAATACCAAGTAGACAATCTGCATTGCATTGTAGGAATTGACACAAACCTCTTTTACTGTAATAATTGAGTTGTGATTTGTGATTAAACATAAAAAAATTATCTGTTCCATCTTAAAAGTAGACTCAGGGAAATGACATTGCCACGAGCAGCATCACAGATATTGAGATGAGCAAGATGCAAGACTTTGCTCCCACACAGTCACACACAGTATCTGTGCATGGGTTCACTTCACGCTGTTAGAGTGTGGTAGCCACAGGACCAAAACGGGAGAAGTTGAGCCTTGCTGTTTACTTTCTGCATCTACGTCATATCGCTGAGTCTACCTTCAATGAAGTGGAAATACATGATGAACTGGATCAGATGAGATATCTCTCGCCACATAGTGTACATTACTTTCACAGGAACAGACCTCAAGCCATTTAGAATAAGTGTGACAATACTGCCATCCCGTGGCTGAAAATAAGAAGAGGGAAAAGGTGCCAAATGTATTTTATTTTCAAATTGAAAAAGTTAAGAAATAAATACTAGACTACTAAATATGGTCATGTTTTTGCATTCATTTTTTTATGTTCATTATGTGTATTTACATTTAAATTTCAGTAATTTAGCAGACGCTCTTATCCAGAACAACATACAGTTAATGCATTCATCTTAAGATAGCTGGGTGGGACAACCACATATCACAGGCATATTAAGTACACTTTTCCTCAATAAAGTAGCTAACAGCAACAAAGTCAGAGCTAGAAAGGGGGGGGGGGGGTTGAGGTGAGGAGGAGGATTATTTAAGATACTCTTTGAAGAGGTCCCTACCTCTTTCAGGTACTTTTGGAAGATGGGCAGGGACTCTGCTGTCCTAGCTTCAGGGGGAAGCTGGTTCCACCATTGGGGTGCCAGGACAGAGAAGAGCTTGGGTACGTGGTGCAGACACAGATCCTCTCCACGTCACCTGGTAGGAGTGGCTTGCCAGGTATGATGCAATCCAAGAGTGTGCAGAGCCTGAGACACCCAGCCCTGGAGGGTGGAGAGGAGGATCTGATGGTTCACAGTGTCAAAGGCAGCGGATAGATCTAGGAGGATGAGAGAGAGTCAGCTTTGGCAGTGCAGAGAGCCTCCGTGACACAGAGAAGAGAAATCTCGGCTGAGTGATACGTCTTGAAGCCTGACTGGTTGGGGTCAAGAAGTTCATTCTGAGAGAGATAACGAGAGAGTTGATCAGAGACAGCACACTCAAGTGTTTTGGAAAGAAAAGAAAGAAGGGATACAGGTTTATAGTCTTTGATGTCAGATTAGTTGAGTGTTAGTTTCTTGAGAAGGGGAGTGACTCGGGCCATTTTAAAGTCAAGAGGGGACGCAGCCAGTGGTCAGGGATGAGTTGATCGAGGAAATGTGGATTGGGAGAAGATCTCCAGAGATGGTCTGGAGAAGGGAGTAGAGGATGGGGTCGAGCGGGCAGGTTGTCAGGCGACCAGACCTCACTAGTCGCATGATTTCTTCTGGAAAGAGAGGAGAGACAGAGGTCAAGGCGTAGGGTAGTTCTGTGTGAGTGGGACCAGTGGACTTAATAGGCTGAGTGAATGAGGAGCGGATGTCGTCAACCTTCTTTTCAAAGTGGTTGACAAAGTCGCAGGCAGAGAGGGAGGAGTGAGGGGGAGGAGGATTAAGGAGCAGGGAAAAGGTGGGAAATAGTTTCCTAGGGTTAGAGGCAGAAGCTTCAAATGTATAGTGATAGAAGGTGGATTTAGCCGCAGATACTGAGGAAGAGAAGGCAGTGGGGAGCTCGCAATGAGTCACTCAGGCACGGAGCAGGAGGGGAGGGCCAAGCCACCCAGGAGGAAAGGGGACAGTGCGAGTCATAGGATGCAGAAAGGGAGGAGACTAGGGTCGAAGAGGCAAAATCAGGAGACAGGAGGGAGAAGAATTAAGCAGAAGGGAGAGATGATAGGATAGAAGAGGAGAGAGTAGTGGGAGAGAGAGAGCAAAGATTGCAACGGCGCAAGACCATCTGGGTAGGGGCTGAGTGGCTAGGGTTGGAGGAAAGGGAGACAGAAAAGGAAACAAAGTGGTGTATCAGAAACGTGGAGGGGGGTTGCAGTGAAATGAGAAGGCTAACAGCTTCTGGTAAAGTTGATGTACATCGTATTGCCTGTCTTGTTAGTTGGGGATTGGGAAAGGGTGAGGCCAAAAAAGGCAAGGAGGGGAAAGAGAGAGTTGGAAAAAAATAATAGAAGGGAGGTTGAAGTCGCCAAGTATGAAGAGCGGTGAGACGTAGTCAGGAAATGAGCTTATCAAGGTGTCAAGCTCATTGGCCCAAGGGCACCTGGTGGGCGATAGATGACAACAACGCTAAGCTTGAGTGTACAAGTGACAGTGACATAATGGAATTCAAATGAGGAGATGAGAGAGGGAGAAAAGAGAAAATCTCCAGTTAGGAGAAATTAGTAGCCCTGTGCCACCACCGCGATAACCAGATGATCTTGGACTATGAGAGAAAACGTAGTCAGATGAAGAGAGAGCAGCTGGAGTACCAGTGTTCTCTGGGGTGATCCATGTCTCCGTCAGGGCCAAAAAGTAAAGGGACTGAAAGGCAGCATAGGCTGAGATGAACTCTGCGTTCTTGACCACAGATCGACAGTTCCAAATGCTGCCAGTGACCCGGGGAATTCCACATGAGTGTATAGTGGATTATCTTCAATAATAAAAAATTTTGTTTTAGAATTTGGGACTGATGATTTATGTCAAATGTTTGGTTATAAGTGACAATGACCGTCCTGTACATGACAAAATACAATTACAAGCACTCTGCTAAGAGGTCTCAAACCTCACTGCCATATTCCTTATTCAGTGCCACTAAAAAGAGAGCAATGAAAACTTTAAGTTGTTGAGTTTGCATTGTGTTTGCATTGTGTTTCTGCAGTAGCATAGGTAGAGTGCAAACAGATATGGGAGAAGGCTAATAGGGGGTGGCCGTTAAAGCTACTCTAGCTACTCTAGCGTGTCACTTATTCTGTGAGTTGCCCATTTCAGCTTTCCGCTGAGCTCATACGTCCTTTCTCAGAGGTACTATTTGACGGCATACTGTACCATGCCTAATGGCTGTTCCTTTCTTCTCTGCCCCGTCCTACATTATAACACTCCTTTGCAACTTATGTTGAATAACTGGACTGAAAAGAGTCTGAAAATCAGAAGAAAAAGCAAAGAAGAAAAGCAGGAAGCATGAGGTGATTAAAAACTCCCCCTGAGACACTTGCAGGGAGTGGGGTTATGGCTAGGGTCACCATTGTCCAGGACTCTGGAGCAATTGGGGTTAAGTGCCTTGCTCAAGGGCACAGCGACAGATATTTCAGCTGGTTGGCTCTGGGATTTGGCCACTCTAACTTTGAGGATGTTATAAAATGAAGATTAAATGTTGGCTTTGTTCTGTTTTCCAAAAAACTAGACCAAGAAAAAACATCCTCAATCAAATTTGAACTCTGTTTTTTTGATGTAGGCTACTTAAAGCCTTTACTTTTACTTAAACTTTGAGTTTTCTACTTTTTGTAGACTTAAATCCTCTCCCGTCTGAAAATGTCAATGGCCTGGCGAGAGTACTTTCAATTTTGATTTATTTGTCTGAAGGAGAACAATGAGTATGTTTGTTTACCTCATTCAAACGGAAGTAAGTCAGCCTCAATCAATCAAACAACACGTCTGGATGAGCTCTTGTGTGATTCTTTAGCCCTGCTGCATCCTTTCATAAAAAATTAAAATAAATGTATGGCACTATGAACAACAATACACCAAAACTCTCACTTCTACCTTCACCTAGGAACAATTGTCCCGCTGCATTCTTTGCTGCATTCACTAGATATGAGATTGCAGTTATGAGATTGCAGTTACATGGTAATAGTTTGGTGGTATACTGGTGCCCTCTCCTACACCCAGCCCTTTCCTAATCAGATTGCCAAGCATGTTGAGGTCTACCCCTCACTATAGGCACCATTGTATGCTGCAGATAGAGGAACAGCTATTTCCACACATCTGCTTGTTGATTATTGGTGGCTCTGCACTAATTTTAGCACCTTCTCATCTGGTACTGTAACAACCCCGGTCCAAATGAAAAAAGGACAATGCCAGAACCCAGCCAATCCCCCAACCATCCAACACAATGCAGACACAGACAGAGACAATCTCAACTGCACTCCAGACTGCCCTTTCCCACCTGGACAAAAGGAACACCTATGTGAGAATGCTATTCATTGACTACAGCTCAGCGTTCAAAATCATAATGCCCATAAAGCTCATCCCTAAACTAAGGTCCCTGGGAGTAAACACCTCCCTCTGCAACTGGATCCTGAACTTCCTGTTGGGCCGCCCCCAGGTGGTAAGGTCTGGCAACAACACATCTGCCACACTGATCCTCAACATTGGGGCCCCTCAGGGGTGCGTGCTTAGTCCCTTCCTGTACTCTCTGTTCACCCATGAATGCGTGGCCAAACACGACTCCAACACCATCATTAAGTTTGCTGACGACACAACAGTGGTAGGCCTGATCACCGACAACGATGAGACAGCCTATCGGGAGGAGGTCAGAGACCTGGCAGTGTGGTGCCAGGACAACAACCTCTCCCTCAACTAGATCAAGACAAAGGAGGTGATTGTGGACTACAGGAAAAGGAGGGCCGAACAGGCCCCCATTAACATCAACGGGGCTGTAGTGGAGTGGGTCAAGAGTAGCAAGTTCCTTGGTGTCCACATCACCAATGAACTATCATGGTCCAAACACACCAAGACAGTTGTGAAGAGGTTACGGCAATACCTTTTCCCCTCAGGAGACTGAAAAGATTTGGCATGGGTCCCTGGATCCTCAAAAAGTTCAGCTGGACCATCGAGAGCATCCTGACCGGTTGCATCACCACCTGGTATGGCAACTGCTCGGCATCCGACCGTAAGGCGCCACAGAGGGTAGTGCGTACGACCCAGTACATCACCGGGGCCAAGCTTCCTGACATCCAGGACCTATTTACTAGGCGTTGTCAGAGGAAGGTCCAAAAAATTGTCAAAGACTCCAGTCACCCAAGTCACAGACTGTTCTCTCTGCTACCGCACGGCAAGCAGTACCGGAGCGCCAAGTCTAGGTCCAAAAGGCTCCTTAATAGCTTCTACCCCCAAGCCATAATCAAATGGCCACCCAGACTATTTACATTAACACCCCCTCCCCCTTTGTTTTTACACTGTTAATGCTGCTACATGCTGTTTATAATCTATGCATAGTCACTTTACCCCTACCTACATGTACAAATTACCTTGACTAACATGTGCCCCCGCACATTGACTCGGTACCGGTACCCCCTGTATATAGCCTCGTTATTGTTATTTTATTGTTTTCCTTTTAATCTTTTTTTTTACTTCAGTTTATTTGGTAAATATTTTCTGAACTCTATTTCTTGAACTACATTGTTGGTTAAGGGCTTGTAAGTAAGCATTTCACGGTAATATTTGGTGCATGTGACAAATAAAATTTGATTTGATTTGATTTTGACACAGACACATCTCACGTACACGTACACGCGCACACACACGAACACACACGCATACACAAAACTCTTGTGTGGTTCCTTCCTGTGTGTATCGTGTCACCACTGGTGGTAGAGAAGAGCCTTTGTTCCTTGGCTTCAACACCAATAGACATCTGAGGACATCTAAACAAACAGTATTCACCCATATCTCAATACATGGAGAGAAAAAATCGAAAATAAATTATTCATTGGTGGAGATTTGACATTACTAGCTAATTAATCAAGGTTCCAGGCATCATTAGCATTCTATTCACATTTTAGTTTTTTTAGAGTGAGATGAGGGGAGTCCTTTGACGTCCATTTCAGCAGTTTGATTGATTCGCTACCATCTGCCTTTGTCACCATCTGCCTTTGTCTCCGTCCAATCAATTTGTAGGACACGCTCTTCTCCCTTATTCAGAGTTTATCAGTGACTCAGAAGCCAGGTGTGCCACCACAGTAGCAGTGCAGCGCTACACATGACTAATTAGCTAATTAGTTACAGAGAAACAGGGATGTCAATGTGGAACAATAAGAAACTTACAGGTGACATTATAATCTAGATTTTTCCCATGGTAATGTGTTATTTCAGTTTCACAAACACATTTAGAACCTAATAGTTTGTCCAAGTTACAGATTGACCTCGTATTGATACCTTAAAAGTTAATGGACGAGTGTGTTAGTATCCCAAGGGTTTGTTTTATTGGCCAGTTAGCATTGTTGAGTGCGAAACAGTGTGTGGAAGGACCCCCCCCCCCCCCCCACACACACACACACACACTTCCAAAGTCACTTCAAACCATGTTGACGATGCCTTTTTTCCACTCTATCTAAAAACTATAAACTGACCTGTGATTTTTCAGGTGGCATTTGGCCAAAATAATGGATTCCACTGTCTGCTCTTTCTTGTCTCTATCTTCATCTCTATCAGTCTCTAACCTTTAACTCAGTTTCAGCCAGCACCACTATATCCACATTGAATTACCAATCCATTTCCAATCCATTGTCAAAACACGTAATCAGTTGCATTAGTCAGTGCCAATAAAGGGAATAGTTTGGAGGAGCAATATTGGTCATGACGGCCTTAGGAAGCAGCGGCGGTACAAGGGGATGGGGGGGAGCACTAGCCACCACTGATGTATGGTTGGCCACCTTTGGTTCCCCCCATTCTCATTGGGTCAGAGCGCTGTCAATCTGGCTCAGATTGAAGAGGAAAAATTCATTCCGGTTTGCCCGTTGGGTGGAATCATTTTTGTGGCCTCACAATCTAGTTTAATGAGATGAAAACGCTGCAAGCGTTGATCTGGATGAATCAGCCATCTGGATGAATCAGAGTTTTGTGACATCCTTCTCCCCAAAAAATAATGTTAAACTAGCTGCGAGGCCTAATTACACAGGACAAACTATGGTTGAAAATTGTTTCCTTTCAGACGGGAGAAACCCCGGGCCTTGATGGCATTCCAATTTAGGAACTACTGAAAGATCCATTACTACTATGTTTTAATTACTGGTAAATACGCACAAAAAAGACACACAGAAATAGGGACTGATCTCTCTCCTACTGAAGCAGGAGCCAGGGGGCAATACAAAGGAAAAATTGGAGGCCCATAACCCTTACACACAAAAATATTGGCAGAATGTTTTTCTCATAGAATTAAAAAGGCACTACTTTGTTGTTTTTTAGACTATCAAATAACATTACTTGCATAATTTCTCATTTCCAATACCGGACATTCCTCAAAGGAAGATATATTGGAGAAAACATTAGACTACTAGAAATAATTGAAAACTATGAGAAAGCAGGGAAACCAGGTCTAATCTTTATAGCAGATTTTGAGAAAGCCTTCGAACCAGTATGTCTAGAATCAGTTTATCAAGTGCCTGGATTTTTAAAATAACTATTAAATAATGTACAACAATTCTTTATATAAAATAATAAATAACGGTTACTTCTCTGAGAACTTTGAATTGTCAAGAGGCGTAAAAAGGTTTCTCTCTGTCACCATACTTATTTATTATGGCCATTGAACTGTTAGCTCTAAAAATCTAATGATCTAATTAAGGGGCAAAAAATGAAAGGATTAGAGACAAAAGTAATAATGTACGCTGATGATAAAAGGTTTCTCTTGAGTCCTCAATCTTCAAAGGCCTTATTGAGGACTTGGATCATTTCTCTGGAAAGGGGATACCTAGTCAGTTGCACAATTGAATGCATTCAACCCCTCTGAATCAGAGAGGTGCTTTAATCGACATCCACATCATCAGCACCCAGGGAACAGTTGTTATTGGGGGTTAACTGCCTTGTTCAAGGACAGAATAGCAGCTTTTTTTTCAATTTCCAGGCTTGGAGATTCAAACCAACGACCTTTAGGTTATTGGCCCTTAAACCACTAGGCTACCTGCCACCCTTAAAACCCAAGTGTACTATGTTACGGATTGGGTCTCTAAAAGATACAAACTTGAAATTGCCATGTGGTCTCCTGATTAAATGGAAAGTTACACTGATTAATTCTCTAGTGATATCGCAGCTTACATATTTATTCATGGCTCTATCGACCCAAGGAGAATACTTTGTCAAGTCATGTGAGATAAACAAATATGACATTCTATTTGGAATGGCAAACCAGATAAGGTTAAACAGGCATATTTACAGTGCCTTCAGAAAGTATTCACACCCCTTAACTTTTCTATTTAAGTAATTCAGCAGACGCTCTTATTCAGAATGACTTAAAGGAGCGATTAGGGTTTAGTGCCTTGCTGAAGGGTATATCGACAGATTTTTCACCTCGTGGTTACTAGCCCAACGCTCTTAACCGCTAAGCTACCTGCCGCCTCTATTTTGTTTCCACATTTTGTTGTGCTACAAAGTGGGATTCAAATGGATTTAATTGTCATTTTTCTGTCAACGATCTACACAAAATACTCTGTCAAATTCTAAAGTGGAATAAAAATAAAACACTAATATATCTTGATTAGATAAGTATTCAACCCCCTGAGTTAATACATTATAATCACCTTTGGCAGTGATTAGAGCGGTGAGTCTTTCTGGGTATGTTTGTAATAGTTTTCCACACCTGGATTGTGAAACATTTGCTTATTATTATTTTCAAAATTCTTCCAGCTCTGTCAAATTGGTTGTTAATCCTTGCTAGACAATAATTTTCAGGTCTTGCCAAAGATTTTCAAGCAGATTTAAGTCAAAACTGTAACTCGACCACTAAGGAACATTCACTGTCTTCTTGGTAAGCAACTCCAGTGTAGATATGGTCTTGTGTATTGGGTTATTGTCCTGCTGAAAGGTGAATTCTTCTCCCAGTGTCTCGTGGATAGCAGACTGAACCAGGTTTTTCTCTAGGATTTTTCCTGTGCTTAGCTCCATTACGCTTATTTTTATCCTGAAAAACTCCCCAGTCCTTAACTATTGCAAGCATACCTGTAACATGATGCAGCCACCACTATGCTTGAAAATATGGAGCGTGGTACTCAGCAATGTGTTGTATTGGATTTGCCCCCAACATAACACTTTGTATTCAGGACAAAAAGGAAATTGCTTTGCTTAACTTAAGTGCCTTATTGCAAACATGATGCATGTTTTGGAATATGCTTATTCTGTACATGCTTCTTTCTTTTCACTCTGTCAATCAGATTAGTATTGTGGAGTAAATACAATGCTGTCGATCCATCCTCAGTTTTCTGTTATCACAGCCATTAACTCAGTAACTGTTTTAAAGTGACCATTCACCTCATGGTGAAATCCCTGATATATGTTCAAAAATGGAAGAGGCAATTACTCCAAAGAGAAAGGAATTCATTGGTTTGTCTGCCTCCAAATGATAACCTATTTATTTCTTAAAGTGACAATCAGCAGTTGAAACAATAACAAAGCCGAGGGATGGGGCTTGATAAATGTAACCACACTCAAATTCACAGACAGTATGGATGCAAGGACTGACCATCCGTGATATCAACATTATAGGTTTAACCATGTTTTGAGGCTATTTACTTTTACTTTGTTTACAAACATTGGAGCAGTGATTTGGGTTCTGATGGCGTACGACATTTGGAGTCAGCTCATTCGGCATTTCTAAGTAAAATTCTTAAAGAATCAATAGGAACATATTACTTTATGAGTCCGAAAATGGATGAAGCAAATGCTGATTGCCCCTGTAAAATGGCTAGTATAAATCTTAAAGTGCATCAATCCATTCTTTTAATTTAAACTATTATGTAAAATACTCGCCACAAAAAGAATGCTCAATATATGGGGCATTGAACAGTCATCCCTGTGAAGACTGCCACATGGAAACAGAATCAATTACTTCCTTTGGTACTGTCCTTCAGTGGCTTGCTTTTGGAGTCATGTCCAGGAGTGGTTGTTTAAGTGATAAAGCCAGAGAAGCCGGTGTTTGGAGGATATATTGGTACGGGTGTTGTTAGGCCAGAAACAAAGACGAGGGCCGGTAAATCGTGCCAATATATCCTCCAAACCGGCTTCGAGGGCATTATCACGTTTATACAACGGGTTACCAACATATTCAAATAATGATTTACATATTTTCATAAAAAATGTTATTTTGATGAATTTATTCATAATATTTTATCCTTTCACAAGATATAGTCCCGACACAAATCTAGAGTTGCTACCCAAGCCAGCTGGTCATTTGTTCTATCGGTTCGGTTGCCAGAGACGCGACCCAGTCATTCAGTCTTTTGTTCTGTATCTATGGACACGACGCAGTCATTTGTTTTAAATGTTCCATTGCCATACTCGCTGGCAATGTTCTTATCCTTTGCTTGCTAGATAGCCAACTACAGCTAACTTACAGTCATGTGAAAAAGTGTAGCAAGAATAACAGCAAAGTAGGTGCAGTTGCATTTGTTTAAGCTGTTTTCTAGTGACATTTATTTGGATACATCCATAACAATGAGCTAATGAGGCGCGATTTCGCCTGGCATAGAAAATGTGCTCACTCGTCACGACAGTGTTGTTCAGAGGAGCTAGCCAACAACACAGCTAACACAATCACTTCAAACTGAAGCTGGAAAGGCTGCAAACTAGCTTTTTTCAATTTACATTTCTTTATATATATCAAAAAATATGATGCCAGCTGATTCATGACTTCGACTGGCTGAGAAACGCTGCCTGCCTGTCTGTCTCATCCCGACTCCCGACACATTCATTACTACGGGACAACTGGAGATCAAATTTGAATAATGAAACAATGTTGCAAATGTCAGAGAGACAGACAGCAAGGTTTATACAAATCTCTGCTGTTGAAAACTACATTTTAGTCTAAAAGAAATGGTAGATAATGTCTAGATGGTTTTTATAGTGGAGATCAAGTTTATAAATTGCCTGGCTGGGCTGATAAGACAGTGGATTGCGCAGTCAGATGGAACAGAGTAAATAGGCATTTTAACATCATCAATTTAGCTGGTAGTAACTTGTGGAATAGACACTAGCCGGAATACGATTTTAATCTATCGGCATTTAGGATTAGACCCACCCGTTGTACAAAAGGTCACATTTCCGGTGTTCAGATGGGTTCTGAAAAAACATTATCAATCATTGGGAAATAAGATTATACTCTTCGGTAAAGTATTTATTTTTAGGGCAATCTCAGAAGAAATTGTAAAAATAGAGAGGTTCAAAATAGAAGGATGTATTGCAAAAGGAAATAGTAAAACGGTAGTGTACTGGGAAAGATGCGTTAGTCTGTGGACAAAATTTGAGTGTATTGTATATGTGAGCAAAAATAGCTGTAAGTAGCACTAGATGACATATTGTTGTCCATTTCTTTACTCCAATCAGAGGAGTAGTGGTATGATTGAAAAAATATATAACAATATGGGGATTAGAAATTATCGCAATCAATCGCACAGTGACACTATTGACCAGCACGCCTCTGAGATTTACAGGGATCTCCCCTGATGATAACAATGTACCATAGTACCCTCCAAGCTCATCATCAAGCTGGAGGCCCAGGGTCTCAACCCCGCCCTGTGCAACTGGGTCCTGGACTTTCTGACGGGCCGCCCCCAAGTGGTGAAGGTAGGAAACAACATCTCCACTTTGCTGACCCTCAACACTGGGGCCCCACAAGGGTGTGTGCTCAGCCCTCTCCTGTACTCCCTGTTCACCCACGACTGCGTAGCCATGCACGCCTCCAACTCAATCATCAAGTTTGCAGACGACACAGCAGTAGTGGGACTGAGCACCAACAACGACGAGACAGCCTACAGGGAGGAGGTGAGGGCAGTCGGAGTGTAGTGTCAGGAAAACAACCTCTCACTCAACGTCAACAAAACAAAGGAGATGATCGTGGACTTCAGGAAACAGGGGGAGCACCGCCATATCCACATTGAAGGGACAGCAGTGGAGAAGGTGGAAAGTTTTAAGTTCCTGGCCGTACACATCACAGACAAACTGAAATGGTCCCCCCACACAGACAGTGTGGTGAAGAAGGCGCAACAGGAGGCTTGTCACCCAAAACCCTGACAAACTTTTACAGATGCACAATTGAGAGCATCCTGTCGGACTGTATCACAGCCTGGTACGGCAACTGCACCACCCTCAGCCGCAAGGCTCTCCAGAGGGTGGTGCGGTCTGCACAACGCATCACCGGGGGTAAACTACCTGCTCTCCATGACACCTACAGCATACGATGTCACAGGAAGGCCAAAAAGATCATCAAGGACAATAACCACCCGAGCCACTGCCTGTTCACACCGCTATCATCCAGAAGGCGAGGTCAGTACAGTACAAAGCTGGGACCGAAAGATTTAAAAACAGCTTCAATCTCAAGGCCATCAGACTGCTAAATAGCAGTCACTAACTCAGAGAGGCTGCTGCCTACATTGTATATGGGGTGGTCGTTAATAAAACACATTGAGGATGGGTTGCATTGCAGGAGGTAGTGTCTGATGGATGGACTTGGCTGGGAAGAGTGTAACCTTTTCTCTGCTGCTGACACACTTACAGTACCTGCCATTCTCTATAGGAATTTTACAGGGGTGCATTGTTGCCATGTTTCTGCTGCTTAATTAACAGTTGGAATGGCACAGTCATCTATCAAGAATTTAATGAATGAGTGGAATAAAGTTTTCTGAGAACGGAAGTGAAAATAAATGTTTAGGTTGCAGGGAGGTTGTGAGAACGTTTTATTCTAGTTCCTTGAAAGTTTTCCTGGGAGGTTTTAATAATGCTCTGAGAACAGAAATTATAGGTTATTTGGAGGTTTTTGAATAACTTCCTTAAAACTTGAAACATATTCACACACAGAAGCGGATCAATTACACTGCTAGCGTATTTTTGGGTTAACTCCAAGCACAGATGGGACACATGGAAATGAATTTCCTTAGGCGTTAATCATGCAAACACATGTATTTATTTATTGTGACACAGTATAAGTGAGATTCAAACCTATAAACTTCTCTCTATCCATGGAATAAGTCCACTGCACCACCAGGATGGAGCTAGTATGCCCTGTTTTTTTACTCATACAAAGCTGTTCATCTTCGTCTATTTAAATGGACCTCATTTCAAAGGAAACAAGCACTCATTAAGATCAGGTGTGGCCAAGTAGTGGGTGCAGCCAACACACCTGAACACACTTAACAAGATAGAGGATCGAGTTTTGTTGATGTTGAGAACAGATTTTGTACTGTATGTTTTTAAATACGGAGTGGCTGCAGTTCCGGATTTTCTGTAACCCGACTTGCAGTGGCTATTGATACAGAGATTTCTGTGCATCATTTAAAAAATGTTGTAGCTGCTGCCCACTCTGCTGCCTACATAGCTTCACTCAGTGCTCCCATTACTCCGCTGCCCCCTGTTGTGACTTTTTGGCTGTGGTAACTAGTGACGACCCCTTGACATGGAAGGGGAAACTTAATGTTGTACACTAAATATACGGTTGACATGTTCTAAATATTCATTCCATTCCTCAAATGCGATGTCATGTTCTTTTTTCAGGAGGGATGTTAGGGTACATGCAGCTATCATGTTGTATACAAAAGGCCTTGATCGACGTGTTCGTACAAACTTTATTGTGCATAAACATGACACAAAGGCAGTATATTTCATGTTATTAGCTGATGAGTTACATGCAGCTATTTAGGCAAGCATATCAAACACAAGCAAGACACAGACAGGCAGTCAAAATATAGATCATTTTCATTACAAAAATTGGCTAGTTCTTTTTTCAGCATCTCTTGCTACAATATGGCAGCATTATTATGAACACACAAAACAAACTCGCCTATTGTCAGACTCTGGTTACCGGTCAGGATACAGATGGTCGGCTGCCTAGAACATTCGGCTGCCCAGAGGTGGAACTGCTAGCAAGACACAGACATGCAGTGTTATTAGCGATTTACTGTTATTTTTCCATCATAATTCCAAACATTGGCTAAGCAGGAGGCAGACAGGCAGTCAAGGTAGTAGTGTGCTTTTTTTCAGGAGCTCTGGCTAGTGGCTACGACATCTCAGCAACTATAAAGATTAGCCAACCTACATCAACACACAAAACGCTGACCGTTTTTGCTCCAATGCAATGTGCATTGCACCAGAAGAGGAGTGTGAACTACAAGCCAATCATGATGGGGAATCATATTTTCTAAAGTTCCAAGTGGTGAAAACCTTGCAAAAGTCTCTCCTTTCAGCAGAAATGTGCGAAACGCTTAAGTTGCTACAGCTCAACCACCAACATGTCGTTCATCATGTCAGCACTCAAGAAAAACAAAAGGTCCCATCAGACTTGAACACCTCAGAGGAAATACTGAAACAGTTTGATGATGTTTTTGAAGGGATGGGGGCTCTGCCAGGGAGCTCCACCTGGTGGTGGATGAATCTGTTAGACCAGTTCAAAGATTCCCCACCGAATCCCCGTTCCACTGAAGGAAAAGACACTAAAGGCCGTTGATTCAATGGAGGAACAGGGTGTCATTACAAAGGTCACCAAACCTACTAAGTGGATAAGCAACATGGTTGTGGTGGAAAAGCCTGGCAAAATAAGAGTCTGCCTCGATCCAAGTGCCCTGGACAAGGCCTTACGTAGGGCACATTACCAAATACCTACCATTGAAGAAGTACTGCCAAGCCTGGCAAAAGCAAAAATCTTTTTGGTTATGGATGCAAAAAATGGGTATTGGCAGGAAAGGTTGGATGAAGAGAGTAGTTACCTCACCACATTTTGGACCCCCAAAGGTAGATATCGGTGGACAAGGTTACCTTTTGGAGTGAAACCAGCTGCAGAGGAATGACAGCGAAGGCAACATGATGCACTTCAGGGACTGCCAGGAATAAGCGTCATAGCTGATGACATCCTGGTATAAGTCTGTGGTGCTACAATGGAAGAAGCCGTGCAGGGCCATGGCCACAACCTGACTCCGCTCTTACAAAGAGCAAGGGAGATGGATCTAAAGCCGAATAAAGACAAAGTTAAGCTCAGGCTCACAAGTATTCCATACATGGGACATATTTTGACAGCTGAAGGCCTGAAGCCAGACCCCAAGAAGGTGGAGGCAGTACAGCAAATGCCGCCACCTACAGACGCAAAAGCAGTGCAGCGACTGCTTGGTTTTGTAAATGACTTAGCCAAATTCTGACGTATGTGAGCCATTGCGTCGGCTGACCAATAAAAATGTGCTGTGGGCATGGCTTCCTCAACATGATGCTGCATTGGAGCAAATCAAGAAATTGATAAGCAACCAACCAATACTGAGGTACTATGACCTCTCTGGGGAAGTGACCCTACGATGTGATGCAAGTGACAAGGGCCCAGGGGCAGTGCTCCTGCAGAAGGGGCAGCCCATTGCATTTGCTTCAAGGACATTGACACCCACGGAACAAGTGTCCATTTGCCTGTGAACGTTTTGATCAATACCTTGATGGTAGGGACTTTATCACGGTGCTCACTGATCACAAGCCGCTTGAGGTTATCTTCAAAAAACAATTTTGTCTGCCCCGAAGCGACTTCAAAGAATGATGCTAAAGCTTCAGCGTTATCAACTACAGGTAGTATACAAGAAGGAGTAGAGCTTCACATTGCAGATTTATTGTCTAGGGCAGCACTACCAACAACTAGTCACCCGCAATATCGGACAAATGAGACTGGGTTTGCTCTACAGGCTGAGGTTGAAGATGTGAACCATGCTACAGGTCAAAACATCTGCCTGCAGACACGGGATACTATCAAAGCTCATTCAGCAGAGGACAAGACTTCTCGAATGCTTCAGTCTTTTATCCTAAGAGGCTGGCCGGACTCAAAGAGTACGCCCATCCTGTTGAGGGACTACTGGACATACAGAGACAAACTCACAATGCAGGAAGAGGTCATCTACAACGGCGACAGGGTAGTAGTGCCAGAAACTCTACGCCCGATGATTCTCTCTCATATCGATGCAGGGAACTCAGGGGTCAAAGCCAGTCTCAGGAAAGCCAGAGACTCAGTATTCAGTATTCTCAGTATTCTCAGAGACTCAGTATTCTGGCCTAACATGACCGAATAAACTTTGTGGCTGTGTGAAGCATATGTAATGCTAACTACCGAAGCAACAAAAGAAAACGTTGCACCCACATGACGTACCAGCACATCCTTGGTCTAAAGTGGGAATGGATCTGTTCACAGTCAAGAACATTCCTTTTCTGATTATAGAGGACCACTATTCCGATTTTTGGGAAGTGGAGAAAGTGATTGACACAACAGCCGCTTGTATTATCGACTGTTGTAAGCAGCAGTTTACCAGATATGGCATACCTCACAGTGGTGTAGTTACGGATAATGGGTCACAGTTCACGAGCCAAGACTTTGCTTTGTTTGCATTAGCCTGGAAGTTCCATCATGTGACCTCCCCACCCTATCACAGCCAGAGTACTGGTAACGCAGAGTCAGCAGTGAAAATAGCAAACATTCATCACAAAGGCTATACAGAAAGGCACAGATGTGTGGCAAGCCATTTTGGTGTGGAGAAAAACTCCCACAGAGGGCTTCGACTGCAGTTCTGTACAGCGCCTATTGTCTAGACGCACTCGCTCTCTGTTGCCAACAACTCCCAAGCTCCTCGCACTAAAGGTCATTAGGGATGTTCAGGCACACAAACGTGCACGTCAGGATAAGTCAAAACATTACATTGACCAGTATGCAAAAAATCGACCTGTAATAAAACAAGGCCAAGCTGTCAGAGTGCTCCTGTCACCTCACGCCAGGGATGCCACACACATCTTGGCACATACATACGGCACATTAGCACAAGGTCATATGAAGTGGAAGTAAAGGGCCAAAAGTATCGAAGGAACCGGAAGGACATACCCCCAGTTCAGGAGAGCATATGGCACAGGAGGGACACATGGGAAGACTGTGAATATCCTCTGGATGGTGTGGGCAGTACACATAAAGAGGAGACTGGGAAGACCCCACCAGGGCAGTTATCTCTGCCGACCGTACCTCCACAATTTCAGGAGGCTGTGGAAGAGGAAGGAGAGGCCCCGAGGCTCCCAGATGTGCCCAACGTCCCAGAGGTGCTCAATATGCTATCAGTGTGACACACTAGGACAAGGGCTAAAATAAGACCGCCCATGCGGTACGGGAGACTATGTCTCTTAAGAGATGGACAATGAATTGTTTTATATTCAAAAATGTTTTTTAAAGGTGTTGATAATGTAAATAGGTATTTTCACTGTGGTATTGAAATGGTATGAAGTGCTCGAGCTAATTATATATGAAAAGGAAGATGTTAAGATAGTGGGCATAATGCCAACCCAGAGATGGCGCTAGTCGGGCACCTATCTAGGATATATAAACTGGTTCATTATGAATGTCTGAGTGGGATGTCATGACCTGTAACATGTGATACCCGAGTAAAGGATTATGCTTGCATTTTACAAAACTCTCTGACGTGAGTTATTCACATACACATAATACTGTACCTCTTGTGTAACTGCAATATGCGTTACAACAGACAGAGAAGGTTAGCTTTCAATATATATTTTGTTTGTTCAAATCGCTGCAGGGAATATTATTCAGAAATATGAAGCAGACATAGGCTACATCATCATGGTTCAGAAGAGGGTGAGTAAAGAGATAAACATTAAAGGAGGGGGAGCATGAGCAGTAACTAAGTTGTGTGCGTAAATTAACACAGCGCAGAACGTGATCCATATTCTTAGCTTTGAGAAATAGGTTTCCGGAGGGGGCAGGGCAGGGACAAAAACTCTGTATTCGCAACCACAGGCCTTTTAAATAACATTCTTAGAAGGTTAATAAAAAAAAATAAGAAAAATCTGAGAAAGGAATGTGTTTTTAAATAAACATTTTAGAATGTATTCTAAATGTTACTAAACTCTTCATGTGTTTTTTATGGAAAGTCTTAACATTCTCAGAACAATTTGAGAATATTAATTTTAATAGAACCATGCTGAAGTACTGAAATTCCCACAAAATAACGTTGTTTCTTAACGTTCTCTGAACCATTTGAGGACATTCCCAATGTCAAACCAGTTGGAGAACGTTCCTAGAACATTACCAAAATGTAAATTAAATGTAACCATGTTTTAACTTGTAGGAATCGTTCTGTTAAAGTAATGAAATGCCAAGAAATAACGTTTTTTTTTGTTACAAAGTCAAGTAACTATCCTGCACCATTCCCAGGAAGTTGTTGGAAGGTTGTATGCAAAATAATCATAGGACAACCACGCTCTCACCAAACTCTAAGAAACATCTTGTAAAGACCCTGGGTTTATAAGCGCGGTTATCGACTGTACCGCTTGAGCATGCTTTTGGGGCACAGTCGATAGCGCGCTTGACTTTCGGGCTAGAAGGTCGAGGGTTCGAGGCCTGCTCCCTGCCGTTTCATTACATTGGCCGTTGAGCGCGTTCCAATCAGACGATGAGTCTCAAGCTAGCGCGAGGACGCACTCTTTGAAAGGAGGGAGTAGTGTAACGACCCTGTGTTTATAAGGGAGGATATCGACTGCCTGCTTTTGGGGCATAGTCGATAGCGCGCTGGACTTCGGGCTAGAAGGTCGAGGGTTCGAGACCTGGTCCCTGCCTGTTTCATACCAATATGGTTGTCAGAACGTTATGTGCTAGCTGGGTTGTAAGGTGATAGAATAAATGGGGGTTCTGTATGTCTTTCTTTGTCACCGAGACTGTTGTGAGCATGTGTTCTGCGAGTTTGAATGAGTGAGAGAGCGTTCACTCCTCGTGTTGTAAGTCACCCCCGCGTGCGCTGAGGGTGCTGATGGTTGTCCACATACGAGCTCTGAATTTCAGCAGCACCGAAAGCTCTGCTTCCAACCTAAGCACCAATGTCAGTGCTCGGGACACCTTGGTTCCCCAGGACCCCCTCGACCTGAGCAGGCAAGGCCACACGGTGGTGGCAGTATGCCTTGGGCTCATTTTGGTCCTGGGATTCTTCAACAACCTTCTTGTCCTGCTTATCTTCGCAAAGTTTCGGTCGCTTTGGACGCCCATCAACCTCATCCTTCTGAACATCAGCGTGAGCGATATCCTCGTGTGTATTTGTGGAACTCCATTCAGTTTTGCGGCAAGTCTACAGGGGAGATGGCTCATTGGACACCATGGTTGCAAGTGGTACGGCTTCGCCAATTCGCTTTTCGGTGAGTTTTTAAAATATTTCAACAGGCAGCGAAAGCCATATAGCCTACACTTTAGGCTAACCCCCATGTGACAAGTAAAACAAATATTTTGCATATAGTAGTTTCTTAGCCTAAGCAACTTTACTGGCAAAAGGGCATGCAAATCCATCAGATCATTACTGCTCGATCAATTCTTAAATAAGTCCTCCAGGCTCATTATGAAAAGTCTCAGAGCACAATTCATCATCAATTTATGACAGTAACTCCAATCTAATTAATAAATGAATGGTATTTTATTCCTCCCTGTGCTTGTAACATTTTCATTAACCTACATTTGAATATGGAAACAGTGGAACATTAATGAAAAACGGTTGCATAAAGCTTTAGCAAGAGCAAGAGACATTTGCATTCAACCTTTATGCCAAAATTGATTCGTTTCTGTGTGTGAATAAGTTTCAATGTGCACTTGACTGGGAAGCTTGACATAGTAAATTTAGGGACTTTGCATAGGACCTTGAAAATATAAAGCATGTCGACTATTCTAATGTATAACCCCATAATGAGACCGCCCATTCAACACAGAGTAGAACATAGCCTACAGCACCCTTTTAGATCAGCCTCTCATACAAACTGTAGCTGATCTTATACATGTACACTTCTCATCTGTCATCTCTCCTTGCATGTCTCTGGATCCAAAATTGGATAACCAAAATTGATTGAAATATAATCTGTGGGTGTTTGACAAATGCAGTTCATTATGTTAAATAAAGGTTCGATTAAAAAATGTTGGCGTCATTCATGTTTCTGATTAAAGTGTACAAAAATGGCTATCGTTTTTAATGAGCTTGGCAAATAAATACATTGTCAAAGCAGTTTATTGGTCCAATGCTGTGACATTTGGCTGTTGGATATCTTTAAAGCTCAGTAATTATCCCGATGGGAGCGATAGGGCAGACTGGACTCCCCTGTTCCCCTTCCCTTTGAAACCACACAGGAGGGCAGTGACACACACGCATGCATGACTCACAACCACATAAGCGCACACACAATCAAACCCCCACTCCGCAGAAAGCTCAACCAAACCTGTAAACACTCCTGGAGGGGAGGAGTGGGCACATCACGCCGGCCCTGAACAATTTCTCTAATCAATGCCATATTTTACTCTGTCTGCTTCCTGAAGGCTCTATATGCTGTCATTCTTCATAACAGCCAGCAACCACTAATTAAGGATGACATCCATTCACAACTAACAAAGTCTCAAAGTACTCTGAGCACTTAGGTCGACTAAATTAAGTTGGGCAAACTTTTTCTTTCATTGCCTTTCAGTTGTTGCACAGGACGAAAACTTTTAGCAAGTTCTCACCTCCTGAGAGGACACACTGTCAATTCAATAACAAGTCACACTTCCTAGAATGTCAGGCTAGTACTCTGAGACAGACTAGCATAATAAAGACATGAACCTATTTTTCCCTCAGCTATAGACAAACACACACATACACACACACGTCCCAATCACACACTTACAGACAGGCAGAAAGACAGGCAAACATGCACGTGCACACACACAGTATAGATTTGTATAGCACGTCCTTCAAGTGCCTCATGTTTTATCTCACGCCACTTAGTGCTTATCTGATGAAAAGTTCTTATCCTCAACCTCGGCTGAAAATAATAAAAGACAAGCCTCTTAAATCACCCAGTTCTCTTTGGAAACAACAGCACTAAAAGCCAACTTGCAGTGGTCTGACTTCATGTAGGAATATAATACTGCACCATACATTTTCTTACTGTCCTGTGTGGCATGGCATGCCAGCTCTCTCTTGGGTTTACTAAATATTACTTTTAACATTTAGCTAAATGTTACCAAAATAGGGCAAAACAGAGCTAATGATTGTTATCTAACCTTCTACCATTCTCCTCAGCATCTGAATTCTCAAACTGGTGAAAAAAACGGTGATAACTGGCATCTGTTATAACAACACCAGGCGCCCCATGACACCCTGATAACCTCCCCCTCATCTCTCTCTCTCTCTTTTCCTCGCTCTCCCTCTGTCTCTCTGTCCCTCCTAGGGATCGTGTCCCTGGTGTCTCTGTCCATTCTGTCCTATGAGCGCTACGCCACGGTGCAGCGCTCCACCAAGGCTGACGTGTCTGACTTCAGAAAGGCCTGGCTGTGTGTGTGGGGCTCCTGGCTCTATTCCCTGCTATGGACCCTGCCCCCCTTCATGGGCTGGAGCAGCTACGGCCCGGAGGGGGCCGGGACCTCCTGCTCTGTCCAGTGGACCCAGCGCTCTCCGGCCAGTGTCTCCTACGTGGTCTGCCTGTTCATCTTCTGCCTGCTGCTGCCCCTCATGATCATGGTCTACTCCTACGGCGGGATACTGGTTGCCATCAGGGGGGTGAGTGGTAGAGGTCGACCGTTTTAAATCGGCATGGCCGATTTCAAGTTTTCATAAGAATCGGTAATCTGCATTTTTGGACGCCGATTACATTACATCCACGAGGAGACTGCGTGGCAGGTAGCATTAAACTTATCTTATAAAAAACAATCAATCTTAACATAATCACTAGTTAACTACACATGGTTGATGATATTACTAGTTTAACTAGCTTGTCCTGCGTTGCATATAATCGATCCGGTGTCTGTTAATTTATCATCGAATCACAGGCTACTTCAACTTCGCCAAACGGGTGATGATTTAACAAAAGCGCATTCGCGAAAAAAGCACAATCGTTGCACCAATGTACCTAACCATAAACATCAATGCCTTTCTTAAAATCAATACACAAGTATATTTTTTTAAACCTGCATATTTAGTTAAAAGAAATTCATGTTAGCAGGCAATATTAACTAGGGAAATTGTCACTTCTCTTGCGTTCAGTGCAAGCAGAGTTAGGGTATATGCAGCCGTTTGGGCCGCCTGGCTCGTTGCGAAATGTGTGAAGACCATTTTTCCTAACAAAGATCGTAATTAATTTGCCAGATTTTTACATAATTATGACAAAACATTGAAGGTTGTGCAATGTAACATCAATATTTAGACTTAGGGGTGCCACCCGTTCGATAAAATACGGAACGGTTCCATATTTCACTGAAAGAATAAACGTTTTGTTTTCGAAATTATAGTTTCCAGATTTGACCATATTAATGACCTAAGGCTCTTATTTATGTGTGTTTATTATATTATAATTAAGTCTATGATTTGAAATTTGATAGAGCAGTCTGACTGAGCGGTGGTAGGCAGCAGCAGGCTCGTAAGCATTCATTCAAACAGCACTTTCCTGCGTTTGCCAGCAGCTCTTTGCAATGCTTGAAGAACAGCGCTGTTTATGACTTTATGAATCTCAACTCCAGAGATTAGGCTGGCAATACTATAGTGCCTATAAGAACATTCAATAGTCAAAAGGTATATGAAATACAAATGGTATAGAGAGAAATAGTCCTATAATAACTACAACCTAAAACTTATTAACTGGGACTATTGAAGACTCATGTTAAAAGGAACCCCCAGATTTCATTTGTTCTCATGTTCTGAGCAAGGAACTTAAACTTTAGCTTTTTTACATGACACATATTGCACTTTTACTTTCTTCTCCAACACTGTGTTTTTGCATTATTTAAACGAAATTGAACATGTTTCATTATTTATTTGAGACTAAATTGATTTTATTTATGTATTATATTAAGTAAAATAGAAGTGTTTATTCAGTATTGCTGTAATTGTCATTATTACAAATATATAAAAATTGGCCGATTAATCGGTATCGGCTTTTTTGGTCCTCCAATAATCGGTATCGGCTTTGAAAAATCATAATCGGTCGACCTCTAGTGAGTGGGACTCAGGTGGGGGAAGGTACTTTTTGAAAGCAGTCAATACCGGAAGTGAATTGAATTGTATGAATTGAAAATGTTCCCATTTCCATTCATTCATGAACTGAATTTCAAATGCTCTTGTTCTTCTTCCTAAATGGACTCCAACCCTAGAGTGGTGCGGTCTCTCATTGGTGGTTGGCTACATGGTGTCTGGTGCCTTATTGAGACTCGTGATGAAGATCATGAGATCGTGATGAAGTGTGCACTCTGGTGCTAATGAAGTGTGTACTCTGCAGCTGGTTACATAGTAACTCTACCTGTCAGATCTGTGCTTTACATGACATGAAAGATTTTGACATGCCGAGACAGAGAGAGTCTGCATTGAAATATACACTATATATACAAAAGTATGCGGACACCCCTTCAAATGAGTGGATTTGGCTATTTCAACCACATCGGTTGGTGACGGATGTATAAAATTGAGCAGAGAGCCATGCAATTTCTAAAGACTAACATTGGCAATAGAATGGCTTTACTGAAGTGCTTAGTGACCTTCAACGTGGCACCGTCATAGGATGCTACCTTTCCAACAAGTCAGTTCGTCAAATTTCTGCCCTGCTAGAGCTGCCCAGGTCAACTGTAAGTGCTGTTATTGTGAAGTGGAAACGTCTAGGAGCAACAACGGCTCAGCCGCGAAGTGGTAGAACACACAAGCTCACAAAACGGGGCCGCCGAGTGCTGAAGCGTGCGGTGCGGAAAAATTGTCCTCGGTTGCAACACTCACTACCGAGTTCCAAACTGCCTTTGAAAGCAACGTCATGGGTTTCCATGGCCGAGCAGCCGCACACAAGCCTATGATCACCATGCGCAATGCCAAGCGTTGGCTGGAGTGGTGTAAAGCTTGCCGCCATTGGACTATTTTTCATGGATTGGGCTAGGCCCCTTAGCGCCAATGAAGGGAAATCTTAACGCTACAGCATACAATGACATTCTAGACGATTCTGTGCTTCCAACTTTGTGGCAACTGTTTGCCCCCGTGCACAAAGCGAGGTCCATACTAATGGTTTGTCTAGATCTGTGTGGAAGAACTTGACTGGCCTGCACAGAGCCCTGACCTCAACCCCAATGAAAATCCTTGGGATGAATTGGAATGCTGACTGCGAGCCAGGCCTAATCGCCCAACATCATTGCTCAACCTTACTATTGATCTTGTGGCTGAATAGAAGCAAGTCCTCGCAGCAATGTTCCAACATCTATTGGAAAGCCTTCCCAGAAGAGTGGAGGCTGTTATAGTAGCAAATGGTGGACCAACTCCATATTAATGGCCATGATTTTGGATTGATATGTTCGACAAGCAGGTCATGTAGTGTATCCTGGTCAAAATCATCAACAGCACATCGAGCTACTGTTGGGTAACTGCAAAACATTTTATACCAATGATATTGGTAGTTCATATGGGTAATTGTAGAATGCATACCAAAATAGCTTTGTTTTTGATGTTGACAGACATCAAAATGTCTGCAGGCATTATGCCGGCAGGCTCTGTGGCTGCCGGCATAATGGTTCAAGCCAGACCATGATTCACCGCTATACACAATTATGGGCCCTACTCAGCCTTTGTGCTTCTGGACCCATTATCCCTTTGACAAACAGGGCATCTGGGTATATATCTGTCTGGCTGGATGATTGGGAGATATTATTACATTTATACGGAAGTATTTCCTTCATTTAATGACTGGAGGCCAGAACCAGATAGCACTACACAGTACAAACAAGATGTTTCAAAAACACATACGGAGACACAATCTAGATCATTTCCTCAATGTATTTTTTACCACTGCTGTGACCATGCTATAAAGATCTATGGTAACACGTAGCATGGAAGAAAATAGTTCATGTCTATTAGGAGAAGCAGCTAGACATTGGCTCATGGGCAGTGTCCAATTAACATGTAGCCCAGTGTTTTCATGGCTATTTAAGTAATGGAGGCAGGCTCTCTGGGGAGTCATGGAGGCAGGCTCTCTGGGGAGTCATGGAGGCAGGCTCTCTGGGGAGTCATGGAGGCAGGCTCTCTGGGGAGTCATGGAGGCAGGCTCTCTGGGGAGTCATGGAGGCAGGCTCTCTGGGGAGTCATGGAGGCAGGCTCTCTGGGGAGTCATGGAGGCAGGCTCTCTGGGGAGTCATGGAGGCAGGCTCTCTGGGGAGTCATGGAGGCAGGCTCTCTGGGGAGTCATGGAGGCAGGCTCTCTGGGGAGTAATGGACGCAGGCTCTCTGGGGAGTATTGGAAGCAGGCTCTCTGGGGAATCTGGACATGGTTGTGTTCAACCCTCAGGTTTTTGTGAATCATCCTTGCCTTTGAGGGGCTTTTATAAACCCTGGGCATCTGGCTCACACAACCAATTTATAATTAAAGCATTCCAATTGGTGGCTGTGGCTGCCTGCCCTGCTCAGAGTGCCCTCGCCTTATGCTACCCGCCAGCGCTACTCCATGAATGAATCATCTAGGAGCTATTTTTGGGCTGTGGAATCGGCCCGTTACTATTGGTGACAATCCAGTTATGTAAGTTGCTCATTTTCCCTGGGTTTGTTTAACCCTGTTCAGCTGAGGGGACCAGCGCTGCAGGCCTGATTACTTGTGAATTCCCGCTTCGCTGATCCACCAGTCACCTTCCTTCTGAAGCCGTCCCCCCTCAGGCTTTTCTTAGAAACCAAGCGCCAGCTTGTGGAGCAGTACCGTCATCTGAAAGGTGAATTACAATTCACCATGCAGTGACACATCACACAGAGAAATGATATTCATATGAAGAGAATCAGTATGTATCAAGGGTGGGATTTTATGGTTGGGCCTCACTGCACATCTTAATTCCAGGCACACTGTTGGTCGTAAAAGCCTCTCCCATGGTCTCACATCACTGTGAGATTTATCATGCCATAACTGTGCCTCAGCATAAATATCGATTCGACTGCATCCTAATGTGTTACTCCAATGCATGGCCAAATCTCCAGGTGTCACAAATGTACCTTTTTTATCCATTTCCTGAAAAGAACAGCCTGAGCCTCCAAGATAGAAGTGCCTGCTTCCTTTGTGGGTCTGGAATAGAGAAATCCAGGCAATACACCGGAAATACCCTTTGTGATGGCTTGGCAGCAGTAGAATTCCTATGACATGTTTAAGAACATTGCGTATGTAACAGAGGTTATGGCATACTCGGCCGCCAACAAGGCTGTGTCTAATTGAGCATCAGTGGTGGTCGGTGCCTTTTAAGATGAGGGAGGATGATTACTTTTCTTATTTCTATTACAGCATATTAGATGACTGTCATTCATATTCCATTCACCCATGGATGGAAATAGTTCAACTCTGAGACTATCGATCACTACAGAATAAGAGCAAATCCAAGACGTAGAATTACTAGTCTGTAGCTGGAAATTATGTAAGTCTAGTACGAGAATACCGACAACCGCGGAAACATCTATTCTATGCAACGACCATCTGTACACCTGACGTATCCATTACAACAGAAACTATCCAGAGCCGCTGAGAAAGCGACAACTACGAAAGACATTGTGACATCTGGGGAAGTTAACCAGAGACTTTCTGATGAACTGACTCTCCAGCAGATGACGATTCCAAAAGAGAAGACAACAACGACATATGGGCGTAAATATATACATTGCAATTATTTTCGAATGAGCGGCTGTTCATGTGCAAAGGATTAGCATTTCAATTAATATAATTATCAACTGTTTGTAGTGAATCCATTTTGTCTTTCCCGCTTTTTATCTATCCCCACCCCTTTCCATTGTCTACCAAGCCATCATACCGGTTTAGCCCACTAGGGACTTATCAATGCATTGTGTTAGTAACCAATAACTATGTAATAATTACACAGAATTGATTTGATAAAAGTCTTCACATTTAACGACATTCACGTTACGACACAGTCAAAAGTTGACACACCGACTTATTCAAGGGTTGTTCTTTATTTTTACTATTTTCTACATTGTAGAATAATAGTGAAGATGTCAACTATGAAATTACACATACGGAATCATGTAGTAACAAAAAAAGTGTTAAACAAATCAAAATCTATTTTATATATTTGAGATTCTTCAAAGTAGCCACGCCTTGATGACAGCTTTGCACACTCTTGGCATTCTCTCAACCAGCTTCATGGGGTTGTCTCCTGGAATGCATTTCAATTAACAGGTGTGCCTTGTTAAAAGTGAATTTGTGGAATTTCTTTCCTTAATGCATTTGAGCCAATCAGTTGTGCTGTGACAAGGTAGGAGGGGGGGGGGGGTATACAGAAGAAGCCCTATTTGGTAAAAGACCAAGTCCATATTATGGCAAGAACAGCTCAAATAAGCAAAGAGATACGACAGTCCATCATTACTTTAAGACATGACTGTCAGTCAATGTGGAAAATTTCAAGAACTTTGAACGTTTCTTCAAGTGCAGTCACAAAAACCATCAAGCGCTATGATGAAACTGGCTCTCATGAGGACCACCACAGGAAAGGAAGACCCAGAGTTACCTCAGCTGCAGAGTTACCAACCTCAGAAATTGCAGCCAAAAATAAATGGTTCACAGAGTTCAACTAACAGACACATCTCAACATCAACTGTTCAGAGGAGAATGAGTGAATCAGGCATACATGGTCAAATTTCTGCAACAAAAAAAATACTAAAGGACAGCAATAAGAAGAGGAGACTTGCTTGGGCCAAGAAACACGAGCAATGGACACTAGACCGGTGGAAACCTGTCCTTTGGTCTGATGAGTTCAAATTTTATTTTATTTTTTAAATTCCAACCGCCGTGTCTTTGTGAGACGCAGACTAGGTGAACGGATGATCTCCGCGTGTGTGGTTCCCACCGTGAAGCATGGAGGAGGTGTGATGGTTTGGGGGTGCTTTTCTGGTGACACTGTCAGTGATTTATTTAGAATTCAAGGCACACCTTAAAACCAGCATGGCTACCACAGCATTCTGCAGTGATACGCCATCCGATCTGGTTTGCGCTTAGTGGGACTATCATCTGGTTTTCAACAGGACAATGACCCAAAACACACCTCCAGGCTGTGTAAGGGCTATTTGACCAAGGAGAGTGATGGTGCTGCATCAGATGACCTGGCTTCCAATATCACCCGACCTCAACCCAAATGAGATGGTTTGGGATGAGTTGGACCGCAGAGTGAAGGAAAAGCAGCCAACAAGTGATCATCATATGGGAACTCCTTCAAGATTGTTGGAAAAGCATTCCAGGTGAAGCTGGTTGAGAGAATGCCAAGGGTATGCAAAGCTGTCATGAAGGCAAAGGGTGGCTACTTTGAAGAATCTAAAATCTAAAATATATTTTGATTTAACACTTTTTTTTGTTGGTTACTACATGATTCAATATGTGTTATTTCATAGTTTTGATGTAGAAAATAGTCAAATAAAGAAAAACCCTTGAATGAGTATGTGTGTCCAAACTTTTGACTGGTACTGTATATGTATTGGATAACAGCACAGTCATTTGGGAGTTTTTGGGCTCATTAAAGGTATTTAATTTATTTAACTAGGCAAGTCAGTTAAGAACAAATTCTTATTTACAATGACAGCCTACCCCTTTCGGATACTGGCCCAACCCTCTAACAACTAGGCTACCTGCCGCCCCATTAATGTATGACTCATCAGGCTCAGGTAGCATCAGGCGTCAATTTTCGATCAAAGCTCTAATCAAATCCAGACATAGGCCTATTTATATGCTTTATAATGCTTTTAAATGACACTTCCGGTTTTCGTGGTACTCATGATGAGTACCAATTAATAGTTCTTACTATTTGAAGAGCTTCCATCAGAATCTTGTGCAAGTTGTCCTTTTTCCAGAATAATCGTTGCTCGGTTGTAGATTGTCGTCTTCAACTTTGGAATTAGCAGCAAACATTAGCCATGTGGCGAAGACGTGTCCAACTCACCATAACGCAGCACAAATAAAATACCGAAAATCGCAATATACTGATATAAACTGATATAACTCGGTTTAAAATAACTACATTATGATGTTTTTAACACCTATATCGAATAAAATCAGAGCCGGATATATCTAACGCCTATAACGAGAGCTTTTCAGAATGCAATCCTGAGGTCTGTCTTGCGTCATGACGAACGTTGAAAAGACTGCACACCCGGTTCCATGAGCTTTTGTACGGCCTCAGATCTACCTAGACACCCCATTCCAATTCTCACTGCTTACTGACATCTAGGGGAAGGCGTATGCAGTGCATGTCGACCCATAGATTACATGCAAATTAATAAACTGACCCTGGAACAGAGTGCCCGATTTCAGATTTCTCACTTCCTGACAGGAAGTTTGCTGCAAAATGAGTTATGTTTTACTCACAGATATAATTCAAACGGTTTTAGAAACTAGAGAGTGTTTTCTATCCAATAGTAATAATAATATGCATATTGTACGAGCAAGAATTGAGTACGAGGCAGTTTAATTTGGGAACGTTTTTTTACAAAGTCGAAATGGCGCCCCCCTATTGAGAAAAGGTTAACAAATTCTTATTTACAATGACAGCCTACCCCTTTCGGATACTGGCCCAACCCTCTAACAACTAGGCTACCTGCCGCCCCATTAATGTATGACTCATCAGGCTCAGGTAGCATCAGGCGTCAATTTTCGATCAAAGCTCTAATCAAATCCAGACATAGGCCTATTTATATGCTTTATAATGCTTTTGAATGACACTTCCGGTTTTCGTGGAAAATACTGTGTTACCTGGGAGAAAAGTGATTTATTCTTAGGAGGGAACACTTGTAAAATACTGGTAAAATAGTCAACCCTACTGTAGACCTTCATTGCAACACAGTGTGTTTTAATAAATTATTTGGTGACGTGAATATATTTAGTATAGTTTTTTTTAAACTATTTAAATAAAAAAATAAAAAATTTACTGACGGCAATGGTCCTCCCCTTCCTCCTCCGAGGAGCCTCCACTGTTGAGCATGTAAAAGGTTTGTGGCGCTGACAGAGACACAGGAGCTGACATCCTGTTATTCCTCCTGATTGGCTGATATCCACAGTCGGCCATGCTCATTGGTCGGGGTGCTGCGACAGGCGTCAGAGTGGACATTACAGAACGACGCACCTGAGGGAGCATGAAATCAACTCTGGGGAGGTGGAAAACACGCCTCTCTGGCTTACGCAAAGATACTGTTGGTTCTCATGCCAGAACCGAGCTACTTTTGACACAAAGACATGACACAGAAAAACCTTATTTTCAGATAAAGTAAAAAATAGACTGCTACACAGCTGATCATTTGGATCTGTCTTACATGACATAAAAATCCACTGTCTTTAACATACATGACCAGCACTACAGCATTACGAGTGGGGTGCTACACATTGGTAATAGCGAAAAGAATACAACAGTATAATCAACGCAAAGCTTTGCCAGACAATTTTCTTCTCCCCTCCTGTTCCCAGGTGGCTAAAATCAACCTGCAGTTGGCCCAGAGGCGAGAGCAGCACATCCTGCTCATGGTGCTGTCAATGGTGTCCTGCTACCTGCTGTGCTGGATGCCCTACGGCGTCATGGCCCTGGCGGCCACCTTCGGCCGGTCAGGCCTGGTCACCCCCGTGGCCAGCGTGGTGCCCGCCGTCCTGGCCAAGAGCAGCACCGTAATCAACCCTGTCATCTATGTGCTGTTCAACAACCAGGTGAGAGGGGGCGCTAAAGGACGGACCAGAGGGACAATGGTGTTGTTCACCTGTCGTGTAGCCTTTACATCGGTGGGGGGAAACTTATATGCAGCTTAGACAGCCTTATGACAGCCTGGCATGTGAGTAATATAGAGGCGAAAGAAACGCACACCTATTTAGGTGAGGTGCTGGCTAGCGGAGTAGAACACTTGACAAATTAAAGGAGAGCCGCACACTCTCAGATGCAATAATTTAATAACCTAATAACCAACGTTTCGACAGACAGGCTGTCTTCATCAGGGTATAATGACAAACACTGCGGGGTGACTAGTTTATATACTGTCAACGGACACACACAGGTGTCTGTAATCATGGCCGGGTGTGGCCTGATATCATTGGTTAATTGTCAGATATAAAAATAACATACCAAAAACATGAATGGATAGCATACGATCATAGATACAATTTGGCTACATAGGCCTACAAACATTTACAATAGCAAAATCACAATAATCACAAGAATGGCTTCAGATCAAAGTCTACGTTAAGACCGAGGGAGCAAGGGTCTTTAAATTAAAGATCCAGGCAGCCTCTCGTTTAACAATTGTCGAGGTCACCCTCTCTCCTAAGGAGGGTGACATGTTCAATGCCGATATAACGTAGGGACAGAATCGAGTGGTTTGCTTCCAAGAAGTGGGCCGCAACTGGGTAAGTCGAGTTTTTGTACCTAATGGTGCTATCATGTTCTGAGATTCCTACTTTTAATTTGCGCTTTGTTTTACCCACATCATTTTTACCACAAGGACAAGTTATAAGATAAATAACTGCCTTAGTGGAGCACGTGATATCACCTTTGATTGGGATCTGTTTTTACCACAAGGACAAGTTATAAGATAAATAACTGCCTTAGTGGAGCACGTGATATCACCTTTGATTGGGATCTGTTTCCCTGTTTGGGGGTGTTTGAAGGATCTACATTTCTAAGTGCCATTGCATGTAGCACAGCCATTACACTTGTAGTTTCCACCCAGTAGGGGCACAAATAGACGTTGTGCAGGGATATCCTGGGGTGGTAAATCAGAGGTTTGTTTGTTTGTTTTGTTTTGAATTTTCTCAATAGCAATATTAAATCGGACCATTTTTGTACCCCCTCACCTTGCATTTTCTTTGCGTCTCAGCCATATTTCTGTCGAAATCTGATTTTGTTTTTTTGCAAAGTCTTTTGATTCAACTGAATTGGCAAACTATTTTTTCAAGTGATGCGGGTGACAACTTTCAGCCCTCTACAAACTGTTACGATGAGTAGGTTTCCTGTAAAGATCAGTGTATAGAACATTATCCTCACACAAGATCAGAAGATCAAGGAAACTGATTTGACGTGTGTCAGATTGCATAGTAAACCTCAGATGCTCAGAACAAGAGTTAAGAAAAGCATCACCCCTCCATAGAACAAAAATTGTATCAATATACCGTTTCCAAATAATGATGTTAGGCAAGATTTTTTTGTTGAGAGGATTGAAAAAGGACTGTTTCTCCATGTAACCCACATACAAATTAGCATAGTTAGGAGCCATGGGGGATCCCATAGCAGTACCCTTCGTCTGAATAAAGAAATCATTTAGAATCATGAAGTAGTTGTGTGTGAGAGTACTACTTCAGCCAATGTTATAATGCCTGCACTGGAAGATGGTTCATTAGGGTCACGTTGCAGAAGAAAATGTAACATAGCTGCAATACCGCCCTCGTGTGGAATATTCGTGTATAACGACTCGACATCAAAAGTAACTAACAAAGTATTATCAGGGAGAGGATCAAGAGATTCAGTAATAGAGAACACACTGCTGGTGTCCTTTACAAAGGAGGGGAGCTGTTCTGCGAGTGGTCTAGAACAAAAGTCAACAAAAGTCGATAGAGGGGCCGTTACTGCATCAATGGCCGCTACAATAGGGCGCCCAGAAGGTTTTGTAACATTCTTGTGTATTTTCGGCAAAGTATAAAAAGTAGCAATTTTAGGGTGTTGAATCGCCAAAAAGTCGTGTTATTTTTTGGTTATCTGACCAGAACTTAAATACCCATGTAGGACAGTAAAGATATTGTTCTGAAATTGGGCAGTGGGGTCACTTCTGAGTTTGTTGTAAAAGGTGTTGTCAAGCAGTTGTCTATGACACTCATTTACATAAACTGTCCTATCCATGAGTACAACCAACCCACCCTTATCAGCAGGGCGGGTAAGGACTGACGTGTCGAATGGTAAATCAAGCAAAGCTTGTTTTTCATCCTTAGCTAAATTATGGAAAGATATGTACTCCTGTTTTTTCTTAAGGAGACGAACAACATTTTTCAACGAGTCTGCAATACGTCTCAATAGAGTGATTGCGATTGGATGGCGGTACAAAATAACGCTTACTTCTAAAAGGAGTCAGAGTATGTGCAGGTGAGAAACCTACATGTTCAGTAGAAATATCACTATTAGGGGAACAAATGTATTCCCTTAATGTTGCGATCTCGTACTGAAGGTAGTTAAGGAGTCAAGCGCAGGAAAGCAGAGATGTCAATGTAGCGGTTTTAATAGGCAAGTCCCAAAACGGTACAGGTACAATGTCCATAAACGCCCAAAGACAATAGAACACACAGTTACTCACGGAAGGAGAAAAACAACGCTCCTTACTATACTTAACACACGAGAATAAACTGAGGAAACTTTCAACGAGCAACATGAAAATAATCCTGCACAAACCTAAACGGGGAAACGGGTAAATATACATACACAAATTAAAGCCTATGAAAACCAGGTGTGAATGAACCAAAGACAAAACAAACGGAAAAAAGAAAAATGGATCAGGGATGGCTAGTAGGCCGGCGACGCTGACCACCGCCCGAACAAGGAGAGGAACCACCTTCGGTGGAAGTTGTGACACTTAAATGGATGTTATATCGGCATCGAACATGTCACCCTCCCTAGGAGAGGGGATGACCTCGACAATTTATTGTTAAAACGAGAGGCTGCCTGGATATTTATTTTAAAGACCCTTGCTCCCTTCGGTCTTATCGTAGACTTTGATCTGAAGCCATTCTTGTGATTTTGTTATTGTAAATGTTTGTAGGCCTATGTAGCCATATTGTATCTATGATCTTATGCTATCCATTCACGTTTTTGGTATGTTATTTTTATATCTAAGAAGGAACCAATGATATCAGGCCACACCTGGCCATGATTACAGACACCTGTGTGTGTCCTTTGACACTATATAAACTAGTCTGTCAACGTTGGTAATTAGGTTATTAAATTATTGCCTCTGAGCTCCTAGAGTGTGCGGCTCTCCTTTATTTTTTCAAACCTGGCACGTGAGGCCAGAAAGACAAATCACACACAGCCTCCAGAGTCCATACTATGGATATCATTGAGGTATGTCCTAACATGTTGACATTATGTTTTTGCTAAATACTCTATTTCACATTCATGGACATGATTACTTTAGCTTGACAGGCTAATCATGTCTCTTGTTATGAGAGCTCAGTTGATAAAATTAATAAATGGGGGTTCATGTGCTTGTGACAGCCCACCTGTCAGTGAGGAGCAGAGAGGGACTGGATGGAGGGACACTGCTAACATCCCCACAAGGACTACTGACAGTGACACCCTAACTCCTGTCATTGTGGGGACACAGTATTGTGAGGACACAGACTCCCAGTAATTACTTTGTACCTCACATCGCCCTCTGCCTCATAGACACTACCTATGACACTTACAGTAAGAACAGACCGGCTGACATACTTAGTTTGGCAGCTACCTTACATCCCGTCTGTCCTCTCTCGGGGCACTTGAACCAAGAAGAAGTGTCAAGTATCAACACACCACAGGACCTTGGTGGCACCTTAATTGGGGAGGACGAACTTGTGATAGTGGTTGGACCGGAGTTAGTGGAATGGTATCAAATACGATGCCATTCCATTTGCTCCGTTCCAGGCATTATTATGAGCCGTTCTCCCCTCAGCAGCCTCCACTACTACAAAGACTTATTTTGAACATTTTAATAGAGAACACATACTAGCAAACTAGGTCACTCTGTGCTCTCTTTATGCAGCCTGGTCTCATAGACTAGACATAACATGTAAATCTGGAACACTCAAATTAGTATGATGCTATGTTTGGTATGGTGACATAAGACAGAAGGTTACTGTTCGAATCTCATCATGGAAAACTTGATCATTTTAGCTAATTAGCGACTTTTACTACTTACTACGTTTTAGCTCCTTTGCAAGTACTTAGCATGTTAGCTAACCCTAACTCTAACCTTTACCTAACTCCTAACCCAAACCCCTAGTCTAGCTAACATTAGCCACCTAGCTAATGTTATCCACAACAAATTGGAATTCGTCATGTTTTTCAAATTCGTAACATATTGCACATTTAGCAAATTCTTAACATATAATACGAAATGGATGATGGACATCCACAAATGAACACATGAAACCTATCATGCTAAATGGAGTGTCTCTGATTTACGTACAGAATAATATGAAATGCTCTGAGACCAGGTAGCTTTCTTTGGATGAGTTTGATCAAATCAAATTTTATTGGCCAAATACACCTATTTATGTCACGGTCGTCAATGGGAGAGAGAGAGGACCAAGGCGCAGCGTGTGGAAAATACATCTTCTCTTTATTAGAAGAAGGACAACGAAACAAAACAACAAACAGACGAGAAGCTATCAAAGACTAAGTGCAAACATGCAACATAGACACAGACAATTACCCACAAAACCCCAATGCCTATGACTGCCTTAAATATGGCTCTCAATCAGAGACAATGAACCACAGCTGCCTCTAATTGAGAACCAATCTAGGCAGCCATAGACATAACTAGGCAACTACACTAGACACTACAAAAACACATACATTCCCCATGTCACACCCTGACCTAACTAAAAAACATAAAGAAAACAAAGAATACTAAGGCCAGGGCGTGACAATTTAGCAGTTGTTATTGCGGGTGTAGCGAAATGCTTGTGTTTCTAGCTCCAACAGCGCAGTAGTATCTAACAGTGCAGTAGTATCTCAAAATAATTCACAACAATACACACATCTAAAAGTAAAACAATGGAATTAAGAAATGTATAAATACTAGATTGAGCAATGTTGGAGTGGCATTGACTAAAATACAGTAGAATAGAATACAGTATATATACATATGAGATGAGTAAAGCAGTATGTAAATATTATTTAAACATTATTAGTGACTAGTGTTCCATTTTTAAAGTGGCCAGGGATTCCAAGTCTATGTATATAGGGCAGCAGCCTCTAAGGTGCAGGTTTGCGTAACCGGGTGGAAGCTGGCTAGTGATAGCTATTTAATGACCTTAAGATAGAAGCTGTTTTTCAGTCTCTCGGTCCCAGCTTTGATGCAACTGTACTGACCTCACCTTCTGGATGATAGCGGGGTGAACAGGCCATGGCTTGGGTGGTTGATGTCCTTGACGATATTTTTGGCCTTCCTGTGACATCGGGTACTGTAGGTGTCTTGGAGGGCAGGTAGTTTGCCCCCGGGGATGCGTTTGGCAGATTGCACCACCCTGCAGTTGCGAGCGGTGCAGTTGCCCTAACAGGCGGTGATACAGCCCGACAGAATGCTCTCAATTGTACATCTGTAAAAGTTTGAGGGTTTTTGGGGGCCAAGCTGTTGCGCCTTCTTCACCACACTGTCTGTGTGAGTGGACCATTTCAGATGGTCAGTGATCCGTACGCCAAGGAACTTGAAGCTTTCCACCTTCTCCACTGTGGTTCCGTCTATGTGGATAGGGGCGTGCTCCCTCTGCTATTTCCCTGAAGTCCACGATCAGCTCCTTTGTTTTGTTGATGTTGAGTGAGAGATTATTTACCTGGCACCTCTCTCCCAGGGCCCTCACCTCCTCCCTGTAGGCTGTCTCGTCATTGTTGATAATCAGGCCTACTAATGTTGTCATCAGCAAACTTGATGATTGGCCACGCAGTCATGGGAGAACAGGGAGTATAGGAGGGGGCTGAGCACGTACCCTTATGGGGCCCCTGTGTCGAGGATCAGCAAAGTGAAGGTGTTGTTTCCTACCTTCACCACCCAGGGGCGAGGCCCGTCTGGAAGTCCAGGACCCAGTTGCACAGGGCGGGGTTCAGACCCAGGGCTCCGAGCTTAATGATGAACTTGGAGGGCTCTATGGTTTTGAATGCTGAGCTATAGTCAATGAACAGCATTCTTACATAGGTAGTCCTATTGTCCAGATGGGATAGGGCAGTGTGCAGTGCAATGACGATTGCATTGTCTGTGGATCTATTGGGCAATAAGCAAATTGAAGTGGGTCTAGGGTGTCAGGTAAGTTAGAGGTGATATAAACCTTAACTAGCCTCTCAAAGCATTTCATGATGACAGAAGTGAGTGCCTCGGGGCGATAGTCATTTAGTTCAGTTACCTTTGCTTTCTTGGGTACAGGAACAATGGTGGACATCTTGAAGCAAGTGGGGACAGCAGACTGGGATAGGGAGAGATTGAATATGTCCGTAAACACTCCAGCCAGCTGGTCTGCTCATGCTCTGAGGACGCGGCTAGGGATGCCGTATGGGCCGGCAGCCTTCCGAAGGTTAACACGCTTAAATGTCTTACTCACTTGAGCCACGGAGAAGGAGAACCCACAGTCCTTGGGAGCGGGCCACGTCGGTGGCACTGTGTTATCCTCAAAGCGGGCGAAGGTGTTTAGCTTGTCCGGAAGCAAGACGTCGGTGTCGGCAACGTGGCTGGTGTACCCTTTGTAGTCCGTGATTGTCTGTAGACCATGCCACATACGTCTCGTTTCTGAGCCGTTGAATTGCGACTCCACTGTCTCTGTACTGACGTTTTGCCTGTTTGATTGCCTTAGAGGGAATACTTACACTGTTTGTATTCTGCCATATTCCCAGTCACCTTGCCATGGTTAAATACGGTGGGTCGCGCTTTCAGTTTTGCGCGAATGCTGCCATCTATCCACGGTTTCTGGTTTGGGTAGGTTTTAATAGTCACAGTGGGTACAACATCTCCTATGCACTTCCTGATGAACTCAGTCACCGTATCTGTGTATTCGTCAATGTTATTCTCAGTCTACCCGGAACATATCCCAGCCCGTATGATCAAAACAATCTTGAAGCATGGATTGCGATTGGTCGAACCAGCGTTGGATAGACCTTAGCATGGGTACTTCCAGTTTGAGTTTCTGCCTATAGGAAGGGAGGAGCAAAATGGAGTCGTGATCAGATTTGCAGAAGGGAGGGTTAATCATGAAACATACACCCCTGCCTTTCTTCTTCCGGGAGAGTTTTTGTTTTTATTCCTTTCTGCGCGATGTACTAAGAACCCAGATGGCTGAATGGACGGGGACAGTATATCCCGAGAGAGCCATGTTTCTGTGAAGCAGCGTATGTTACAATCCCTGATCTCGCTCTGGAAGGAGATCCTCACCCTGAGCTTGTCTACTTTTATTATTCAGACACTGAATATTAGTAATATACTCTGAAGAGGTGGATGGTGTGCACGCCTCCGGAGTCTGACTAGAAGTCCAATCCGAATACCTCTTCTCCGCTGGCGGTGTTTTGAAGTAGCCTCTGGAATAAGTTCAATTGCCCTGGGGGTACAAAAAAAGGATCCAATTCGGGAAAGTCGTATTCTTGGTCGTAATGCTGAGTTACTGCCGCTCTGATATCCAAAGGTTATTTCCGGATGTATGTAAAAACACCCCAAAAAATTCTGGGATAATAATGTAAGAAATAACACAGTTGCTTAGGAGCTAGAAGCAGAGCTGCCATATCTGTCGGTGCCATCTAACTGTTGATTTGTCAAATGCTATCGCCTCAGTGTGTGTGAGTGAGATTGATACTCAAAGTGACGTGTGTGTGTGTGTGTCAGTTTTACAGATGCTTCGTGGCCTTTGTGAGATGCAGAGGGGAGCCCCAGTCTGTGTACGGCTTTAACACCCAGCAGAGCAGCAGAGAGGAGAACGCTACCCCCGGGAAACAGCTTTCACGCCCCTCCCTGGTCCAAAAACACACCGAGAGCTACAGGAGCCCCAGCAATGCCCCCCTGTGTGGCCTGCGGCGGGAACGGCGCACCATGTCTCTGGTGGTCCACTACACCCCCTGAGAACCTCCTCTACTGGGCTGGGGGAACCACACTCTTGAGGTGGGAGAGGCTCAGAGAAAAGATAGCCACCTGCATTCTCCTGTGGAACCTTCTGAATTTCTTTGTGACCCACTAGATGAGCAAAGTCAACCCAGTCTTAAGCCCTTAACCAAAAGGAACTGGTCGCGACCCATCAGTTGTTCTCCAGCCATCTAGGAAACTCTGCCTTGGATTCTACAAGATGTATACCAACTGGGTCCTCAATCTCCAGCTCCAGCTCCTGCCTTTACCGTTCTCATTGTGCAAAATCCAACAACATTAACACTTTAATGTCAGACTCAGCCCACCCTGACCTGTAGCATTTAGATTATCTCTTAAGGCGTCCACATGCTACCCAGGCGAAATAGTTCGGAAGAGTTTGTACATATATTATGACGACATTTTGTGATGTTTTGGACTGAGTTTTTTCGGCTGTTTGAGCACACATTTCTTTCTAGAGGCAAGCCGAAGTTCGGAGCCGAAGTCTACGCCCCATCGTCGGTGATTGGTCAACAGAAGGAATTCTTCAATAGTCTGTCATTCAACGATAGACGACTCGTTTTCATGCAGATGTTTTCATTGAGAAATACTGCACCAAGCATCTTAGTTAGATGTAAAATTGCGCAACTAAGATCTCCTCGGCAAAAACATAAAAATTTGACAGAGTTATTTTAGATTAATTCAGACTATTTTGAGGAAGCGTATACCATTGCCGCTTTTTTCAATTATTTCAAGCGAAGGTCTTTTAAAGGAGAATACGAGCACACTCGTTCAGCTAGACGCCTTAGGCTACCTGAATGTTCTGTCAGTGCCATGATGTTTCCTCCTCTCTTTTGATATCTCAACACCAGTGCAGTGTCTTACCTATATTCTAATTCAGTCAGATTGATGAGCCTGGTGTTATGTAGCTACAGTACCTTCAGAAAGTATTCACACCTCTTGACTTCATTCACATGTTGTTGTGTTACAGCCTGAATTTAAAATGGATTAAATTGAGAGTTTTTGTCACTGATCTACACACGATACCCCATAATGTAAAAGTGGAATTATGTTTTTCGAAATGTTTACAAATTATTAAAAAAATTAAATGCTGAAATGTCTTGAGTCAACAAGTATTCAACCCCTTTGTTACGGCAAGACTAAATATGTTCAGGACTAAAATGTGCTTAACAAGTCACATAAGTTGCATGGATACACTCTGCAATAAGTGTTCAACATGATTTTTGAATGACTACCTCATCTTTGAGGTAGAAAGGTTGCTGGATCGAATCCCCGAGCTTACAAGGTAAAAATCTTTCGCTCTGCCCCTGAACAAGGCAGTTAGGCCATCATTGTAAGTAAGAATTTGTTCTTAACTGGCTTGCCTAGTTAAATAAAGGTTCAATTTGTACCCCACACATACAGATAATTGTAAGGTCCCACAGTCGAGCAGTGAATTTACATCACAGATTCAACCACAAAGACCCATTTTCCAATGCCTCGCAAAGAAGGGCACATATTGGTAGATTGGTAAAAATACAAAAAAGAAGACATTGAATATCGCTTTGAGAATGGTGAAGTTATTAATGACACTTTGGATGGTGTATCAATACAACCAGTGACTACAAAAACACAGGCGTCCTTCCTAACTTGGTTGCTGGAGAGAAAGGAAACCGCTCAGGGATTTCATCATGAGGCCAATGGTGACTTTAAAACATTTACAGAGTTTAATGGCTGGGATAGGAGAAAACTGAGGCTGGATCAAAACATTGTAGTTACACCACAATACTAACCTAATTGACTGAATGAAAAGAAGGAAGCCTGTACAGAATAAAAATATTCCAAAACATTAGTGCCTTGTTGCAAACAGGATGAAAGTAATACTGCAAAAATGTGGCAAAGCAATTCACTTTTTGTCCTGATCACAAAGTGTTATGTTTGGGTCAAATCCAATATAACACATTACTGAGTACCACTCTCCATATTTTCAAGCATAGTGGTGGCTGCATTGTGTTATGCTTGTAATTGTTAAGGACTGGGGAGTTTTTCAGGATAAAAAATAAACGGAATGAAGCTAAGCACAGGCAATATCATAGAGGAAAACCTGGTTCAGTCTGCTTTCCACCAGACACTGGGAGATTGTCCTGCAGAGATGAGTCTGCAGGACAGTAACCTAAAACACAAGGCCAAATCTACACTGGAGTTGTTACCAAGAAGACAGTGAATGTTCCTGATTGGCCGAGATACAGTTTTGACTTAAATCTGCTTGAAGATCTATGGCAAGACCTGAAAATGGTTGTCTAGCAATGATCAATAACAGATATGACAGAGCTTGAATAATTGTAAAAAGTGTGCATATATTGTAAAATCCAGGTGTGCAAAGCTCTTTGAATTACCCAGAAAGGCTCACAGCCGTAATTGCTACCAAAGGTGATTCAAACATGTATTGACTCAGGGGTTTGAATACTTCTCTAATCAAGATAGTGTTTTTTTGTTCTTTTTTTTTTCAAATGTTGAAGTGTTCTTTCACTTTGACAGAGTATTTTGTGTAGGTGGTTGACAAAAAATGACAAATCCGTTTTAACACAACAAAATGTGGAAAAAGTCAAGGGGTGTGAATACTGTACAGTATACAGGCTCATGTTCACTTGAACTGAAGGCACCACTGGGACTGTTCTACCCAGAATCCCGTTGGAATTACATGACACTCTGGGTTAATTAAACTTTGAGGCTTTGCCAGTAGTGAGGATTTTTCTATTCAAACATTTCCAATCTTACATCCACTGTAGCTCTAGCTCTTACCTTAATTTCAACCTAACTTGAACTTTAACCTTAAATGTAGCTCTAGCCTTGTATCTTCATCCTCAACCTAGCCTTATGTCAGACTCGCATCTTTTGCTTTTAATGCCAGCCTAAGGTAAGCACATGGATTTCAAGTTAGAATGCGGCCCTCACTTAAGAGTGGCATGCCACCAGAGAGATTAATACTTACACCACTAGGGGAAGCCCTACGTCATATTACTGATAGCCACATAACATTTAAGTGTTTAAAAAAAAAAAATTATAACTCTCAAAATCAAATCAAATCCAAATGTATTTGTTACATTCGCCGAATACAACAGGTGTAGACCATACCGTGAAATGCTTACTTACAAGCCCTTAACAACAATGCAGTTCAAGAAATAAAGTTAAGAAAATATTTACTAAATAAAATAAAAAATGTAATAAAAAGTAACACAATAAAATAACAATAATGAGGCTATATAAAGGTGGTACCGAGTCAATGTGTGGGGTTACAGGTTAGTTGACGTAATTTGTACACGTAGGTAGGGGTAAAGTGACTATGCATAGATAATAAACAGCGTGTAGCAGCAGTGTAAAAACAACAGGGGGGGGGGGGTCAATGTAAATAGTCCCGGTGGCCATCTGAAACCGCCTAGTATATAGGTCCTGGATGGCAGGAAGCTTGGCCCCAGTGATGTACTGGACCGTACGCACTACCTTCTGAAGTAACTTACGGTCGGATGCCTATACTGTAGAATGTATTGCTTGGGCAGTTGTGTATTGCAGGACAGCTTGCCAGTCTGCATGTAAATATGCTTCAATATTAGTCTCAGTATTGTTGAAGTACATGACAGTGTTCAGATATTATTTTAATTCAAGTTTTCACATAACCAAGCTGACGCCAAGACAGTGTTTTTTGTAGCCGTTTTAAACCTGTTGCCAATGCTGCATTCAGTAATGGGACACTCCAAATTGTGTGTCATTTCTCTGCTTAGCAATGTGCATTATGAAAATAAAAGTTGAGTTTATTTCTAGTTTGTCTCAAGTCCTCTGTTACTGCTAGTGCAGAGTGAATGTCAACCCAAGACATCCTCTATGTCTGCTTCTCAAATGACACCCTATTCTTTTCATAGTGCTCTACTTTTGACAAAGGCACTAGTCAACATGAGTGCACTATGAAAGGGAATAGGTTGCCATTTAGGATGCAGACTAACACTCCAAATGAGCCGGCAGATGACATGTGTTGACATTCTATGGAAACTGCTTGACTCAATAGAATTAGTAAATGGAAAGATTCTTGTCTGAGAAACTCCCAACTTGACCATAGTCTTCCCCTTCTCGAAGTTCCACATCGTGATTTCTGTACCCTGTAAGAGTGTGTAGGAGTGTGCATGTGTGCACGTGTGTGTATGTACGCTTGCACCTCGTGTGTCTGTAAGTGAGAAAGGGAGTGAGAGAGAAATAGTCATGTATGCCAGCCTGGGGCGGCAGGTAGTCTAGTGGTTAGAGTGTTGGGCCAATAACTGAAAGGTTGCTGGATCGAATCCCCTAGCTGACAAGGTAAAAATCTGTCGTTCTGCCTCTGAACAAGGCAGTTAACCCGGTAGGCCGTCATTGTAAATAAGAATTTGTTCTTAACTGATTTGCCTAGTTAAATAAAGGTTACATTTAAAAAATGTGATGTATGAGTCATGATACCTGCTGATGCACTTCAGAAGTCCTGTCCCTCACGCTGATGGAGAGAAGTGTCATTTGCACCCAGGGGTACAATTTCTGGGAGAACCAAGTAGAAAATGTAAATTATTTCTCTATAACCTTGGTTCTATGGAGGATGTCAGATCCTGATCCAGCTGTTAGCATCCTGCTTGTATTGGCTTTTAGAGAAGGAAATGAAGACTCGAGTGTGTTTCAAGTAGCCTACCTCTCATTAAGGTGCCTGTAATACAAGCACAGTCATTTTCTCTCCTGATTTAACTACTGCAGCTGGGCCAAACAAATGGCTGCTAAATGTTTAGCAAAAGGCAGCTAAATGTTTTCCCCAAATTGAATGACATAATTAAGGTTTGAATTAGCGCAAATGTAAAAAGAAGCTCATTCCAAGCGCTGGTGTAAAAATACATTTTAACAGGTAGATTCATTCAATTAGTCTCTAATTGGCTTATCCTGCCAATGATGACACAGGTGCTGCATAGACATACAGTACAAGATTCATAAAGAAAGAAGATAGAGAGAGAGCGAGAGCGTCTGTGTTTGTGTTTTTGGTTTTACCGTCCTTGTGGGGACCAGAAGTCCTCACAAGAATAGTAAAACAAGGACTATACATTTTGCCTGTCCGCACAAGGAAAACGTTTATTTTCGGTTCAGGGGTTAGGGTTAGAATTAGGGTTAGGGGTTAGGTTTAGGGTCTCTAAGGTTAGGGTGTGTGTGTGTGCACAAGTGTGTGTGTGTGTGTGTGTGTGTGTGTGTGTGCGAATAGAGATATGAGAGAAAGAAAGTGTCTTTGTATTTGCATAATTTAAATATGTTTATTCATATGGGTGAAGAACAAACATCTGTCATGTAAAAAGAAAGCTTCACAACAACTGCAGGCCATCAAGCCATCAGGATCTAAAAGGTTGTCGTCACCTCTTTGAGGTCTGTTTCAAGGCAGGCCACAAGGGATGACTTTGTGCACACAGCCCCTCTTTGAAATCTTGCATGGGAATGCAGACCACTGTTGCATTTTCAGTGACACCCGTAAAACCCTATGTATATTAACACGTTGTCTTCAAGCTAGCAGTCTTTCCATTCTCGCTAGTCCGACGGTCCAAATAAATACTTAACTGTGAAAAGAGAGGCTGGGGGTGGCTCTTAAAGCAACATTCATCATTCTAAAGAAAACCAACCATCCAGCTTTTTTTGGGGTGTGCCAACATTGGCCACACAAGCATTGGTGTGGTTGATACTGACTAATTCTGCAACCTCAGTGGAAATCTCATGGACAGATAGAGCTAAGGTAGGTAGAAAGAAAGCTATGCATCAAATAAGTAGACTATAAAATGAGTGTACGTTGACGTGTCAAATATGAAACCGTTTTCTGTAACCAGGGCAAACAGTGTGGGTTTTGGAGCACCTGAAAGAGGGGCTGATTTCCACTTAACACCAATTTGATGACACAGTTAAAATGCGCATAGACACTGCTTTTGTCTATTATTTTGGATTGCATCCAATCAACTGATTCAGTGGTGTAAAGTTTCATCTTGTTATGTTGTCCACTGGGAATCATGATGGTCGCCTAAAGTCTTCAGGACGTTGTCTCATGGTTCCCTGGAGGTTTTGTCTAGTTCCCAGTTTGTCCCGAGGACGTTTTTAGGACGTCGCCGAATTTCCTCAGGGAAACTTTTCAGGGAAACATCTATTCCTCAGGGAAACATCTACCCTGTTTGCTGGGTAGATCTGTATTTAGGTGCTGTTGCCCTGGTTGCATTTTTCTTCGGTTACATGGACAAATTTCGGCCACAATACTTTGCTCAGCAAATTCATTGATTGCACAACATTCAAACAATTCTTCGGGAGATTTTCATGGGCATTTCTGATATGCTGTTATCATATCACACACCAACTACTTCAAGAAGGGAACTGTTTGGAATTAATCCTTGGGGAAACCTGGACTTGAGAAACCAACAGGTGAAAGGTCAAGGAATGAACACTAAATGTAAAAGGGGGTTGTCTGGGGTTGTTTTTCTCTCTCTCTGCATTGTTGGTAAGTAAGCATTTCACTGTTTGTCTACACCTGTTGTTTACGAAGCATGTGAAGAATAAAAGTAGATTTTGTTGGAGGGGTTGACGCCTTCAAGTCATACACACTGTACAGACACACTGTACAGACACACACATGCATTCAGAGACACACACACACACACACACACACACACACACACATCATAAAGTTGAGAGATTCCAGGAAGTGAACTCAGAGAAATACACTAGCTAGTGACAACTGACAGTAGCTGTTCAGATGTGTATGGTGTGTGAAGGCAGTCAGATCTCTCCTCTCCCTCTGCACCACCATGATCAACACTTACCAGACCAGCATGCCTCCACCACCTATTCCCCCACGGCTAGGCTCTGTCATGTCGGCACCAGGACCAGGCCACAGCAAACCTCTCCTCAGGTTCCTCATTGGCATGATAGTGCTTCAAATGGTTCTGCTACTGGGGGGATTCGCCTACCTGTACCACACGGACAACAAGGTAAGAACTCACCTTTCTGTAAATATATAGACACAGTTATATGTCTACGAGTGGGTCTGACTTTCAGGTTCATTGGTGTTGGGCAAAGTTTCTTAGCGCCAAATTCAGAACTATCATAGATCTTGGATACAAGTCTATTTTTGTTATGCAGCCTATTTGAGAATAACATGTTTCACTGTAGTTACTTAAAAAATAATCAATTATAAATACAGTAGGCCTATTTTCCTAAAGTTTCATTTTAAAAATATTCTCAAGAATGTGTGTGTAAGTGGGAATGATATAAATGTATTAATTTAGTTCTGTATAATAACAGTGTTATAGCGAAAAATCTATCCTGGGGTGTCTTACAGAGTGGGATATTGTTTGACTACACGTGAGAACGACCTCTTGGATCACTCTTCAAAGAGCGATGGGGTTTAATGAAGAGCATCTTTTCAACATAAAAAAAAACGTCAGTGACAACCTAGGCCTATTCTTCAAGCACAGGGGGTCTATCAGGAAACTTCCCAGGATCCCAATAAAACTTCCAACAGATACATTTAGAAACAGCACGTACACAACAACCGCTTAGTCCTAACGTTTCATGAGTTTGTCCTGATGTGAACTTGAAAGACTGAAATATGATCATCCTTAAGCAGTGCTGATATTAAGATGCATTTGGCTAGAATAGAGTTAACGTTTATTCCTGCTTTGTTGGGGCTCAGTATCACGAGGACCTTGAACACAAGTACCTGGATGATATGATCATCCTGAAGAGACTGGAAGAGTGTGAGAAAGACATCCAGTCAGTGTTGGATTGTAAGACGCTTGTGGAGAAATACAAAAGCATCCTGGCAAAGGTAGGCCGAGGTTGCCGAGACTCAAATGAAGATATCTGAGGTTTCGTGAGTACATTTTGTAGAAGAAAAAACATGCAGTATTAACATATGATTAAGCAATGCTGTGCTCTCCTGTCTCTCCTCTCAAGGTCTCACAAAAGGAAGGAAGAGGTATGTTCAAATCTTTTATAGCATCTACGTATGTATATATATTTTTTACTTGCTACTCTACCAAGCTCACCTTCTGTCAGCAGAGAACCTTCTCTTCTGAGAGGGTGAAGACTAACTGTTTGTCTGTTCTGTTTCAGCTGCTAAACTCACTGGGGGTGGGCCCTCGTATGGAGCCATGGCACGCATGATAGTCAAGCAACCTGTTTCTGGTGCGCCTCCAAGTAAGAGATGTTACATACCCCTATAATTCTAGGTTTGTTTTGTAGGAACATAGTGGCCTATGTTCCTACAAGATATAAGAGTTTCAGTATAAGGTTTTAAAATGCACTTAAACATGTAAATTGTCTGCTTGAACAGCAAAGTATCTGGAGTGGAACATAGACCACTCAGTGCGGAGGAACGTCCAGTACTACATGTCCAGCTGGCTGAAGGTGCTGCAGCCTGGAGACTACAACATCTACTCCCAGGTGGCCTTCTCCAAATGGCACCCCAAAACCCCTCTGGCCAGCCGGGTGAAGCTAAGGAAGGGGGAGACGGGAGAGGAGAAAGACCTGATGACAGCCTACTGCAGCCTGGGGGACCAGGATCATACAGACGTGTGTACAGCTTTCCAGGGAGGAGTGTTCAGTCTGGAGCCAGACGATCAGCTTAGTGTGTGGGTGACGGACCCCAGCCTAGTCAACTATGAGGAGGGGACTACCACCTTTGGATTGTATAAGCTGTAGGCTGGTCATCACAATGGACATTGCCTACAGTATGGAGATGATGGACTGCGTTACTTTGGATTATGCCTGTTTTTGGAGCGATGAATGGAATCAAGGCCATGTAAGTGGTTGGAGTGGGACAGAACTGAAAACAAATCTGCTAAATGGATCTAAACATGGACTAGACCAGTGGTTCCCAAACTTTTTATAGTCCCATACCGCTTCAAACATTCAACCTCCAGCTGCGTACCCCCTCTAGCACCAGGGTCAGCGCACTCTCAAATGTTGTTTTTTGCCATAATTGTAAGCCTGCCACACACAGTATACGATACATTTATTAAACATAAGAATGAGTGTGAGTTTGTGTCACAACCCAGATCATAGGACCTAACGAAAAGCTCTGATAGGACCAGAGCATAAATAATAATAATCAATAATTTTGCTCTTTATTTAACCATCTTACATATAAAACTGTATTTGTTAATCGGAAATTGTGAATAACTCACCACAGGTTAATTCTTATGGCTGCAATCCCGTTAACGGGATCGATATGACAACAGCCAGTGAA